>NW_027491821.1:0-600000 GCF_021521415.1 Bidens hawaiensis | reverse complement strand
TAAAAAGAAAAAAAATGAAAGATTAAAAAGATTAATAAAATAAAATACAAAATTATTAATAAGAAAGAGAAATGTATTTAATCTGTATGGGTGAGAGGGGGGGGGGGGGTTGTAAGGATCACCATAGTGATGAAATGCGACACCTAGAAAACCTTATTTATTATATAGTAAAGATGTGAAAATTGGCCTGGTAAAGTTAAAATACAAAGAACAATAAAAATGAGAAAGGTGAGAGAGAATCTAGTCCATTGATCTTAGATTTGAATGCCTGAGATTAATTTAATAAATAAAAATTAATGGAAAGGGCATGAAGGTAATAACCCACCTTTGTTGACTTTCTCTCTCCACATGCAAGGCACATGTCAATTCCTCCATCATTTTAGAGTTTCCATAACTTTTCCGTACAACATTATTAATAATAAGCGTTTTTTATCTTTAATATGAGTATGATATTGTTATATAAAAATAAAAAAAATTAATGGGTTTTTTTAATTGTGTTTTTTGTTGTTCATTGTGTCATTGTGTAATATTTTGTTTCCATTGTGTTTTATGTTTCAAGTCATTGTGTTATATATATTCATCATTGTGGCTTACGTTTTAGACCATTGTGTTATACGTATTCACCAATGTGTCTTACGTTTTAGGTCATCGTGTTATATGTATTCACCATTGTGTTACGTTTCAAGTTATTGTGTAACATGTATTAATCATTGTGTTTTATGTATTAGATAATTTGTTGTTATTTTATCATTATTTTTACATATAATTATTACACAGCGGTGTTATTAGTATTTAAAAAACATAATGATGAGTTGAAAGATACAATGACGAAAAAAGACACAATGATAAGCGAAAAGACACAATGACGAAAAAAGACACAATGATAAACGAAAAGACACAATGGTATGCGAAAAGACACAATGACGAAAAAGACACAATGATAAGCGAACATACACAATGGTGTGCGAAAAGACACAATGACGAAAAAAGACAAAATGATAAGCGAAAAGACACAATGGTTTGTGAAAAGACACAATGATGAAAAAAACACAATGGTATGCGAAAAGACAAAATGATAAGCGAAAAGACACAATTGTGTGCGAAAAGACACAATGACGAAAAAAGACACAATGATAAATGGAAAGACACAATGGTGTACAAAAAGACACAATGGTGTGCGAAATGATACAATGACGAAAAAAGACACAATGATAAGCGAAAAGAAACAATGGTGTGCGAAAAGACACAATGGTGTGCGAAAAAACACAATGACGAAAAAAGACACAATTATAAGCGAAAAGACACAATGGTGTGCGAAAAACACAATGGTGTGCGAAAAGACACAATGACGAAAAAAGACACAATGGTGTGCGAAAAGACACAATGACGAAAAAAGACACAATGGTGTGCGAAAAGACACAATGATAAACGAAAAGACACAATGGTGTGCGAAAATACACAATGATGTAATTTTTGTTTTAAATTTTATATAACAAAATCATACTCATATTAAAGATAAAAAAATGATTGTTATTATGATGATTTTTTTTTAAACAAAATATCATACGAAAAAGTTATAGACGTTCTAAAATGTTGGGGGTATTAACATGTGCCATGCATGTGGAGAGAGAAAATATGTACAATTATCTCTATACCCTTTTTCTTTTGGTCCACACTTGACACATGTCAATTATTTATGACTTCTCACACTTCTTATTTTTGTTACCCTTTATAAAATAACTTGATATGCTTTAATTTTGGATTGAAAAGAATAAATAGTGGAATCATTGTAATTATAAGTTCACAAGCGGAACAATAGATATATTATGAAATGAAAAGGAATATTTATTTACATAAAAAAAAGACACAAATTTTGAGCATGTTGCTAGAAGGAAAGGAATCTGAAGATAAAAAAGGCAAATCCAAAAAATATATAAAAGTAAATAAAAACAAACCGTTCATTGTGGGGCTTGAACCCACAACAACAAGGTTATGAGCCTTCCGCTCTACCAACTGAACTAGACGGGCTTGTTGCTTTTCTGAAGAGGTAGGTCCCAGCAGAGCCCAGTTGGACCCGCAAGACTCACCTTGAAGAGAGACGTCTGCGCAGAAACCAACTGGATCCGCAGGACCCACCATGCTAAGAGACGTGACGTCCTTACGCGCAGTATGCAAGCTGTTCCCGCAGGAAATGCCTCCCAATGGTGAAGTACTCTGCCTGTTCCCGCAGCTGCGGATACAAGCCATCAGGGAAGGCCACCCGCGCAGCAAGGCTACACGCACAAGGCACTTAGCTCTCAATAACTCAGCAGTCACCTGAGGGGATGAGCAAAGCCGGGAACAATCCCGCACAAAGGCGGGAGGGGGAATACTCCCGCCCAAATAAGCCAGTCCGTACGATACGGGAAGATCTTCTGTACTGTACCTGACGAGGTATGGGCAAAAGATCTGACCAAAGATACGACAGCTTATTGACAACAGTATGGCGAGCAGCATGCTCTTGTACTGTATGTCACTATTAGCCGCTGCCTACTCACCAACTCCTGTCATACCACGTGCATAGCCGGCAGTTGGTGGAAAAGGAATAGTACACAGCAGGCCTGGTCGCTGTCAGCCGCTGCCTACCCACCAACTACCAGCATGGCACGTGCGTAGGCCACAGTTGGTAGAACAGGAATACTATTCAGCCGGCAATACCTTCTTGGAAACCTACCTTCGGCTATAAATACCCCAAATGGTATGATCATCATATACTATCTCGTATTACATATATACCTGATATCTGCTCTAGCAATCTCTTAATATACATTTATATTCAAGAGCAATCTAGTCTGATTCTCACGCCGGAGGGTGGTCACAAGGAGGAACCCCCCCTTCTCAGTGACGAGCTCACGGTGTCTGTTTTGCAGGTTATCAGAAGAACCATCTTTGCCGGGTCTAACCCCTCGTGGGAAACATCTGTCTAACCCCCAGGTTATCCGTAATCTGCCCGGGGTCCGATTAGTGTTTCTTCATTGACGCCATCCGTGCATAAAAGCTAGAACTTCATTTCTTTTCAGTTTTTTCAAACTTCTGGAAAGATGGTTAAAGAAACTCCGGTAACCACAACCCCACCTACTGGGAGGAATACCGGCGACTACACAGCTTTTACGAACACTACCCCGGTTACCCAAGCCGGGGCAAGTGCAGTAAATTTTACGAACACTACCCCAGTTACCCAAGCTGGGGCAAGTGCAGTAAACCATCCCCTGGGATTCAATAATACCCAGGCGGAAAGACAACAGACGAGACTCCCCCGCCAAACACTTGAACAAGTTAAAGCGTGGGCGGAGGCACGTCAGAAGGAATTCCAAGCTGAGTTGGACGAACGCTTGCGTTCCGTCCAAAGAATGCAGCATATACCCAGATCTTGCCTCTGGGGGCATCATACACCGTCTGATGGGGTTCAGGAAACTCAGGCTCGAGAGACTCGAGCATGAACTTCCTGACGATGTACTGATATAGATCGACAGGCAGAGCACACTGGCACTCGCCAGCAGTACTCTTGTCTTCGGCGTACACCCCAACCTCCTGGGCTGTAGCCCCAAGATCATGAGAAGACATCTTGCAGATGAAAGAAGAAAACGATTTCAAGAGAATGCTCGACTGAAAAGGTGAGTATTCGCCGGAAATCGTCTTGAAGATGAAGAGAAAAGTGAAAGTGTGGATTACAAAGAACCCTCTCCCCCTTTATATACTAATCGCAATTAATGTGATGAATTTAATGCGGAAGAGAGAGAAATCGAAGGTGCAATGAAACTATGACACGTGACAAAAAGCAAGCTGGCAACAGCTGTTGAAAGGACGCGTACCATTAATTTCGCGGCCACGCGCCCGAAAAATCGCGCCCACGCGCCTGAAAAAGCGTCTGGAATGACCATGTACTGTCACGTCACCATAACTTCCTGCACGTCCTGACATAGTCAGAAGAAACCGTCGCACGACGTTTCAGAGGTTTGGACTGTTCTTATCCTTTCACCAACTCTTCGAATTTCAAAATTCAAAAAGATTCAAAAGTAAGCGGGAAAATACCCCTTACCTTGGCAACCAAGTAACTATAAGACAGGTGCGGGTATAGTGTCAAGGCAAAACCCTTCACATACTTAGCACCCGCAGGGAATTGACGCCAGGAATACCTTGGCGACCAAGTAACTATAAGACAGGTGCGGGTACAGTGTCAAGGCAAAACCCTTCACATACTTAGCACCCGAAGGGAATTGACGCCAGGAATACCTTGGAAGTAAAGTAACCGTAAGACGAGCGCGGGTACAGTGTTAAGGCAAAACCCTTCACATACCTAGCGCTCCGCAGGGAATTGAAACCAAGAAGGATCTTCTGGGCAATGCTTGCGGAAACGGGAATAACATCCCCGCTTAGCGGGAACGTCGAGAACTACATTGTTTGAAGCTCCAGGATGGAATTGGTGGTTTTAACATAATTGATCACTATGTTCAAAACTACCAAAACCTCATGGAGAATCCACACAAGTGTGACTCAACGCTCCTGACTTGCGAGGAGGTTACAGACCTACCCGCATCATACCCAAAGATCAAGCAGGAAAGTCGGGAATTTCTGCAAGTGACAAGGACTTCCGCGGGAAGAATCCCCATGGAAAACCTTAAAACTAAACCCTTTTCAAAACCCTTTGCTTAAGTCCAAAAGTTCACCTCACTTTATTAAACATTCATGAGAAGAACATTGGACTGGGGGGACTTGAAGAGGTAGGTCCCAGCAGAGCCCAGTTGGACCCGCAAGACTCACCTTGAAGAGAGACGTCTGCGCAGAAACCAACTGGATCCGCAGGACCCACCATGCTCAGAGACGTGACGTCCTTACGCGCAGTACGCAAGCTGTTCCCGCAGGAAATGCCTCCCAATGGTGAAGTACTCTGCCTGTTCCCGCAGCTGCGGATACAAGCCATCAGGGAAGGCCACCCGCGCAGCAAGGCTACACGCACAAGGCACTTAGCTCTCAATAACTCAGCAGTCACCTGAGGGGATGAGCAAAGCCGGGAACAATCCCGCACAAAGGCGGGAGGGGGAATACTCCAGCCCAAATAAGCCGGTCCGTACGATACGGGAAGGATCTTCTGTACTGTACCTGACGAGGTATGGGCAAAAGATCTGACCAAAGATACGACAGCTCATTGACAACAGTATGGCGAGCAGCATGCTCTTGTACTGTATGTCACTATTAGCCGCTGCCTACTCACCAACTCCTGTCATACCACGTGCATAGCCGGCAGTTGGTGGAAAAGGAATAGTACACAGCAGGCCTGGTCGCTGTCAGCCGCTGCCTACCCACCAACTACCAGCATGGCACGTGCGTAGGCCACAGTTGGTAGAACATGAATACTATTCAGCCAGCAATACCTTCTTGGAAACCTACCTTCGGCTATAAATACCCCAAATGGTATGATCATCATATACTATCTCGTATTACATATATACCTGATATCTGCTCTAGCAATCTCTTAATATACATTTATATTCAAGAGCAATCTAGTCTGATTCTCACGCCGGAGGGTGGTCACAAGGAGGAACCCCCCCTTCTCAGTGACGAGCTCACGGTGTCTGTTTTGCAGGTTATCAGAAGAACCATCTTTGCCGGGTCTAACCCCTCGTGGGAAACATCTGTCTAACCCCCAGGTTATCCGTAATCTGCCCGGGGTCCGATTAGTGTTTCTTCATTTTCTGATCTTTTCAGCCTATTACTCGCGTACGGTGGCATCAATAGTTTTTAGTTTTGAAGGAAAACCGTTGTATCGGAGTGAGTTTATAACGATAGTGTGCTTATGAGTGTTTGGGTATAATATATAATATAAGAAAGTTTTTAGTTTTTTGAGTCCACAAATAAAATGTGCGCCGACCGAATGCCTACATTGCCCCTCTCCAAGGTCTCCTCGGACGTCAAAATTTGTATGAACATCTTAGAAAAACTTATTTAGATACCGAGAAAGTTTCAAATATTAAAAAATCTCTCTCAACCAACATACTCTTAATATATTTGATGATTGGAAAAATATTGAGTTTACTAAAACAAGCCTCTTCTTTCATATTATGAAAGTATCTAGAATCTTACAGTAACATTTTTATTTTCTATATCTATATTATATATAAAACATATTTGATGGACAATATGGTAATTATACATAACAGGAGGAGACGCCGTTATAATTAATTCAGTCACCACCGGCGACCTTCCAACTCATCTCAGGCGTATCGTCAGCGACGTTACAATGACTTCCGCAAGCCCTAATCTAGATTCAACTGCCACATATGAAGTCGTTAGATATTCAGTCTCACCGAACTTCATCGCCACCAGAATTTGTGCCGCCTCCGCACAGGGAACCATGGAAGCGATTTTACCCAGGCGGCTGTTCAGATTACCATGAATGGTTTCTGCAATGGAAGTGTTTGTGACTGCATAATCAGGCATCAAATTTTGATTTTTAAACTGAAATTGCGTATATGCGTTTTGGGAGTGAAGGAATTGGTAAAACATTAGACTAATTTTTAATTAATTATGGTTTGTGTTGGTTTTAGGTATGTTTATGAGGATATAAATCCAAGCTTAATCCCGATCATTCCGATTCAAAGTTAAATTCATCATTCGCAGGTTCAGTAATTTTTTTTTTTTTTTTTTATAATCCAAATCTGACAATTTATTTCTACTGATGAAACATAGATATTACATCAATATATTACATCAGTAATGCGATACAAATTTGTTTTTCACCTTGTTGTTTCCTAAAATAATTAGCCACATGAACGATTCTGATGCTTGTTTAATGTTAGAGTCAATTGACGTTAGATCGAGTGATTTTGTTTCTGACATTGTTACAGAAAGTTGTTTGGAATATTGTACATTTGCAGCTGAGTATGGGCAATTGAGAATTTGATATGTTGGAAATCAAATGAAGAAGGTGAGGTAATTAATACCTCTGGCTAATTAAGTCATTATTATTAATAAAAGTAAGAGGAATATTGAATAACTATTTTAGTCTATGTTCTTACACACTGAGCATGGACAAAGAATTTTGGAAGTTTGAGGTCTAACTACTCTTTGGATCATTATTTCAATTCTGAGACTTTTTTTCATTTAACTCGTATCTATTGTTGATTATTTCTAACTTTCTTGCAGAAATGGTGGATGCTATGAAGTTGGATGTTGAACTCACTGTTGAAGAGAGGAGGAACTTACTCACACTTGGGTTCAAGAACATGGTGGGTCAGCATCTGGCTGTGTTTTTGCTGTGGTTTAAAAAATACTGGACTCACAACACAGTCTAAACTCACCCTTTTACAAAACCTATAAATAAGGGTTAATTTTATTCTATATATAATTATATAAAGCCGTTTATGATATTCTAGGGTCGGGTGAAATCTAGAAGCTAAAGATGCTGCACGCAGGCCGTTAAAGTCACCGTGCATATACGCGTTTTGGGAATGAAGGAATTGGTAAAACATTAGGCTATTTTTAAATTAATTATGTTTTCATACCAGGTGGACTTTAGGTTGTCCATACCATGTGTGGTTGTTAGGATTGAAATTGTTTTCAACTGTTTTAACTAGAAACTGTTTTTTAAGTAAGTTTTGTTGATTTGATTTAGGAAGTTGCTTAGATAGCTGAATGGGATGATGGACAGATTGAGTTTATTAAGGAAAATGTGTCGGAGCAGGGAAAACAAGAAGATTTGTTGAAAGGGAAAGATATTCTTAAGGTGATAATATTGTTACTTATAGCGGGCCCCATGGGTGTAGTTAAAGTCGAAAGCCGAATGTTAAAGTTGTGAATTGGTATGATAAACTGCTGTGCAGGTTGGTGGAAGTTAAGTTTATTATTTGTTCATTAACTGCTGTGCAGGTTGATGGTCCGGATACATTTGCTAAGCTTTAGCAAAGGAACATGTTTGGCCACTTAGATTTGTGCAAAACAGGTAAGAAACTTATTTTACATTGTACTATATGTAATTGTGGGTGTACATGATTCGGTTCGGCTAATATCCTCAACCGAATTACCCAATCAGTTTTCAATTATCATTTGCATTTTGATATTATCAAACTTTCAGCTTTGAAAATGCGGTGATTGATATTATCAAACTTTCAGCTTTCTTGACGTGTAATCCGGTGATTGAGCTGCGGTTGAGGTGTAAATCGAACGGGTATGATTACCCGACAGGAGTTCCGCCACAAGTGACCAAAGTTCTTAATCTTGACATTGTGAGTCTTGGTTTTGTAAGTCTGGTTAATAATTATTTTTTCTGTTTGTTAAGTTATTGTTGGTTATTATTGTGCATGTAAGATGGGAGCTTCTTGGACTGGAAGATATTGTGAAACCGTGTGAGTTCTCAGTCGGTGTTAAAGGGGCGTTGTCCCTGTATAGACAAGGAAACCATAGTCGACTTAAAGGGCAGCTATCAAAGAGCATAACGTTTGACTTGCCTCCGGTGCTTTCATTGATACCAGGAGATGTTCGCCGAGATGTGCAGAGACGGTTAGACATTTAACTTCATCTTTGCATGTTTCGGTCCTTTCAGATGTAGTAATATGGACGGGTCAGGTTGATTAGATAACAGGTAGGGGTAGGGTAATATGTAAAATTCAAAGCATTAGCTAACATTAATTTTGTTCGTTTTTCTTGAATCTTTAACCCGAACGGTTATCTAATAGATGTGGGAAAATAGGTGAATTAAATGGGTTAACGGGTCAACACGTTTAAGGACGCTTTGGGTGATAAGAAACACCGTTGTTAAATATGTTTTATATGTAATATAGATAAGTAAACATAAGCCACTTATATACACTGAATATATAACGTAATTGTTATTAACTGATTTTGCATGATAATTTATTTGTTGTATCGTGAATTATATGATAAATTGATAATTATCTTCACTCACCTCCTTTTGAAGCCAATTTTTTTTTTCTATTTGTAATTGTGAATTGCTGCCTCAAGCTCAGTTCGGTGAAGTTTCACCAGATACATGCAAAATTATTCGGTACAGAAAAATTTAAAAAACCTTGTCACAATCATTTTAGCTACTAAAATCCCTTTATGATTCTATAAGTTTCTTTATTTCTCTTATTGTAAAACATCCCTCTCAAGATCAGCCTGTAAACATGTATCAACATGGTTTGACTCTTTTTATATGTATGAAGATTTAGAAATGCAGGTAATTTCGTTATTGTAACGAACCGATGCCACCACGTTCTCGTTCTATTGCAATTACCGAGCTTACCCGCCGCAACGCGCGGGCTCTCCTACTAGTTTTATATTAATGAAATAATATAGCCATCACATTTCTTTCTAATACAGAGAATTAATTTGCATTTATTTTTTAAAATCATATGAATTCATCATGAATACTATTTATACTATTATTAAAAACAACTTACAAAGTTTGATTTTTTGTAAATTGGCCGTAAAAAGTTGTTCTATCTAGTTTGATCAAAGTTAGATTTTTTGTATTTTTTTTATCATCAAAGTTTGTTCTTTGTATTTAGTCCAATTTTAGTTCTTTATGTTTTGGTTACTACAAGTTTGTTCTTTGGCCACCACAAGTTTAATCTTCAAAATTTCTTAAAAAAAAGTTTTACACGTTTACATTTTGTTTCTACTTTGGTCAAAGTTTGATTTTTTGTACTTTGACCACTCATAGTTTGTTCTTTGTAATTAGTCAAAGTTTGGTTCATTATACTTTGGTCACTACACGTTTGTTTATTGTACTTTGGCCACCACAAGTTTAATCTTCAAATGTTTGCCACAAAAGTTTCACACCTTTACTAAGATTGGGTTTGGATCCTTTTAGGTTTCTGGCGAGGTAAAAAATGGAGGCGTTAGGGTTCATTCGCACATCAAGTTTGTTCCGCCACAACACACAGGTTCTACAACTTGTTATATATTAGTATAAAAACTTGAATATTAAAATAAAAAAATGAAATATTCTACAAATATTCTTTATACTATCATTAATTTTTGAAAAATTCATATTAAATTGGTACTTAGTCAAAACATCCATTCATTAATTAAAGGGCTTTATTGCATCTTAAAAACGTAAGAAAAATCATAAAAACTTAAAACAAACAAACATGCTTCATATCATCCCCTTAAACCACTCTTCAATGCACCTCTTCACTTCGTCTCTCACATTGTTCCTTGAATCAATGACACCAACTCTTTAAAAACTTCAGAAAAACAAAAAACCATAAAACTTAATACAAACATACTTCATATCATCTCCTTAACCCACTCCTCCATGTACCTCCACACATCCTCCGCATACCTCTTTATCTCCTCCCTTACATTGTTCCTTGAATCAATGACACCAATCGACGCGGTAAGAGGAATGGACCCTGACGATTCACCCGCCGAACCAGAATCATTTTCCATTGGTCGAAACTCCCAAAGCGGTATCTCCCGATTGTGAACACCCGAATCATTCACGATGCTTGAATTGCTTGAACCTGATCCCGATGGCTTATCCGAATTAAAATCCGTAGGACTTGAAACCGCGGCTGCCTATAAAAGGGGATACTTTCATTTTCATGGTGTTGTTTCAGTGGTTTCTAACAGCGTTATCCGTCTGACCGGGCAAATGCTTGGCAATCTTTGACCATTTGTTGCCTAATTTGCATGTTCCTGAATGATTATATGGTTCTCTTTCGTTGTAAAGGCTGAATGATATGGTCAAAACAAAAGTTGTAACAATTACTAAAATCTATGTTTATAAACCAAAGTGTTAGAATATATCATATTGATTTGAAGTTTGAGCTACCAATAGACTTACCATCTTCTTTCTCGACAAAATGCAAATCATCAAATGATGATTTATGGCCGAAGATCATGTAGGTAATGCAATAATTTATGTTATAAACATTTAACAATCACATTCAAAACACAATTTAAAAAAAAAATGAATTTTAACTTGGATCTAGGACCACGAACAGAAAGAACTTACGATTGATAATGGTTTTTTATTGCAAATGATGCTTTGCCACAAAGAGTAACCATGAACTTTTACCCAAATTAAATACCACGCGTTTGATTGGATCTCCATTAATCCTTCTCTAATTCTCGAAGAATCAAATACTTCAATTGATATATTATAATTTGAGGTGTTTTTGCCTCAATGTGTATCTCAACATTTGATTTGTTTACATCTTTAAGCAGCCATAGTTTCATGCTTTATACTCATAAAAGTTTGTTTACATCCTGTTGATGACTTGTCATAGCGAATAAAACTGTGACACGTTGCAACTCGTGCAATCATAGAGTTCCACGTTGCACCTTTTTGTCACGTTGATGCATTTATTTCCCCTAATGCAATACCAAAGAACAGTCTAGATTTTCCACTCAACATTTATTAACTTCATCATATCACTACTATTATCATTAGTTGATGACTTGTCATAACCAATAAAAGTGTAACACATTGCAACATGTGTAACCATAGAGTGACGCGTTATGCCTTTTAGTCACATTAGTGCATTATTACCTCTAGACTCTAGTACTTCAAAACTAAAGAACATTATGGATTTTCCACCTCAACTTTTATTTAACTTTATCGTATCACTACTACTATCATTAGTTGATGACTTGTCATAGCCAATCAAAATGTGACACGTTGCAACTCGTGCAATCATAGACTGGCACGTTGCACCTTTTAGTCATATTCACACATTTATTTCTTCTAGTGTGATACCAAAGATAATATAAATTTCCCATTAATTTCACCATATCACTAATGTTATCATTAGCTTTACGAACAATGGTCCTAACTAAATCTTCCTATATTAATTTGATGACTTAGATTATAACATCGAATTCATCATAGAAAACTAACCTTCCATTCTATATCAAGCCATCATTGAAACACACATATAACATACCTAGTGAAACAAAGTAGAATAGGAGGAACAATCAAATAGTAAATAAATTGATGGTAAAATTAAATGAAACACTTCTCACCATAAACCTTTAAGTTGGTTGATATTTGTAATTATTGTAATTGAAGAACATAAACCAATCAGCGCACTAGACTTTTGTTTAATAGAGACATTTCCTTTTACATCGGTAACTCCAAAAGAAACCGAAGAAACTAAATATCCTAAGGTTTGGGACCTGGGTACCACACGAGCTAAAAATATATAGTAAAATGCATATATGAAAATATGTTTATACATTTAAGCAGTTTATAAATTTTGATGTGGTATCAACAATTCATCATATATAAAGCTTATGTTTTTGTAATCAAATTGGATTGAAAACACGCAAGTTACAAATTAAACAATTTCATTATAATACCCTGAATATTTCACTCAGTTATAGCTTCTTAGAGCATTCACATTTAATTCATCATCTCCAAATCCAAAATTACACTAAAAGTTACTACGTTTTCTCTCTTATTTCAGTTAAATACTACTTTTTATACCTTTATCATTTCCATTTATATTTCTTTCACTCACAACCACTTTTAAAATATATTAAAAAATTATAGGGTGTGAACAATAACTTTTCATATCTCTCTTTCACTCACAACACCCTAAACCACTCCATATATTATAAAAACCCCAATCACATTTTTTTGATGGATTGAATGCGAATGCTCTTATGCGTCTTGACATTTCTTTACCTTTTGATAATAAAATTTGACTTGATAGATACGCTAACAATTTAGTTCAATCATGTTGAACTAATATTATAGCACAATTTGCATCCCAACATATTAAAATTACATTGGTCAAAAGGCTTCATCCTATAAATGAAAAACTACATTTGAAAATAATAATTGTATCCGTGTAGAGGAAACGGATGATTGTATTGGATTAAGCAGATTTTTTTTATCATGCCTCATGGTAACATGGGCTTGGAGTAACCGCATTTTATTTAGTGAACAACGCTTTTTGGGTTGGGCCTATAGAGAAAAAATGTACTTTTCACCAACATATAATTGACGCTTTGATAGTTTATGCTTTATTCTTGGTAGTTAAGACATTGTTATAAGAGAACATGAAATTATTATAGATTTCATGAACCTTTTTATTCATATGAATTACATTAATTGGTCACACTTTCTTCAATAATGACATGTTATATGAGAGATTGTATGTTGCTATTGTTTTGGGTAAACATGACGTACATGATATCTAATAGCAATGTGCTATGATCGGGTTCCGAATGTTAATTTTGTGGCTTCGAGAGCACAGTCGTGGTGTTTGCAAGACCATATTCTTCGGGGCTATGATATTTATGGGTTGGACTCTGATTATGGGTGTGCGATGGATCATTTACGTACTTCACTTCTAGATTTTGATCTTAGCGGGTTCTCTAATAAGGACACCGCCCCCCTAAAACCCAACATGTTGTGGCGAGTGCCTTATTTAGTGGAATCGTCAAGAGTTTAGAAGTGAAGTTTGATCTATCCCCTCGCCAAAAGGCGGTGTTTGAAAGCCTTCGGGCTCCTCGGGCTCAGGATTTTCTGACGGCCATCCCCATTGAAGGATTAGGCCAATGTATGTCGGGTTTGGAGTATCGGGCTATCCTTAAGTACCGGTTAATGATCCCTATGTTCCCGACTGATGAACCTTGTTTGGATTCTTTTGGTGACCATGCGGTGCATTGCAAAGAATTGCCTGACTTTAAATACATACATGATTTGGTTAGGGATGTTCTGTGTGATGTTCTTAAACGGGCAGGGATTTCTGCTAAAAAGGAGGCCCTTGTTAACTTTCTCACGGATCCTCTTAAAGGGAGGTCTACTTTACGACCAGCTGATATTCTTGTATTCGGGTGGGCAGGGGGAAACACGCCTGTGTGGATCTTACAGGAGTGTCTTCTCTTGTTGGGCTCAGGGACCGTGGGTTTGTTGTGAGTCAGGCTACGTTGAAGGCTGAATCGGGCAAAGTTGCTAAACACGAGAAAGCCTGTTTAGATAATCAACATGTCTTTCGACAATTTTCCTTTGATACATTTGGTTTTCTGGCCCCAGAGGCTGTGAAATTTTTGAGTAGGGTTCAGCGCGTCGTACTCGGAACCTCTTCAGCTTCTAAGTCCCAAAGCTTCGTTTTTAGCCGGATTGGTTTTGCTATTCAAAAGGGGGTTGCGGCGCAGCTTGTTGCTCGTTTGCCTGTCACTTTATTGTAATCGTTTTATACTAAATTATATATAAAATCAATTTCCAATTTATACAAAAGTTATTTTTAATCTTATGTTACTGAATCAGTAGGTCATATCGTAAATATATAATTAGTTAAAATTACTACTTTAAAGTTACCTTTTAATATTGTGACACATGAAATTTGGTATTTTTATTGTATAATGCTTTTATTTTTTAGTTGAAAAGAATAAATAGCAGAACAGTAAATATATTATGAACTGAAAAATAATATATGAAAGAGATTTTGAGTATGTTGCTGAAAGCAAAGAAATTTGAAGGAAAAAAAAAAGACGAGTCCAAATAAGAGACATATTGCTGAACTCCAAGAAATTTGAAAGAAAAAAAATAAATTGCCCAACTTAGGACTCAAAAGCACGACCACAAGGTTAAGAGCCTTGCACTCTACCAGCTAAGCTAGATAGGCTCATTGCTTCTCTGATCGAAGCAGCATATAACTCGCATATAGTGGCATCACTGGTGTTTAGTTGTGAAGGAAAACCATTGTATTAGGATGAGTTTATTATGGTAGTGTGCTTATAAGTGTTTGGGTATTTAAAAGATATATAATACCAGAACTTTTTAAAAAATTTGAGTTCAAATAAAACACGCTTCCACTGCCCATCCCCAAGGCCTCCTCTGGTGTAAAAATCGGTATGGACGTTTGACATCACATCTCAGGAAAACTTACTTATGTACTCGGATATTTCCAAACGTTATTAAAAAATATCAATCAACCAACATACTTTTAATATAATTGATTGGAAAAGTATTAGGTTTACTACAAGCCTATTCTTTTATGATAAAGTATCTAAAATATTACAACAATATTTTCATTATATATATATATAGGGTGGGGTTAAAATAAAAATTGGAGTGTGTCTAATAAGTAATCTGGTGTATTAGATATGTTGATCTGATGGTGGATATGGAAAGTGTGTTTATTGTGTGGTGTGTTTTATTTTAGTTGAGGCGTGTTTATTGTGTAGTGTGTTTTATTAGATCTAATGGTTAAAACACACTTTCGACACTTCTTAGCAAAAATATACTTCTTATTATAACCTTGCTCTCTCTCTCTCTCTCTATATATATATATATTATATATTTATAGAAAATAGTTCAAATAAAAAGAAAGAGTTTCCTAAGAATGGTAAGAACCAATAGATTTTTGGCAAGTGGCATTACAACATATGGTAAAAGAACAATTCTAAGAAACTATGTCAGTAATAGTGGTGAAAGAGTAATTATAGGAAACTATTTCGGTTTTTGGTAATTTTAAATCTCAACCATTATTAACATGATCCAATGACTATGATTTATTCCTAGTCTTCCTAGGAAACTACTTCATTTTAATATAACTCTCCCCTATATGTGTATGTGTGTGTGTGTGTGTGTGTGTGGTGGAGTTATACTAAAAAGAACAATGTGTCTAAAAAGGATAAGGAGTGTGAACCCTTAGATCTAGAGATTAGTGGCTAAGATTGAAAGTTACCATAAAACACAGTATGTTATATTTTAACACTGTGTTTTTTTTTTATTTTAAAAGGGCATTATTTTAAAAGGGCATTATGGTCAGGTTTGTAATTATAACTTCTTATAATTTTGCATTGATTCAAGCACAATTAAATCTCACAATAATTTCCTTTAAAAGGGTTAGTAAGGGAGTTCCCAGTTTCCCATTATTTTGAAGTTCCCCAATGAACTCACCCTTATATATATATATATATATATATATATATATAAGGATTTGATCAAATACAAATGAAATTAACGTGCTAAACGTGAGAATTAAATAGAGTAATAATATATACAAGTAGAGTAATTATGTACTTACTCTATGATGTAATTACATAATTACTCTACCTATATATATAATTACTCTACTTGATTCTCACGTTTAGCACGTTAATTTTATTTGTACGTTAACTTTCCCTATATATATATATATATATAACATGCGGGCTAAAAGCTAGCGTGTGTGTGTATATATATATACACACACTAGCTTTTAGCCCGCATGTTACACAGATTACTTTTAGTTTTTTTCTTAATTATTGTTTTTGTGTATTTTTCATGTAGGATGTGCTTAGGTATTAAACTTAAAGATTACATGAACTTATAAAATAAGTTATATTTATTAGCTGTAGTTAAAGTATAGATTGTTTTGTTTTATGTTTATATCTCAAATGAGTCTCATTGGTCTATTAGTTAACGTGACCCAACCGTTTATTATTTAAGATGCGAATTTTCGTCTTAATATAATTGAATGCATAAAGAAATTTATATGATTTGTGTTATTTTTGTTTGTATTGAGTTGTTACTGTTCATTGGTGATGTAGAACATATATGTTGTTTAATGGATTACCAAAAAGGGCTCTCATGTGTCTGTCAATTAATGTAGCCCAACATTTTGTTTTTTGTTGTTTAAAATATGTATTTTGTGCTTGATAGTGAATTGAACTTTTAATAAATTGATGTATTTGAATTTTTGTAGGTCAATTCTAGTTCCATGTCTATCTGAAATGGGTACATCATGTGTTATCATTTCATTTTTGGGTGAATTATTAATTTATTATATTTTTTCTAGTATGATGCTTAGTTTGTGATTTACTTATTATTTTGTATGTATTTGTTGTATTTATAGATTTTGTAGTTTAGTTATTGTTGCGTATTAAAAGAACATTTAATTTGTTAATTAGTTTTTATTCTTATCAAATATAATAGAAGTTATATTAGTTTATGAATTATATTAAGAAAGTTATGATCATATGTAAAAACTAAGTTTTAAATTTAAAAAAATTATTTTTTATTAATAAGGTATATGCTATTAATATTTTTTACATAAATTTTTGTATTATGAAGTTTTGTAGATTTATTTCCTTTTTATATTTTAAATTGTATAATAATCGAAAGCCGTCATTTGAAAGTGGCGCTGTAATGATAATAAATCGTCTTGAGATACTATTTTCTCGCCTTCTTTATCAAATCATTCGTTTCATCTAACAATTTGTCACACCCCCGCCACCGACGGAAACACGAGGGCGTGATGACTTCATGGATCGTAGTCATTGTTTATATTGAACAAACTCTATATGTTTGGTTTAAACAAAAAGAGTTTCAACATGCATTGCAACCCTTGTACCAAAGATTACATCGCAATTGTTTCAAAATATTTTACAAACCATAAGTTTTAGATAATACTGAGTTTCACAAATACAGAGTTTTTATAATACGGCCTACATCCTATAGGCTATAAGATGAAAACTCCCAAAATGCATGCTAGTGCGTGTGACTCCTTATGCGTTTCTAATGCTTCAATTACCTGAGAATGCATGTATAAAAACGTAAAGAAAATTGTTGGTGAGTTTCACAGGTTTATATTTTATCTAAAATATGTGCTTCAACGAGTCGACCAACATTGTCTTATGTAGACAAATCCTCAAATAGTTATCATAAGCTCTATCATCAAGACCTAACAGCGTTTCCATGAGCGCCCCTCTTGATGTTCTAATGTGAAAACATCGAAGTCATATGTTAGACAAATATCACCCACTAGACCTCCAATCTAAGTTAGTGCGACTAACCACAGGTGGGGTGTGTTAATTCCGAATAGTACTATTCACATTGGCCACGTATACAATAGTTAATGATCATAGATTCCAGGGGACTTTCGGTGCATTATTGTTTCCAACCCATGTAACAAAATGAGAGCGCGTTTCTACTCGTTTCCGAACATGTGTTTCTCCATGCACCCCCCCTTCCCAAAGTTTCAAAACAGTTTAAATAGAAAGGGGCCATGAGACTCACCTGATTCTCAAATGCATGCTAGATAATTTAAATGTCCAATTCCCGACCTACGAGTAACCTATAACATGCAATGACAATTTAGGTCTAGTTTTTCAATTCTTATACTTAAGCGTTTCATGACCGCGTTTCACCCAACTACTTAAACATTTTTCATTCGAGTGTTACTTCTTAACATGTTTCGAAGACCCGTTGTTGATAAACTTCGAGTTTCTTTATTTTTATACACTTATATAAATATCTATAATGTCGGTTTTGTTTAATAACACCAACTTGTCTTTGCATATCCGAACATGTTCACTTTTAATGTTAAAATATTTACACACATTATATATTCTGTTTATAGTGATTTGTTTAATACCCAAGTTCCATAAAATATAGTACATAATTATATTTTATGTTTCGAAATACCGTTTACGTTCGTTAAAGTCTCGTAATTTAATATTTCCCTTTACTCGTATACTTTTTTTTAACAAACTAACACATTTCCGAAAATTGTTTTAATCTCTTGTACGTAACTATCCTAAATAATTATGTGTGGACACAAAATGAATGTTTCAATAAAAACCATCTTTCAAAATGTGTATATATTTTTCAGTGGACATATATACGTGCAATATTCATTTAAATCCCTGTACAGTGTACATATCTAAACATATATTGTAAATTGTAATCCTTTATATGTCTTCATTCAAGTTTCTCATGTAACAAAATGAGAGCGCGTTTCTACTCGTTTCCGAACATGTGTTTCTCCATGCACCCCCCCTTCCCAAAGTTTCAAAACAGTTTAAATAGAAAGGGGCCATGAGACTCACCTGATTCTCAAATGCATGCTAGATAATTTAAATGTCCAATTCCCGACCTACGAGTAACCTATAACATGCAATGACAATTTAGGTCTAGTTTTTCAATTCTTATACTTAAGCGTTTCATGACCGCGTTTCACCCAACTACTTAAACATTTTTCATTCGAGTGTTACTTCTTAACATGTTTCGAAGACCCGTTGTTGATAAACTTCGAGTTTCTTTATTTTTATACACTTATATAAATATCTATAATGTCGGTTTTGTTTAATAACACCAACTTGTCTTTGCATATCCGAACATGTTCACTTTTAATGTTAAAATATTTACACACATATTATATATTCTGTTTATAGTGATTTGTTTAATACCCAAGTTCCATAAAATATAGTACATAATTATATTTTATGTTTCGAAATACCGTTTACGTTCGTTAAAGTCTCGTAATTTAATATTTCCCTTTACTCGTATACTTTTTTTAAACAAACTAACACATTTCCGAAAATTGTTTTAATCTCTTGTACGTAACTATCCTAAATAATTATGTGTGGACACAAAATGAATGTTTCAATAAAAACCATCTTTCAAAATGTGTATATATTTTTCAGTGGACATATATATGTGCAATATTCATTTAAATCCCTGTACAGTGTACATATCTAAACATATTTTGTAAATTGTAATCCTTTATATGTCTTCATTCAAGTTTCTCATGTAACAAAATGAGAGCGCGTTTCTACTCGTTTCCGAACATGTGTTTCTCCATGCACCCCCCCTTCCCAAAGTTTCAAAACAGTTTAAATAGAAAGGGGCCATGAGACTCACCTGATTCTCAAATGCATGCTAGATAATTTAAATGTCCAATTCCCGACCTACGAGTAACCTATAACATGCAATGACAATTTAGGTCTAGTTTTTCAATTCTTATACTTAAGCGTTTCATGACCGCGTTTCACCCAACTACTTAAACATTTTTCATTCGAGTGTTACTTCTTAACATGTTTCGAAGACCCGTTGTTGATAAACTTCGAGTTTCTTTATTTTTATACACTTATATAAATATCTATAATGTCGGTTTTGTTTAATAACACCAACTTGTCTTTGCATATCCGAACATGTTCACTTTTAATGTTAAAATATTTACACACATTATATATTCTGTTTATAGTGATTTGTTTAATACCCAAGTTCCATAAAATATAGTACATAATTATATTTTATGTTTCGAAATACCGTTTACGTTCGTTAAAGTCTCGTAATTTAATATTTCCCTTTACTCGTATACTTTTTTTTAACAAACTAACACATTTCCGAAAATTGTTTTAATCTCTTGTACGTAACTATCCTAAATAATTATGTGTGGACACAAAATGAATGTTTCAATAAAAACCATCTTTCAAAATGTGTATATATTTTTCAGTGGACATATATATGTGCAATATTCATTTAAATCCCTGTACAGTGTACATATCTAAACATATTTTGTAAATTGTAATCCTTTATATGTCTTCATTCAAGTTTCTCATGTAACAAAATGAGAGCGCGTTTCTACTCGTTTCCGAACATGTGTTTCTCCATGCACCCCCCTCTTCCCAAAGTTTCAAAACAGTTTAAATAGAAAGAGGCCATGAGACTCACCTGATTCTCAAATGCATGCTAGATAATTTAAATGTCCAATTCCCGACCTACGAGTAACCTATAACATGCAATGACAATTTAGGTCTAGTTTTTCAATTCTTATACTTAAGCGTTTCATGACCGCGTTTCACCCAACTACTTAAACATTTTTCATTCGAGTGTTACTTCTTAACATGTTTCGAAGACCCGTTGTTGATAAACTTCGAGTTTCTTTATTTTTATACACTTATATAAATATCTATAATGTCGGTTTTGTTTAATAACACCAACTTGTCTTTGCATATCCGAACATGTTCACTTTTAATGTTAAAATATTTACACACATTATATATTCTGTTTATAGTGATTTGTTTAATACCCAAGTTCCATAAAATATAGTACATAATTATATTTTATGTTTCAAAATACCGTTTACGTTCGTTAAAGTCTCGTAATTTAATATTTCCCTTTACTCGCATACTTTTTTTTAACAAACTAACACATTTCCGAAAATTGTTTTAATCTCTTGTACGTAACTATCCTAAATAATTATGAGTGGACACAAAATGAATGTTTCAATAAAAACCATCTTTCAAAATGTGTATATATTTTTCAGTGGACATATATACGTGCAATATTCATTTAAATCCCTGTACAGTGTACATATCTAAACATATTTTGTAAATTGTAATCCTTTATATGTCTTCATTCAAGTTTCTCATGTAACGAAATGAGAGCGCGTTTCTACTCGTTTCCGAACATGTGCTTCTCCATGCACCCCCCCTTCCCAAAGTTTCAAAACAGTTTAAATAGAAAGGAGCCATGAGACTCACCTGATTCTCAAATGCATGCTAGATAATTTAAATGTCCAATTCCCGACCTACGAGTAACCTATAACATGCAATGACAATTTAGGTCTAGTTTTTCAATTCTTATACTTAAGCGTTTCATGACCGCGTTTCACCCAACTACTTAAACATTTTTCATTCGAGTGTTACTTCTTAACATGTTTCGAAGACCCGTTGTTGATAAACTTCGAGTTTCTTTATTTATATACACTTATATAAATATCTATAATGTCGGTTTTGTTTAATAACACCAACTTGTCTTTGCATATCCGAACATGTTCACTTTTAATGTTAAAATATTTACACACATTGTATATTCTGTTTATAGTGATTTGTTTAATACCCAAGTTCCATAAAATATAGTACATAATTATATTTTATGTTTCGAAATACCGTTTACGTTCGTTAAAGTCTCGTAATTTAATATTTCCCTTTACTCGTATACTTTTTTTTAACAAACTAACACATTTCCGAAAATTGTTTTAATCTCTTGTACGTAACTATCCTAAATAATTATGAGTGGACACAAAATGAATGTTTCAATAAAAACCATCTTTCAAAATGTGTATATATTTTTCAGTGGACATATATATGTGCAATATTCATTTAAATCCCTGTACAGTGTACATATCTAAACATATTTTGTAAATTGTAATCCTTTATATGTCTTCATTCAAGTTTCTCTATATACTTAAAATGATAAAATCTAATATACACACATATGTAAAGTGTTATAAATCCTTTGACAGTGGATTCAATATCTTACATATTGGCATACATATATGGATTTAAATGTTTGTTTGTGTAGCATCAAAACCTAACCATGATTTGTTTGTATAGGAGTTTTCTTGAGTGTTTTATATTAAAACAAGTTTATAATCAATGTTTTCTACACTTATGCCTTAAAATTATGATTTAGCCTAACTTTTGGGTGAATAGAGGCCATATACAAAGTTTATACTCTAGAAAAATATGTTAGGATAAGTTAGACTTACTAGTTCTTGGTTTAGAAAGAAAGAAAGATTAGATGATGATCCTGGCTTCCAAGGTGGCTTCAAACTCCACTAAAGACGCCTAGAATTTTGTTTATAATACTAGTTTTGAAGATGAAGTTGTGTGTGTTGTGTAAAGGAGCCGAAGGATGTGTGTGTATGTTTGTTGTTTTGAAATGTGGTGTTTCAAGATATTAAGTCTTCTACATATACTCAAGATGAGGTATGTTGGGTGGAATAAACAATTCAAGAATGGGTGTGGTTGAGTGTTGAATGAAGTAAAAATCTAATGGATGTGGTCGTGGGGTGGGTTACGGATTATGATAGGGGTGGGTGATGGACCAAAGTAAAAAGAGTTAGCGAGTGGGTAGTTTGGTGAGATAAAAGCATGGTGTTGTGATGATAATGTTTGGTTCTTAAAAAAATTTGACTAAATGAACGTGGGAGTAATACCAATTCATGCATCATATCTTTTCCTTTTATTATTAACTATTATAAGTAAGTAAAGGTGTTGTGTGTATATTTGTATGTTTGAAAACCGGTTAGGAGTGCGGTGATGACCAAATGGTGGTTGGGCGACCGTGGGGCGGCAGCATGATGTCATTCGTCGGTGGTTCATATTAGTATTATCTTATTAGGTCTCTAAAAAGATTGAACGTCCGTCTATTAGCATATAAAAAGACTCCTCCTACATGTATATTTCGGTAAGGTTGTACGAGACATTGTTCTTAAAATAAAACGTGTTTCAAACGTAACTATTATTTTACGTTCCGTGCAAAAATATATAAATAATAATTTCTATATTATACCTTTTGTTTAAATACTCTCCTAGTATTAAGTATTAATTATTAACTTTTGTTGTCTATAACGTTCGTATGTGGCATACGAATTGATGTGTGACCCAGTAGTCCTCCAATGATTACCAATGTAAAACATATGATGATGTAGACTTGTAGATACGCATTCCAACCTAACTACTCATAATCAAGTTAATATTCTCCTTAATTAGGACGAATTTTGTTGTTAAGTGGAAGTTTTGTAGGTTGCTGAAGGGATTTGTGTTTGTTCTTAGTTTATTTAATCAAACGTTGTGTAAATAACAACTTACAACCACTTTTAAAATAATATATTGGTTTTAAATAATCTTAACTATCACCTTTTGGCCATTGAGGATCATAATTAACGAAATGACTAATGACAGTCCCATCTTTTATCATTTTTTTCTACCAATGAACAATGACTAACGCAATCATTCTTATTTCGCATATATGTGGCATGCTTATGAGACATATTGCACTACCACCACCACCACCACCATGGCAGTCACCACCACCACCACGATCGCCACCACCACCACCATGGCAGTCACCACCACCACCACGATCGCCACCACTACCAATTTCCTAAAATATTAAAATATTTTATATATGTTTTATTGGGTGAATTTCGACTTTTGAAGTCAAGCCAACAAGTTTAAAAAGAAGATAAACTATTAATCTGAATCTTGTCACTGAACTTCTAGAGTTCACATGGTACTTCAATGAAGCAAAAGATAATACAAGCTTTAACCTTAATGGCTCCTCCTGCCAAATATGAAGTTGATATTATGACTCATTTATAAACAGACCATTAGAAAGCATGATCATAAATAAATTGTGTATACCTGTTGTATCCTTTTTATCAGAAGAATTATATTTTGAGGATACAGTGGAGCTAAAATAACATTCATCTTCTGTCAAGGTATTTATAAACTTCTGTCAAGGTTAGGTCGGACTGCGCGAACTCGTTAGCATGATTACAAAAACACAATGCAATAAATTTCAGGCGACTTCTAACTCGTGTGACCCATATGACCCTTTTAGGATTATGTTTTATTCTTTCTTCTAGTAGTGTTAATTAGAGCTTGTAAATGTAGAAAGTTTTCTAAAAGTGTTTATACAAATATATCTATAGTTACTACTTATAACTTCTAGATGTATTTCCAATCAGCTTATATGCTAATTTAAGCCTATAAAAGAACCGAACATTAACGAACTGTTCGGCTAGAAGTTCATCTTAATTTATTTAAAAAACAAACAAACATGGGCATGCATTTTGTTTGTTCATTTACGTTCGTGAGCATCTGTTTATGTTTGTTCATTTATGTTCGTTTATATACGTTGATGTATTTTGGTTCGCTTATGTTTTATAAACATCTAAGTAGTTATATATATATATATATGAAAATAAAAGGGCTCGTTAAAATGAATGAGGTAAACTTAAGCCACTATTTTAGATGTATTTTTTGGATATATTGTGATGTATTAGACTTGTTCATTTCCATTGCAAACTGTTTATTTAGATCTTACTGAACTTATATGGCATATTCTTCAGTTCAACTTTCTTATTGCGCGTTTTAAGGTTTTTCTTCTATTACGGCGCCGTCAGTTGCCGTTAACCACCATTGTTGGTAGGAATTTGATCAATTATGATTTAGGTAGCTTCGGGGTGTCCAGATTTGAGCTAAGGTGACCCTTAAGCTCGTTTAAGTTGATTAAACAACCGAATAAAGCTAGATCTAGATTCAAACGACTCATTCGGCATTCCGGGGTTGCGGTGTCGGATTCTAATATGTTGGGTCAGCTGAGATAAATGATTTCTTACCTTCAGTTGGTCTTGGATCGGTGAATATAGTAGAGTAGAGAGTGTTTGGCTTAAGTGTGTGTTTTTGATGGTGTAGGCTATGGTGTAAAATGGATGGAGATGGAAATGATTAGGGTTTAAGGGGTAATTATACTTCCTAAGCCCATGGACCTTAGGCCGTAATTCTAGACTGTCGCTATTTAGTCAAACACAATTAAAACAAGTTCCTAATCACCTAAGCTAGCTAGGGTAAGTAGGGTGTCGAACCACGAGAAGTATGTGGTCAATGTAACGTGTAACAGATTTTATATGATTATGAAGTAGCAGATTATAGTGCTGATCACACAAGCAAATAAGTTTGGTTTAATATTAGTTAAGAAAATAATAACTTTCAACAATTAACAAAGACAAACCAGACCCGGGTTTCAAGTAAGCAAATATACAGTAATCTCATGTTCGCTTAACAGACTAATTGTTGTAACATCCTGAAATTTCTAAAATAATATTGATTATATTATTTATTGATGGTGAGAAAGTTTACTCGGGTTAGTGTGAAAATAATAGAATAAAGTAGGAGTTATTATGAGTCGGGCTTGTGTTGGGTTAGGTAATATGGGTAATGGACTTGTGTTAGAAAAGAAGGAAGATGGACCATGGGCTCAAGCCCATGACCCACATATATAAACCTTAATCACCCATTAATCATTTCATTTTACCCATATTCCACACACCACCCAAAACACACACTTAGCTCTCTCTCATCCTACTCTCTCTCTCTCTAAGCCGAAACCAAAAGAAGAAGGAGAGTCGATTTTCGACCCGAGGTAATGATAGTATGATATTGTAGAGATCCGAACCCGTTAGATTTAGTGATGAAACGACGAGCCGATACCTTTAAACCGTTTAAGTCACGATATCCTAGTGGAATCGGGTATAAACTGAACCTAAGATGAGCTTAGGGTTCACCCTAGCTCAGATCTGGATCGAACGGGACGAAAAACGGTGAAAACGGTGGTGAAACGAGCGAGATCTCGCTTTTCCGGCGAGATACCGTTTTTCCGGCAACGGCGGCGCCGGAGGTTGTGTCACATCAGATGTGACATCTGATGTCTGATAAAACCCTAACCCTAATTCGTTATGGAAATGTAACGAATTAGCGGTAATTCGTTATATAAAGGACAATCAGTTCGTTATGGCAATTCGTTAGGGTGGGATGACGAACTATAAACAGACCACTAAGTAATTCGTTAAGGATAAATAAAGAATTAGGCTAGAGAACTGAGATAACGAATCAGAATGGCGAACTTAATTAACGAATTAAGTTAGCGAATCAGGACAGCGAAGCGGATAACGAATTAGAATGCGATTTGATAAAGAATTAGAGTGTGATTTGATAACGAATTAGACTTAATTCGTTATAGAAAATGTGACAGCGAATTAGATGATAATTTAAAATCGTAATGAAAAATGTGTAAAGACAGTTAATAGAAATAACGAAGGTGTTCAACTTGACCCTGCGATTCAAGCAGCCATTGTTCAAGCCATTGCCGCTGCTGTGAAGAACCAGAATCCCGAGAGATCTGCTGGAAGCCATGGGAGAACTGCTGAAGGGTCAGGGGGAAATGGTAAGAAATATGGTAAGGGAGAGAAGGGTGACACGGGTGAAGCTGGATCTGTGAAAGTTGATGATGGAATGAGATGCCGAGGTTGGTGTAACTACAAGTCCTTCAAAGGATGTGACCCACCGAAGCTAACTGGTTTGGAAGACGCAATCGCCACTCTTCAATGGATAACCGCCATGGATAAAATTATCCGCATTAGCGAATGTCGTCCCGACCAAGCTGTGGGTTATGCTACTCAATCATTCGGTGAAGAAGCAATGTACTGGTGGGAGACGGTTGAGCAGAGGAAGGGTCAGGAAGAGGTTAAGGCGATGAGATGGAATGATCTAAAGGAGTTGGTGATGAAGAGGTTTTGCACTGATACCGAAGTTGAAAGAGTGGAGATGAAGTTTCTGAACTTGAAAGCGGGAAAGATGACACACCGGGAGTATACTACTGAATTCAATCGCTTGTCTAGGTTGGTGCCTGACCTGGTGAACACCGAAGCTAAGAGGATCAAGTGTTACGTAAGGGGAGGCTAGTAAACCCGCAACGTTTGACTCGGCCGTGGAATTGGCCGAGATGGTTTATGAGGACCTTGCCATCAGTGAGGAGGAGAGGACTGAACCAAAGAGAAAGAACCCAACCCCAAAACCAAATGAAGCTGATGAGGAGGATCCACGTATGAAGAAGGCAAGGCAGGAGGAGTTCATAGTTTGTGAAAAATGTGGAAGGAAGCACCCGGGAGAGTGCAGGATGGGATTAGGTGTTTGCTACAGGTGTGGAAAAGCGGGACATTTCTCCTGGGAGTGCAACAACTATCATAGGTGTCACAACTGTGGAGGGCGTAGACATCTAGAAAGGGATTGCAAGAAGCCGAAGGAAGGACGTGAATTAGAGAAGAATGCTTGAGGTTTAACAGTTTCCTCCTTATGTTTTGAAGGACCGTTAAAGGAGGCTAGTTACTAGCCATAAGTTTTTAATTTATGTTTGATGTATGAATGACTTAACGCGTGTTTTTATGTGTTTATTTTAAAAGTTTAGGCCGGTGTTTATTAATTATGATATGAATTGTCTTGGATGCGTGTTGGTTATGATAAAAAGTGTATTGTGTTAGAGCGTCATCTTAGGCGTTAGCATTATTATATAAAGCAAGGTTCCTCGGGGAGGCGAGACGAGACTTGGTACACCGAGGGCCTCATGGGCAAGCCACCTTAATAGCTAAAACACATGACCACCACTCGGTTACTGCAAAGTCGGGAGTAAGAAGGAAAACCCAGAAAGCGAAGGCGGTTCAATAAAGTGTGTGAATATAAGAAGTGTTCCTTTTACAAGGAATAAGTTAGGTTTCTGGGACGAAACCTCTTTAAGGGGGGGGGGGGGGGGAAGACTTGTAACATCCCGAAATTTCTAAAATAATATTGATTATATTATTTACTGATGGTGAGAAAGTTTACTCGGGTTAGTGTGAAAATAATATAATAAAGTAGGAGTTATTATGAGTCGGGATTGTGTTGGGTTAGGTAATATGGGTAATGGACTTGGGTTAGAAAAGAAGGAAGATGGACCATGGGCTCAAGCCCATGACCCACATATATAAACCTGAATCACCCATTAATCCTTTCATTTTACCCATATTCCACACACCACCCAAAACACACACTTAGCTCTCTCTCATCCTACTCTCTCTCTCTAAGCCGAAACCAAGAATAAGAAGAAGGAGAGTCAGTTTCTGACCCGAGGTAATGATAGTATGATATTGTAGAGATCCAAACCCGTTAGATTTAGTGACGAAACGACGAGCCGACACTGTTAAACCGTTGAAGTCACGATATCCGGGTGGAATCGGGTAGAAACCGAACCTAAGATGAGCTTAGGGTTCACCCTAGCTCAGATCTTTATCGAATGGGACGAAAAACGGTGAAAACGGTGGTGAAACGAGCGAGATCTCGCTTCTCGGGCGAGATCCCGTTTTTCCGGCAACGGCGACGCCGGAGGTTGTGTCACATCAGATGTGACATCTGACGTCTGATAAAACCTTAACCCTAATTCGTTACGAAAATGTAACGAATTAGTGGTAATTCATTATATAAAGGATAATCAGTTCGATATGGCAATTCGTTAGGGTGGGATGACGAAGTAGAAACAGATCGCTAAGTAATTCGTTAAGGATAAATAACGAATTAGGCTAGCGAACTGAGATAACGAATCAGAATGACGAACCAGATTAACGAATTAAGTTAACGAATCAGGACAGCGAAGCGGATAACGAATTAGAATGCGATTGGATAACCAATTGGAGTGTGATTTGATAACGAATTAGACTTAATTCGTTATAGAAAATGTGATAGCGAATTAGATGATAATTTAAAATCCTATTGAAAAATGTGTAAAGACAGTTAATAGAAATAAAAACTGTAAAATACAATACTCTACATCCCCTGGTATGCTTCGAGAAGACTAGCCGAGCATCGTCATCGATAGGTCTTCAATTATGATGAGGAAGGCCATTAGGATTGATCAAGAGATGATTGGTAGCCCTGGAATTCACCCAAAATCGCCCAACAGCTGCTGGAAGTCGTGATAACTGATTAGGGTTCGTAAAATAGAAGATATAGGTCAAAACCCGATTTTTCCCATTTTTTATGTACAAGAGATACACGATTGTCACATCCTCATGCCGTCGCGTATATCTACCTAAGAAAACCTCATATTCAGATTCCTTTCGTCGAGAAACCCAAAATTCATATATTATAGGTCCCGTAACTCATTTTCTAGCCCATGATATGCACGTTTTACTTCTTGGTCGCGTTTTGTCAACCCATCTTGTTCAGTTTTAGCATCGGCTTATGATTTCTCATCCATACTCTTCCCGAATCCTTGTAACACTTCTCAAGACATCAAATCATTCTCCGGTATTCCCGAGATATCGTTCCATGCTCATACAAGTCTCAAATTTAGCCTCGTTGATCAATGACCTAAAATACAAAAGCACGTATGAAATACCAAAGTAATAACAATTTACTCAACAAAACTACATAATTAATAAACTAATATATATACAAAATACCCAACCATGAGGCCCATCTTCATCTAAGTCCATATTTAATTTCTATTGTTTACCCTACCATCCTTCTATCTTTATATTATTATTATTATTATTATTATTATTATTATTATTATTATTATTATTATTATTATTATTATTCAAACTCAATTTAATTCTTCCAACGCAATAATACATTTTATAATTATTCTAGAAATTTCAGGATGTTACACTAAATGTAAACAAAATATGTAACCTCCATTATGACTGAATCTCAATCAAATACGCTTCTTGTTAACACTGGACCGTTTATGAATTATGGCCCGCATTAATTGAGAAAGAAACCAACACCTTAAACTTTAACTTTCTGAAATTTTTGTATTGATGCATGAAGATATTTATTCCAGAATTGACCTTGTTTCAACTTGCTTGATATCTGATGATAAAATATCAGTAAGTTGCTACTCGCTACCCAAAACAACATCAACAATATTCTTGAAATAAGATTTTTTAATCATGTCAAATACTTCAACATTTGATATTCTTTTGCAATAGAAAGTTGGTATTACCTACAAGTGATTATTATTTTTTAGTTTTTAATAAATAGATTATGGTAGTGATCATACTATTGTTGTAAAAAAATAATTATCAAATGTAAAACAAAGTTGCATACCTTACCTAATTATTTTCCTAGCCTTTACCAAAAACCTCATCAGAAAAACTAAAGTTCAATTATTTAATCAAATCGAATCTTCATTTTAAACGTTACCTTTCATTACTTATTCTTATCTTAACCATCATATAAGTCCATATCTATCATTTACATACGTATACGCCGTTTATCTTTCGTTTATTTGGAAATTCGATCTAGCGTATAAGTCATTATTGGAGTGTCAGTTATATCCAATGTATAAGTTGTTCTAGCGTATAAGGCATACATATACATCACACTTATACATATATGGCACACATGCATACATACACGCTATATACATATATGTGGTATACACATACATATACGGTGTACACATACACATGCGCTACATATATACACGTTACATACATATATGGACACGCATGCATACATATAGGGGCATACATATACATATACGCTTTATACATATACGTTTTATATATACATATACGGCTTACACATATACATATACGCCCATACATATACGTTCTATACATACTTATATGGCATATTAATCTTATACGGCCTATTCATCTTATACGCCTGGTTCAGCTTCTTTATTCGCGTTTTTGGGGTTTTTCTTCGATTCTGGCGTTGCCAGCCGCCGTTAACCATCATGGTTGGCCGAAGTTTGATCGTTTATGGTTTAAGTAGCTTCGGGGGTGTCCAGATCTGAGCTAAGGTTTTTGGGGTTTTTCTTCGATTCTGGCGTTGCCAGCCGCCGTTAACCATCATGGTTGGCCGAAGTTTGATCGTTTATGGTTTAAGTAGCTTCGGGGGTGTCCAGATCTGAGCTAAGGTGGCCCTTAAGCTCTTTTTTGGCTGATTAAACACTCGGAATAAGCTAGATTTAGATTCAAACGGCTCATTCGGCATCCCTGGGCTGCGGTATCAGGTTCTAATATGTTGGTTGGGTCAGCTGAGTTAAATGATTCTTACCTTATATTGGTCTTGGATCGTTGAATATAATAGTGTAGAGAGTGTTTGGCTTAAGTGTGTGTTTTTTATGGTGTAGGATATGGTGTAAAATGGATGGAGATGGAAAGGATTAGGGTTTAAGGGGTACATACTCCCTAATCCCATGGACCTTAGGCTCATTTTTCCTTTTACGTCCATAATTAATTTCATCTAACATTCTATCTTTATTATTATATCATTAATATTATTCTACTAACTCAATTTAATTCTTCCAACACAAATAGTATATTTTATTAATATTTTAGAAATTTCGGGATGTTACATTCTTGAGATGAACTCCGTTTGGGAGAGTGGAGGCACACAAATATGTATGTTTGTTTTTTATTATGTTATGATGTTAATTTTTATCTCTCTTTATATACACCTAAAGGGAACCTATTATTAGTTAATTAAGGGTAATATGGCACATCAATAATTACCAAACTAATATACGATAAGGTATAATTGATATGTTGATCTATTATTATATAAATGGTTATAATGACCACATATAAATAAACAGGTATTAATATTTATTCTTACAACAAACGGAAACAACTCTCAAGGTTGCATCCGCTGGAAAAAAAAGCATATAGAAAACAGGTACAGGAAAAAGGCAAGAGGAATCAAAGAAAAAAAGAGGCGGTTATGGAAAATGATTTAGTTACTTTGTTACACGTACTTTTGTTGTTGATTTTACAGTGTGTTACGAACTACATAACTAAATGTATATGCACTATCGTTAATCCAAAGACCAGGGTTGTCACTTTTACCCGAAACCCAATCCTGGAAAACCCATACTCGAACCCGAAATAGCCCAACCCTAAAAATGTGAACCCGAACCGAAGTAATTCGAGTTGTTTCTTGGGTCCTAATTATGGGTTTCGATCAACCCGAAAACCCCAAACAAATTATTAGTTTTAAACATGTAAGGCCCCGGTCCCGGTACCCTACATTGGGGTTGGATTTACTCATAAACACAGTTCTAAATATCAGAGTTAATTAAAACTTTCCACGGAATATAAAGATATCAACCATTCAATACATAAATCATAAAATTTAAACAATAATAAACATGTCTTCGAGGCTAAACATCATAAAATGAGTCTTCAGATGCCAGCTTCATTATTCCTTTGCCATGTGCCCCTCTTCAAGCGAGCTGCCTCAACCTATTCACATGCGTGGATACTATAAGTCAGCTACGCTGAGTGAGTTGTAGTTAATCAGGAAATCATACAATACATACACTTACCTTCATATATGCATCCGATGATACATATTAAATACTTTACTTACTACCTTTCTTTCATACATACATGCATGCATGCATGCATGCATGCATACATACATACATACATACATATATACTACATACATACTATTTTTTCTATCTCAGATTTTATTAGGGTCTGATCATTTTCCTTTTTCTATCTCAGATATTATTAGGGTCTGATCCCTCTCATTTTCTATCTCATATATCATTAGGGTCCGATCCCTCTCCTTTTCTATCTCAGATATTATTAGGGTCTGATCTCTTCCCTTCTCTATCTCAGGACTTATTAGGGTCTGATGCCCTTTCTTCTCTATCTCAGAGATTATTAGGGTGTGATCCCTTTCCTTCTCTTCAACCGTCCATACGTTTCTTTACATGCCCATTTCTTTAAATACTTCTATACGTACTTCTTATAACATTCATACACATTCACATATCATACACATTCACATATCATACACTTCATACATATATCATTCATACACATTCACATATCATGCACTTACCACCTAAGGTAAGTGTATAAACTATTCACATTGAGTATGCACACAACCCCGAAAACATAACAAGAAAATGTGGCTAGAAACTCACATGGGTCCTGCTTCTTTCGGAATTGATTGTAACACATTTCTTCAGTGGGCACAACTAACTATATATATAATAATTATAAGTATCAATTAACTACCTCTAACTATATCATCTAATCGAATCACAATTATAATCGCATGACAGTTCTAATCAAATGATCATTCTAATCAAATGACTATTCTAATTAAATGACAGTTCTAATCGAATGACAATTCTAATCGAATGACATTTCTAATCGAATGAACCTTCTATTCGAATAGCAGATTCTATTCGAATGGACCTTCTATTCGAATGGCAGTGTCTTTTCGAATGGACCTTCTATTCGAATGGCAGATTCAATTCGAATGGTTTTTTTCTAATCGAATGGTTGTTCTAATCGAATGGCCATTCGTTAGATCACTTTCTTCATTCGACTCGATTACTTTACAGCTGGATTCGATTAAAATATCCATTCGAATCGATTACACGTCTATTCGTTTATGCTTTCCGGTTGATAACTTTCCTTATTCGAATACTTTTTTATTCGATTACTTTCCAACCTTTCCTTTAGACTCGCTTTGCCATTTTAAAAGATAAAATGGGTTAGGAGCCATAACGAGTTCTTTTTCGTCCTTTGACTTGGCCCAAACGTCATCCGTATTACCCGTTTCATTCCAACATCTTGTTTACGTTCAAGTTTATATTTTTCTTGTATAATAAGGCCCGATTTACTATCCTACCAAGTTTCATGCAAAACCGACTTCGTTTACCCGTCCTTTTCACAAACCGAACACTACTCGTTTTACCCGAAACGAACCAACTAACCCGTTTACTTTCAAGTTCATTACTTTATCAATAATCACGACCCGATCTATCATCCTACCAAGTTTCAGGCAAATCCGTGCACGTAAAGTAAACTTTTTTTTTTTAACAAAAACGTACCTTTGAGGTTTATGTCTGAAATCACTCGAGAAGCCCAAAACCATATCAAACGAACTCCGATTTGAGTGATTCAAGCAGCCACGCGACCGGGTCGCTGAGCTTTACCAGCGCCGCCCCCTTCCACCGCCAGCATCCGCCGCTAAAGTCGCCGGAAAACTGAAAGAATTGCCGGAAAAATCCATTTCTAGCTATTACGATTTTGATGATAAAAACCGGACTTCCCGACCTCCGATCAAAGATCTGGTCGGTGAAATTCTTCATTTTTATTCCATGAACACTCAGTTAAAATTTGAGACCGATCCGACGGCTAGATCTCTGGGAATCATCGTGTCTTTGTTGGCTATTTTCTCAAAAACGGGAATTGGAGAAGTGTGTGTTTTTTATGATATATGTTATGGTGTAAAGAAGGATGAAAATGGAAATGATTAGGGTTTAAGGGGTATTTAGACTCCCTTAAGCCAATGGATCTTATACCCATATTTCCTTTTTGTTCCATAATTAATTCTATTTAATTAGCCTACTTATACTTCCATTTTTATTATTTTATTATTTTTCTATTAACTCAAGTAAACTTTTCAACCATAAATAAATAATATATTAAATTTTATTCTTAGAAAGTTTGGGATGTTACAAAACAAATTATATTTTTAGATATAACAGATAAATCTTAACCGCTAAAGCTATTAGAATTTGATTCAAATCGGGTGTTCTCACTCTACCTAACATGGATTACTGTTAATTATTACTAATGTTTTCGATTTATGATCACAAGCAATGCGAACACTCTAATCATGGAAAATTGAAAATGATTATGTTTGTTTTTATTTTTGTTGTTTTATTTTCATGATTGGACTTTGTTACATTTTACTCTTTTTTAGTTTGTTTTATCAAGTTATGTGGGTTATTATTTGTTTATTTACACTATGAATGAAGCAGATTATGTTAACTTCAATTTTAGCATTGTACTTTTTTTTAGTTTTATAGAAAACCCGAAACCAGTTTAACTCAACCCGAACTCGAATTACTCAATCTCGAAAAAACCGTGAGAGATTTGGGTTGGGTTTCGGGTCTAGATTTGAAACTTTGAAACACGAAGAACCCAACCCGAAACCCGATAAACTAACCCGAAGAGCACTGCTACCAAAGACCGTCTCAAACGTTTCAACATCATCATCTTAACATTGATTGTTTTTCATGAGTTAACGCCTCCGCGGTAACGTGCGGGTAAAAATCTTTTTAGGGGGGTTATCAAATTTCGAATAAAAATTAAAACCAAAACCTTAATAATTTGATCTGAATTCTTATTCGAATATTCGGATCAGATCAGATCGATCCGAATATCCGAATAACTAATTCATATTCGGAGAGGGATTTCAAAAAACATTCGGATAGTTCGGATATCTAAATAAACTGAAAAAATAATATGCGTTTTAATTATTTAAAGTGGATTTATTCGTGTACTATTTGAATTCTTATAATTATGATGTGTCATGGATTTAATTAGACTTTTCCATTTCTGTATATTTATTCAACCAGACGTTTGTTTGAATGTTTGTTATACAGTTTTTTCGAGTTATTTGGATTATCCGAATCCGATCGGAATCCAACCGAAATCAGTTCGGATCAAATAGAAACACCCCTAATTTGGATCGGATTGTATTTCATATAAGGTCCTAAAAATTAAAATCCGAACAATCTAAACTGAATAAACCAAATAATTCGTTATCCGATTTGATGAATACCCCTACTTGTTTGATATTAAATAATGTAGCCGTCACGTTTCTTTTTAACATGGAGAATTAATTTGCATTTAATTTTCAAAATCACATGGATTCATCATGAATATTATATTATTTTATACTATTTAAAAAACAACTTACAAAGTTTAATTCTTTAATTTGTAAATTGGCAACACAAATTTTTACTTTCTACTTAGATCAAAGTTTGTTTTTTCTTTTTTCTTTTTTAATTTCGATCACCAAAGTTTGTTCTTTGTATTTCGTCCAAGTTTGGTTCTTTACGCTTTGATCACTACAAGTTTTTTCTTTGTACTTTGGCCACAAGAAGTTTAATCTTCAAACATTTCTTATAAATGTTTAGCACCTTTACATTCTTACATTCTGTTTCTACATTGATCAAAGTTTGGTTTTTTGTATTTTGACTACCCAAAATTTGTTGTTTGTATTTAGTCAAAGTTTGGTTTCTTATATTTTGGTCACTATAGGTTTGTTCATTATACTTTCCCCACCACAAGTTTAATCTTCAGACTTTTACCACAAACGTTTCACACGTTTACTTAGATTGGGTTTTGATCATTTTAAGTTTCTGGCGAGGTAAAGAGAGGAGGCGTTAGGGTTCATTCGCGCATCAAGTCCGAGCCGTCGCAACGCGCAGGTTTTCCAACTAGTTATATATTAATAGAAAAAAATAATTTTAAAATAAAAAACTAAAATATTTTCCAAATCTTCTCTTATACTATCATTAATTTTTGAAAAACTCATATTAATTGGTACTTAGCAAACACTTCCATTCATTAATTAAAGAAATTCATTGCATCTTAGAAGCTTAAAAAATATATAACCACGTAAACTTAAAACAAACAAAACAGACACGCTTCATATTAATTAAAGGGATTCATTACATTTTAAATACTTAAAACAAACAAAACAAGCATGCTTCATATCATCCCCTTAAAACACTCCTCCATGCACCTCCTCACTTCCTCCCTCACATTGTTCCTTGAATTAATGACACCAACTCTGCAACAATCGCCGCTACGGGAGGCTTGGACCCGATGATTCACCCACCTAACCAGACTCAATTTACGTTGGACAAAACTCTTGAAGCGGCATTGCCCGAATGGGAACACCCAAATTATTCGGCCGCTTGAATTGGTTCCGTTGGGCTACCCCAATTAAAATCTGAGTGACCAAGAACTGGGGTCGCCTTCAGAAGGGGATATTTTCGTTGGATGGTGTTGTTCAAGGGGTTTGTTACAACATTATCCATTCGATCGGTCAAAAGCTTGGCAATCTCACCCCACTTGTTACCTAGCTTTGCATTTTCCCGAAAGATTGTTTCTGCTTCTTCTGGTGTAAAGGGGGGCTTCCTCCACTTCATATTCCCCCCCCCCCCCCACCTAAACCTTTGTACGGATCTAGTCAAAAACAAAAGTTGTAACAATTACTAAAATTACGCTTATAGACCAAGGAGTTAGAAGATTTGATATTGATTTGAAGTTTAAACCACCGGTAGACTTACCATTTTCTTTCTCGACGAAATGCAAATCATCAAACGGTGATTTTGTGTCAAAGATCCTGTAAGTAATGCAACGATGTATGTTATAAACAATAGCAATCGTATTCAAAGCATGAATTAAAAAAATTCATTCCAAATTGGATCTAGAACCACGCAAATAAAGAACTTACGATTGATAATGGTGGTTCATAGCAAACGATGCTTTGCCACAAAGACTAACCATGAACTTTTACCCAATATAAATACCATACGTTTGATTGGATCTCCATTGTTCCTTCTCTAATTTTCGAAGATCCAAATACTTCAATTGATATATTATAATTTTAGGTTTTTTGCCTCGATGTGTATCTATACATTCAATTTGTTTACATCTTTAAGCAGCCATAGTTTCATGCTTTATACCCATAGAAGCTTGTTTAAAGCCAATTGATGACTTGTCATAGCCAATAAAAGGGTGGCACGTTGCAACTCGTGCAATTAATGAGTGCCACGTTGCACCTTTTAGTCAAATTGACGCATTTATTTCCTCTAGTGCAATACCAAAGACCAGTATGGATTTCCACCTCAGCTTTTATTAACTTCACTATATCACTACTATATTATCATTAGTTGATGACTTGTCAGAGCCAATGAAAGTGTGACACGTTGGCACATTGCAACTCCTGTAATCATAGAGTGTCACGTTACACCTTTATTTCCTATAGTGCAATACTAAAGAACTACATGAATTTCCCACCTCATTCCTTGATTAATTTCACCATATCACTGCTGGTATTATTAGCTTTACAAGCAATGGTCCTCACTAAATATTCCTATATTAATTGGATGACTTTAATTCTAGCATCAAATTCATCAAAGAAAATTAACCTTCCATTTTATATCAAGTCGTCTTTAAAGCATGCATATATATATATATACATACATATATATATATATATACATACATATATATATACATATATATATATATATATATACATACATATATATATATATATATACATACATACATATATATATATATACATACATACATATATATACATACATACATACATATATATATATATATATACATACATACATATATATACATACATACATACATACATACATATATATACATACATACATACATACATATATATATATATATATATATATATATATATATATATATGGGGCGAGGATCCTAAGAGAACTCTTTAGAAATTAAGAAATTTGAGAACCATTTTAAGCAAAAAAAAACTCTTTTTTAATATTATAAAACAAAAATAAACAAAAATTTTGAAAAAAGTAAAAAACCAAAAATTTTTATTTTTAATCACAGTCTCATAATTAAAAAAAACCTAATTATACACATATGTATATTTATATTTAATATCGATTTACATAATGTACACATATGTACATTATCATTTATCTTAATTGTACATATGTGTATAAAGAATAATTTGTATAAAATTAAAAAATACGTATTATATATATATATGTATAATTTTGCTAAACTGATGTTTCTTTTTATTTTTTTTTATGAAACCGAGATGAAAAATAAAAAAAAATGTTTTTTTTTACTTTTTTATTTTCGCGTTTTTTATAGTTTTTTTTTGTCCAAAATGGTTCTCAAAGTTCTAAATTTCAAAATAGTTTTCACATTATCCAAATCCTATATATATATATAGTGAAAACTCGGATTTATCATCTATTATTTTGTTAACCAAAATATGACTAGTATTATGTTCTGGAAATTTTATCGGCGAAAATATCACGTTTATCAAGTAACTAGTATTTTATTTAATTGTTGTAACGTTCTAAAGATTATAATAATAAATAAAGAAAATTTCCGTTTAGTTATCGTGTGTTAATAATTAATTAATACTAAATAAAGAAAAGATCATGGAATTGGATTAAGTAAGATGGATTAAAGGGTAATGGGCCTTAGGTCCATGGGATTTAAGAGATATAAATATCTCCTTAAACCATCCTAAAACCCTAACTTTCATTCCATGTCTCCATAACCTCTACACACACTCAAGAACACACACATACACCTTACTATAAACGGTCGAGAGAAAGAAAGAGAGGAGAAGCAAGATTGAACGATAAAAATTATTAGATCTTCCATATATAAGATAGATCTATGGTTTAAGCTCATAACCAAGCCAAACAAGACCAAACAAACTCGAAAAGGTACGCTCTTGATCTTAAAGCTTACGTTTTTGTTAACATTTGGCCTCGAAACTTGAAACGGTAGTAGATCGGGTCTAAAAGGAACATAAAGTTATAAACTTAAAGTTGAAATAAACTTAACAAACTTGTAACCATGAAAGACTCATTTAAATGAACCTTAGATCTAGTTGTTGGCCGTTTTGGCCGTAGAGGCCCGAACTTTAGGTTAACCGCGTCAAGTTTTGGACTTGAACGATTGGAAAAACGTTCATGAGTCTATACCAAACCATACAAGATACCCGATCACATTGAGCAGCCCAACAGTTGGTCAATTACATTACAGCTGAGCACAGGTCCTAATCGATTACAATTGGACACGATTACTGGTTAAACTCGACTCGTGAATTCGTTTACCCTCCAAGATCGATTACACAAACCCGATTACTACTAACAATTGTTTACATTGAACACGATTACATTCGTGTCCGCTTACAATTATACACGCTTACAATGGAAGTCTATTACAATGTGTTCAATTCTTGACCCAAATACTTGGAGCTCAGCCATATCGCATACAAATCCAACGAACAATACTCGCTTACAAAGAAGGTTCGATTACAATCTTGAAGTCGATTACATTGAACCTCGCTTACAATCATACTTGATTACAAAGATATAATCGATTTTGGGGGACTCGTTTACTTGGAGCGACTGTGAGAAGAACAAAAATGAATAAGGAAGAAGATTTACCTGAGGGTTAAAGGAGAGGTTGGGCTTGGTGTTTTTTTTATATATATATTTTATTATTAAACATAGGCCCAAAGATCCAGCCAAGCCCGAATATAAACCCGAGTCCCATGCACTCCGTACACTCGATCACATTGTCACTCAAACACTTAAAACATATAACTCGATTACGAAATAGATTGACAACTCGTTTACAATGCCTTGGGTTATTTATAATGTAATTAACAATATAAGGACCCGATCACGTTAAGACTCGAATATATAAGTACCCGTGAGTTAGATATGTGTGTATAAATATACGCATACGCGTACCCACGTCATTAAACGTCAAAAGGATAATCAAGGGTGTTAAAGCTAAAATATTAAAGAAAGAAAAAGGAATATTAAATAATTAAAAGGCGTATACCTTAGGATTTTTATAAAATAATCTACGTTAAATGTAATCTAATACAATGCCCATATATTACTCCAGACTTAGCACGGATATTAATACGTGTACCCTATATACAGTTAGCAGGGCACAATTAAATAAGGGAATTACGAAAAATGGAGAAAGAAACAGAATCCAGGTGAGTTTCTAGCCCCATTTCTGTGTTATGTTTTCAGGGTTGTGTGCATACTCGACGTGACTTGTTAATACACTTATCCTAAGTGATAAGTGTATACCATATGTGATTATGTGAAGAGTATAGATGATTGCTTGTCGGTATGTGAACGATCTTCGGATTTTGCACGTACTGTTGAGTTTTATTTATGAATACGAATGTTATGTATAATGTATGAACGATATGTATGTATGTTATGAATGAATGTAATAATGGGGATGATAATGAAAGGAAAAGTAAGGATAAGGGGTTGCATACCCTACTAATATATGCGAAGGATAAAGGGTTGCATACCCTACTAATATATGCGAAAGATAAAGGGCTGCATACCCTATTAATAAATGCGAAGGTTAAAGGGTTGCATACCCTAATAATATATGCGAAGATTAAAGGGTTGCATTCCCTAATAATATATGCGAAGGTTATAGGGCGAAATTCTCTTTAAAACGTAAGGTATGAATATGAAAGAAAGAAAGTATGCAGGTAAGTAAGCATATTGTAACGATAGTATAGAAATATAACGTATGTATGAAGGTATGTAGTTATGAATGTAGTGTATGATTAACTAGAACTCACTCAGCGTAGCTGACTTTTAGTATGCACGCAGGTGAGTAGGATGAGGCAACTCGCTTGAGGGGAACGCGTGGCATTGAATAAGAGGCTGACATCGGAAGACTCAAGACGTTTATGTTTAATGTTGTTTATTTTGAAAGACAAGTTGTTTGCTTAAGACAAGTTTTGAATTGTTATGAAATGTTTTATGAAAGTTTTTATTTTCCGCTAATGATTTTATTAACTATGATTATTAGAACTATGTTAATGAGTAAATCCAACGTCCAAATGTGAGGTACCGGTAACGGGGCCTTACAAGTTGGTATCGGAGCAAAATTCGAGAGATTTAAGCATCCTACATGCTTAGACTCGAACAGAGAATATGATTTAAGTAAGAAGATGCCAGTCCAAGAATGCCATGTGTCACTCAAGCAAGCTCGGTAAAGGTAAAGTGTATGGTTAGATAATAAATATTCATGTTAGCTTAATTGATAGAGAAAGGATATGTTAGTGATACAGATAGGATTTCTTGCTTGTTTGATTGTTTAACTGTTTGAGGTTAGAATCAACACAAATAGACTCATAAAAGGAAGTGTATAGGACACAGAAAGTAATGTGATCAGCTAACCACAAATGGCCACTGTTATTACCTGTTAGCCTTACTATCCTTGTACTAAATAGTTCCTTGAGTGATGACGTTTATGTTTTCCCTTTTAGAATACGATGGCTGGAACGGGAGGAAATGTGGGAGCTGGAGGAATTGTGAGGGCTGGAGGTCGCACTGAACGTCGTGGCAGGCCTCGTCGTGCCCGACAACCTTCGGTGGAGACAGCTTCCAACACCGGAGATGAAGGAAGCGCAACTGGAGAAAACCCAAACAACAATGAAGGGGTTCAACTGGATCCCGCAATCCAAGCAGCTATTGTTCAAGCTGTAGCCACTGCTGTGAAGAACCTGAATCCTAAAGGAACTGCTCGAAGCTGTGAAAGAATTGCTGAAGGGGCGGGTAGTGATGGTAGGAGATATGGGGAAGGAGAGAGGGAGGCCTCGAGTGGGGTTAAGTCTGTGAAAGTCGATGACAGGAAAAGGGACCAAGGTGGGTGCAACTATAAGTCATTCAAAGGATGCGACCCGCCGAAGCTGACTAGTTTGGGAGACGCAATCGCTACTCTTCAATGGATAACCACTATGGATAAGGTTATCCGCATTAGCGAGTGTCGTCCCGATCAAGCTGTCGGTTATGCCACCCAATCGTTTGGTGATGAGGAAATGTACTGGTGGGAGTTGATTGAGCAGAGGAAGAGTCCAGAGGAAATTAAGGAAATGAAATGGGATGATCTGAAGGAATTGGTTATGAAGAAATTATGTGTTGACGCCGAGGTCGAGAGGGCGGAGATGAAGTTCCTGAACTTGAAAGCTGGGACGATGACACATCGTGAGTACACCACCGAGTTCAACCGAATGTCTAGGTTGGTACCCGATATGGTTAACACTTAGGCTAAGAGAATCAAGTGCTATGTGAGGGGATTTCCACATAAAGTCCGCATACTAGTCAGGGAGAATAAACCTGCTACTTTTGACTTGCGGTCGAACTCGCAGAGATGGTTTATGAGGATCTGGCTGCGGATGATGTTGCTGTGGGGGAAGAGAGGAAAGACAAGAAGTGGTCGCTCCTGTTAAACGGCCTGATAATCAGTTATGGAACTCCAGGGATAAGAAGCAGAAAGTTTGGGAGAAGAGATCGTGCAAGACGTGTGGTAAAATGCACGGTGGTGAGTGCAAGTGGAGTAAGGTATCAGATGTTTGTTATAAATGTGGAAAGGCGCATGGAGGAGAGTGCATGGTAGGGTCAAACGCCTGTTATAAGTGCGGAAAGGTGGGGCACTATGCTCATGAATGCAGTGTGAAACCGGCATGTTTCCGGTGTGGCAAGACGGGCCACATGGCCAGAGAATGTACTGAAGTTGGAGGAAGCGGAATGAATGATGCTGAACCAACAAGGCCATATACCAGAGCCTACATGCTGACTCAAGAACAAGCCAAACATATTCCAGATGTCGTCACATGTACGTTTCTAGTAAACGGTATTTCAGCTTCTGTATTGTTTGATTTGGGTGCGAACAAAAGTTTCGTAGCCACGCGCTTTAGTAAATTAGCTAAAATGAAATGTTGCCAAGTGTCTGAAACTTTTATAGTAGAAACCGCTAGTGACACTTCGGTTAAAATAATGAAAATGGTTAAGGACTATAAGATAGAGTTAGAGGGACATGAGTTCCCTGTTACCTTGTATGTTATGACCTTGGGAGCGTTCGATGTGATTTTGGGAATTGATTGGTTGTCTGAGTATGAGGCTCAGATAGTGTGTAAGAGTAGAATGATAAGGTTAAAGTCCTTGGATGGCAGTGCGGTGACGGTTTATGGTGACAAGGAAAGTTCTGGGCTTAATGTCATTTCGATGATAAAAGCGTAGGGCTTGTTAAGGCGAGGGTGCGGTGCCTACCTGGCGTATGTTGTCAACGCTACGGCCGAGACGAAAGAATTGAAAGTCATTCCTATCGTGCGTGACTACCCAGAAGTATTCCCTGAGGATCTTCTGGGGTTGCCACCGGAGCGAGAGATAGAATTCCAGATAGATTTAGTACCTGAAGCCCAACCCGTCACGAAAGCACCTTACCGTCTAGCGCCATCCGAGATGAAATAATTAATGTCCTAACTGCAGGAACTCATCGACAAGGGTTTTATTAGACCAAGTGTTTCCCCTTGGGGCGCACCAGTGTTGTTGGTGAAGAAAAAGGATGGAAGCATGAGAATGTGCATAGATTATCGCGAGTTGAATAAGCTTACGGTAAAGAATATGTATCCTTTGCCAAGGATTGATGACTTGTTTGACCAACTGCAAGGTTCAAGTTGGTTCTCGCGAATAGATCTCAGATCATGCTATCATCAGCTAAAGGTGAAAAAGGCAGACATCCCTAAAATAGTGTTTCGTACGCGATATGGACACTACGAGTTTCTCGTAATGTCATTCGATCTAACAAATTCTCCCGCAGCATTTATGGACATGACGAATAGGGTGTGTTGGCCAATGTTGGATAAGTCAGTTATCATTTTCATCGACAATATAGTGATTTATTCAAAGAATGAGTCTGATCATGCTGAGTATTTGAGAGAGGTATTGAAGACTCTGAAGGAAGAAAAGTTGTATGCTAAGTTTTCGAAATGCGCGTTCTGGTTAAGGGAAGTGCAATTTCTAGGTCATGTGATAAATCCTGTAGGGATTACAATGGACCCAGCTAAGATTGAGGCGATAACGAATTGGAAGACTCCACAGAATCCGACTGATATACGAAGCTTCTTAGGGTTAGCTGGCTAATATAGGAGATTCATCGAAGGTTTCTCCATGATAGCTGCACCGTTGACCGGTATGACCAGAAAGTTGGTAGTATTCAGTTGGAGAAAGTTCCAAGAAGAGGCTTTTGAGGAATTAAAGAAAAGACTCACGCAAGCTCCAATCCTTGCTTTACCCGATGGTGACAAGGATTTGGTTGTTTGTACTGATGCTTCGTATCGTAGGTTAGGTTGCGTGTTGATGCAACGAGGAAAAGTGATAGCTTATGCGCCTAGACAGCTGAAAGTCCACGGGTGTACTTATCCGACGCATGACTTAGAGCTAGCCGCTGTAGTGCATGCTCTTAAGATATAGAGACATTATCTGTATGGTACTAAGTGTACCATCTATACTGATCATAAGAGTTTAAAGTACTTCTTCGAACAGAAGGAATTAAACATGAGACAGAGAAGATGGTTGGAATTGATTAAAGATTACGACTGCGACATTAAATATTATCCTGGTAAAGCTAATGTGGTCCCAACGCGTTAAGTCGTAAGAATGAGGAAGTCATTGCAACAGTGAAGTCATACCAGCTGATTATGAATTCAAGTCTTTTCGAGGAAATCATCAAAGTGCAGACGGAGGTGTTAGTAGATGATAAGTTAGCGAAAAAAGAAAGAACTTACGGCCAGCAGGATGAGTTGATGGAAAACACTCATGGTGTTAAGACTAGGTTTGACCATATATGGATCCCACACTATGGTGATCTTAGAGGTCGAATCTTAGATGAAGCTCATAAGTCAAGATACTCAATTCATCCAGGAGCTACGAAAATGTATCAAGACTTGAAAAGAGACAACTGGTGGCCAGGAATGAAAAACGATGTAGTGGATTATGTTAGTAAGTGCTTAACTTGTTTACAAGTCAAAGCCGAACATCAGAAGCCTTATTGAAAAATGCAACCGCTTGAAATACTTGAATGGAAATGGGAACACATAACCATTTATTTCATAACTAAGCTACCTCGTACAGCTAAGCAACATGATACCATCTGGGTGATTGTGGACCGTTTGACCAAGAGTGCTCACTTTCTGCCTATACGAGAGGCTATCTCGTCAGAAACGTTAGCAAGCATTTTCATAAAAGAGGTTATATCTAAGCATGGAGTACCGTTATCGATCGTGTCAAATAGAGATACTCGGTTTACTTCAAGGTTTTGGAGGAAGTTCCATGAAGCTATGGGAACGAGGTTGAACATCAGTACGGCGTACCATCCTCAAACAGATGGACAATCCGAAAGGACGATCCAAACCCTTGAGTATATGCTACATGCTTGTGTTTTAGACTTTGGTGGAAGTTGGGATGATCACCTGCATCTAGCAGGGTTCTCCTATAACAACAGTTATCATTCAAGCACTGGCATGCCACCATTTGAAATGCTCTATGGTAGACGATGTAGAACCCCGGTTTGTTGGGGAGAGATTGGTCAAAAGGAGATGGGAAGTTTAGAAGTGGTTCAAGAAACGTCTTCAAAGTTCGATCAGATTAAGGCAAGAATGAAAGCTGCTCATGATAGACAAAAGTCGTATGCTGATAAGCGGCGACGACCGATTGAGTTTAACGTTGGTGACAATGTGATGCTCAAGTTCTCGCCTTGGAAAGGGATAATCCGTTTTAGGGAAAGAAGAAAATTGAGTCCGAGGTACATTGAACCGTTTAAGATTTTAGATCGTGTGGGTGAAGTAGCTTATAAGCTGGATTTACCCGATGAGTTAAAAGGAATTCACTCAACCTTCCATGTTTCTCATTTGAAGAAATTTCTAGCTGATGACACGTCTCACGTGCCATTGATGGACATCGAGGTTGATGAACAGCTAAACTACATTAAGCAACCGATAGAGATTGTTCATCGTAAGGAAAAACAACTTCGACACAAGGTTATACCCTTGGTGAATGTGATATGGAAACATCGCAAAGGATCAGATGCTACTTGGGAAACTGAGGATGAGATGCACAAGTTTTATCCTAATCTATTTAAGTAATAGTTAGGTTTCGGGGACGAAACCTCTTTAAGGAGGGAAAACTTGTAACGTCCTAAATATTATAATAATAAATAAAGAAAGTTTCCGTTTAGTTATCATGTGTTAATAATTAATTAATACTATATAAAGAAAATATCATGGAATTGGATTAAGTAAGATGGATTAAAGGGTAATGGGCCTTAGGTCCATGGGCTTTAAGAGATATAAATATCTCCTTAAACCATCCTAAAACCCTAACTTTCATTCCATCTCTCCATAACCTCTACACACACTCAAGAACACACACATACACCTTACTATAAACGGTCGAGAGAAAGAAAGAGAGGAGAAGCAAGATTGAACGTTAAAAATTATTAGATCTTCCATATATAAGATAGATCCAAGGTTTAAGCTCATAACCAAGCCAAACAAGACCAAACGAGCTCGAAAAGGTACGCTCTTGATCTTAAAGCTTTCGTTTTTTATAACATTTGGCCTCGAAACTTGAAACGGTAGTAGATCGAGTCTAAAAGGAACATAAAGTTATAAACTTAACAAACTTGTAACCATGAACGACTTATTTAAATGAACCCTAGATCTAGTTGTTCGGCGTTTTGGCTTTAAAGGCCCGAACTTTAGGTTAACCGGGTCAAGTTTTGGCCTTTAACGATTGGCGAAACGTTCATGAGTCTATACCAAACCATGGCGAGGGTGTATAGGGCCAACCGGGTGCGGTAAAGGTTTAAAGAAGGCCAAAAAGGGGCTGCGGATTTTCATATGTTATGAGCAGCTCATACAAAGCCGATTACATTAGATCTCATGAACTCGGTCACTGTTCACACCTGCAACCCATCCATTTCACTTCTCCCAGTCACATTGAGCAGCCCAATAGTTGGTCAATTACATTACAGCTGAGCACAGGTCCTAATCGATTACAATTGGACACGATTACTGGTTAAATTCGACTCGTGAATTCGTTTACCCTCCAAGATCGATTACACAAACCCGATTACTACTAACAATCATTTACATTGAACACGATTACATTCGTGTCCGCTTACAACGATACACGCTTACAATGGAAGTCTATTACAATGTGTTCAATTCTTGACCCAAATACTTGGAGCTCAGCCATATCGCATACAAATACAACGAACAATACTCGCTTACAAAGAAGGTTCGATTACAATCTTGAAGTCGATTACATTGAACCTCGCTTACATTCATACTTGATTACAAATATATAATCGATTTTGGGGGACTCGTTTACTTGGAGCGGCTGTGAGAAGAACAAAAAATGAATAAGGAAGAAGATTTACCTGAGGGTTAAAGGAGAGGTTGGGCTTGGTGTTTTATATATATATATTTTATTATTCAACATAGGCCCAAAGATCCAGCCAAGCCCGAACATAAACCCGAGTCCCATTACACTTCGTACACTCGATCACACTGGCACTCAAACACTTAGAACATATAACTCGATTACAAAATAGATAGACAACTCGTTTACAATGGCTTGGGTTATTTATAATGTAATTAACAATAATAAGGACCCGGTCACGTTAAGACTCGAATATATAAGTACATGTGAGTTAGATATGTGTGTATAAATATACGCATATGCGTACCCACGTCATTATACGTCAAAAGGATAATCTAGGGTGTTAAGCTAAAATATTAAAGAAAGAAAAAGGAATATTAAATAATTAAAATCTGTATACCTTATAAGGATTTATATAAAATAATCTAAGTATAATGTAATCTAATACAATGCCCATAGATTACTCCAGACTTAGCACGGATATTAATACGTGCACCCTATATACAGTTAGCAGGGCACAATTAAATAAGGGAATTACAATAAACGGAGAAAGAAACAGAATCCATGTGAGTATTAGCCCCATTTCTGTGTTATGTTTTCGGGGTTGTGTGCATTCTCGACGTGACTTGTTAATACACTTATCCTAAGTGATAAGTGTATGCCATATGTGATTATGTGAAGAGTATAGATGACTACTTGTCGGTATGTGAACGATCTTCGGATATTGCACCAACTGTTGAGTTTTAGTTATGAATACGAATGTTATGTATAATGTATGAACGATATGTATGTATGTTATGAATGAATGTAATAATGGGGATGATAATGAAAAGTAAGAATAAAGGGTTGCATACCCTACTAATATATGCGAAGGATAAAGGGTTGCATACCCTACTAATATATGTGAAGGATAAAGGGCTGCATACCCTACTAATATATGCAAAGGATAAAGGGCTGCATACCCTACTAATATATTCGAAGGTTAAAGGGTTGCATACCCTAATAATATATGCGAAGGTTATATGGCAAAATGCTCTTTAAAACGTAAGGTATGAATATGAAATAAAGAAAGTATGTAGGTAAGTAAGCATATTGTAACAATAGTATAGAAATATAACGTATGTATGAAGGTATGTAGTTATGAATGTAGTGTATGATTAACTAGAACTCACTCAGCGTAGCTGACTTTTAGTATGCACGTAGGTGAGTAGGATGAGGCAGCTCGCTTGAGGGGAACGCGTGGCATTGAATAAGAGGCTGACATCGGAAGACTCAAGACGTTTATGTTTAATGTTGTTTATTTTGAAAGACAAGTTGTTTGCTTAAGACAAGTTTTGAATTGTTATGAAATGTTTTATGAAAGTTTTATTTTCCGCGAATGATTTTATTAACTCTGATGATTAGAACTATGTTAATGAGTAAATCCAGCGTCCAAATATGAAGTACCGGTAACGGGGCCTTACAATTGTTTATTATAGTTAATTATTATATAAATAAACTTTGAAAAATCTACAATTCCTACCCTAAACTAAACTTTAACCCATGTATGTTTCCACCACAATTGTACGGGGATTAATCTGCAAATTCATATAATTTTCATATCAAATTCAGAAACCCGTTTACCCTAACCATACCCGTGACCCGTTTTGCACACTCGGATGCCCGAATCACTAGCTTGGACTACAATTTACGTCTTAAACATGGAAGTTGGATTTATGATATTAATTCCCTTGCTTGTTTCGGCCTAACCAACCGTTTAATTAAGTTAATTAGATCAATTTGATTCGTTATACATATTTAACCATAGTCGACACCCTTTAATCATGGATCTGTAACATAACGCGTATGATAATTCAATTCAACGCACATACAACACCCCATCACCAGCGTGCAGCTAAACCCTATATCCAATTGCCTCGTCGTTGCTATTTAAATGATTTTCTTGTTCTCGTCTGGCCGTCCACTGTAGCGTCGATTTAACACAGTTCCGATCACTTTCAGAGGTAATTGTTTATATGGTTTCCATTGCAATGACGTGTAGATCGTTAGCCCTAAACTTGTTTTGATTAATTATACATGATTTGATCAATTAGATGTTCTAGAGTTTATATAGAAACTGAGTTGTCTGATCTTTTGGTTATTTTGTTTCTCATTAATCTTCTAACCATCTAGCACACCAGCTCGCTTGGCTGGTGTGCGTGTTATTGGATTTCTGGGCTGAAAGGCACATGTTCGAGTCCCTCCCGACCCATTTTTGGGTTTTTTTATATAATTCATTTTTGTTATCTTGTATAATAATATATCTAATAATCTAAATTATATTATCTATATAATAATTAATCGGTATTTTGTCTAAACCGACACAGACTATTCGTTTTTCCGAACTTTAGTTAAACCATACACACACACACACACACAGATATATATATATAATAGATTTTTGAAATTTGATAAATGTTAAAGGGTTTTAATTATTTAAAATACATAATATGTATATATTATACCTTATTATTTTATATAATTAGTTGGTCAAGTATTTTATAAAAATCGAATTTCATATAAGTCTTTTTATTTATTATTTATCTATTATTTACAATAAGTCTTTATTAATAATAAAAATATGTATTAAAAGTATTTTTACTTTAAAATAAATATGTTAAAACAATCTCTTTATATAATTTATCAAACAATTTTATAAATATTTATTAAAGCATTTTTTATGCTTTTTATATAATTAAAATCATGTTTATTACGATAGAACTTTGATAATAAAGTTTATAATAAATCTAAGTAATAAAAAGATTTTGTAAAGATTACACTCTATCATTAAACCCGAACCTCTCTCTAGTTTTAGATTCTTTATTCAATCCGTATTTATTCCGTAATTATTTGTTACTCAGGATTCGCGTCGGTATTTTCCCGAAGCGCGTGATTTCCGCGAATCATCATTCCTAATATTTTTCCTTGAACTTTTGTTCGTCTATCGAGGTGAGTATCACATTCCCCTATTTTACTTCTTTTTCCATGTTTTGGGGACATATGCGTAAATTGTATAACTCATATATACTTATACTCAAAACTGCAACTATTGTCTTATGTGTTAAAAACTTATACGTTACTTGTTTATGTGCTTATTTGCTTTATATGCTTTTGCATTCGAAGAGGTCCAACATATTCTCAGTCTAGTATGATCATACGCCAGTCGTTATAGCCTTTGTGCTTCTCGACATCTCAATTATACTTGCTCATTTGGTTGATTTGTTATCCTCATATGACTTGTTGCAATAACTTATTTTTTTATATATACTTTATGTACATTTAAACTGGTGTGTTGCTCACTCAACCTTGTGTTGACAAAACTATTTTATTTTCAACGCATATGCAGGTAATCGTGTGATGTGAAGTAGTTGAAGTTTGGAAGATCACTTAAGGAAGTATATTAGAGAAAACTTAATGAGACAATTATTTTATGATTATGTTTGTTTGATGCTTTAATTGTTTTGGGATATTGTAACGAATATTTTTATTTGAAATTATTAATTAGATTTTGAAATCTATGGTGTTGCATGATAGTAACCTTGAGAGCTGTGACAATCAGTTCGCGCCCCGGCATTTCCGCCGTAGGTTGGGGTGTGACATATATATATATATATAAATATATATGGGTGGGTTAAAGTAAAAAGAGATTGTTTTCTAAGAGGAGTAAGATTAGACCTGTGCCTTTGGATCTAGGATCTAGTGATTGAAATTAGTAGTTTCCAAAATACTATATAGTTTCCTAAGATCTAGGATTTATGCTACGTAGTTTACTAGCTTTAAATTTTATGTCATTCCTACCATTCTTATGAAACTATTTATTTTTATTTGAACTAGCATATATTGTGACATTCATGACAAAACGAGGTATACCTTATTCACTACGTAGCAAGTAAACGATAAATCGATTAATTCGTAGTGCTTAAGCGAGTAACCGACTGATACTGACTAAGACCCGTATATATATAATGAGGGGTCATATATGAGTTATATATATGTTATAAAGGCTAACATACTGATATTTAGGCCTCAGTACGTTTAAAACCATTTAAACGAAAAAGGTTTCATTTATCGATACGCTATAAGTTTAAACACAATCGTTAACATCAAAACGAGCATTGTAGCATCCATTAAGCCAAAAACGATTTATAAAACACTTATATGACATGTTTTAAGCAATCCGTGAAAATATTTTGGATTTTTACAACGAGTCAGTACGTTTTTCTTATTTTACAATAATGGGCTGAAAAACACTCGTTTTCGCGCTGTTTTTCGCACTCGAACTAGTTTTCTTGCGAAAAACCATATCCGAATTAAATTTTGGACCGATAATTAAGCGTGGCATGAAAACCAAGGTACCAATGGGCCAAAAAGAGGCCCATTGGACCCTTCCTTCTTCCGACCGCAAAGGGGAAAACCCCAAACCTTCTAGTATATTGTATATGTTAAACAAAGTTAAGATATTTTCACACAAAAAAATCAACCTTGAACAAAATCCGCAGATAACTTCATTTTCCCAAGCCAAAACCCTCAAGGTAAACATCCAAATTCTTGTGATTTCAAGCTTGATTAACATAGTTTTAACATGAAAAATTAAGTCTTGATTAGTTTTAAACATGTTTAACCATTCAAAAACCATAAAAATCATCTAAAATCATGTTTTGATTTTAAACATGTTTACAAATCATAATCATATGAGTTTTTGACCAAAAATACGGATTAGAACATGAATATGTCGTTTTTACGGTTCAAAAGTTCTGTTTGAAACCAAAACCGAAACCCTAGTTAACAAGGCTGTTCCATGGATGATTTTTGATTTTTTTGATGTTACATAATATGTAGATACACTGAGTTTGCAACCCAAGACCCGGAAAGTCGTTTAAGCTATCGCAAACCGCCAAAAACCAACAAGGTAATACCGTATTACTCGTTTAGGGGCTGTTTAGTATTAGGTTGTGACGTGCTTGTTTTTAGATTATGAAACTTTTAAGGGATATCAGGGATCACATAAGTAATTCCCTGTTCAAATTTGGTAATTTTTCGATAAACGGAGAATATTTGGCGAATTTATTACCATTTATTTGTGTTTACTCGGGAAAAATAGGTACACTTCATGAAAAATTATGAAATTTGGTTTGGAACCAAAAACCTTTATGTTACAATCAGTGGAAAAATTTGGGAACATTTGGAAATTTCTAAGTATTTTTGTGCAATTGTGTTTTAATCGAGTTTTAACAGCCGAAAAACGCACAAAAAGGCATTTTAGCCAAAGAGTTAGATTATGGAGATTTTGCAGGAGCTATTTCATAGTATTTTTACCACTTGGAAAAATTATTTGATTTTTCGGATGTCGTTTGGTATAAACGGGATATTTATTACTTAATTATAACATATTTAATGAATTTTTATAAATAGATAATTAATCTTAAAATTTCTGAAATTATTTTTATAAAATTCTACATATTTTAATTTATTTTTACAAAAAATTCCATAATTTATATATAAGTGCATAATTAGTTATGATTAATCAAAGATTTAAACTATATTTGTTTTAACGAAACCGGCAGTTTTGTGTTTAACGGACTGACTGGTATGTCAAAATGTTAAAAGTGGTCAAATATCATAGTTTTAGATGAATTTGATAAAAACGAACTTTTTACGAGAATTCCGGACAATTCGGGATGGATTGTACGCGTTTTGTATAATCAAAACCGTAAGAAAACGGAAACAAACCCTGCGATCCATCCAGATCCGAAACCTTAAAATTTTTTCATAAATCAAATCATTTTATCAATCAATATGTTTACTTAAGTTTATGTGATCTTACCTATTTCCGAAACGCCCATACGATCAACTTGGCTAAGCTCGGAAAACGGTGAAACTGAGCCACATCTGGTTTAAACATTTCATGGTGTACAACGTCACAATCTAAGACTATAGTCATGATTTGGGCCTAACAGCTATACCCAGACTAGTTATACAGTCCGATTTAGCTTAAGCATTGTACTTGTATTAACAGTATAATACCGGTTATAGGATTCAAGCTATAATCGAGGCACACTAGTTACTGATACGTATTACCAGCTTGAACTACGCTAAGGTGAGTTTCACGACCCCACTTTCTAAATTGTTTTACGAACTTTTGGGGTGGAAAGCATGTTTACATATACTTATATATTTGAAAATGTGTGATGATGTGAATTATATAAGTACTAACACTTGAAAGTCCCCACAAACACAAGTGATTAACTTCGTGCCGGTGACGTGTGGATAGTACTATCGGTTTGATAAACCCAACTGAAAGGGCCGGAGGGGTATGCCGGAACATGTTAACGCAGTTGCAAATTGTCATTAAACTTGTTGCATTCTGCTATGTGGTGTTAGACATAGTACATACTTGGGGCAAAGTGGCTGTTTAATGTCAACGGGAGTGCATGGTCAAGGGGTAGCCATGTGTTATAGCTCGTTTCGGTTTCACTTGTGGCTTAGTATAAAAACATCATACACATACATACGTACATACTTACTTACTATGAACTTTACGAACTCGTATACTGGTTTTGTTCGTACTCGTGAAACTTGAAACTCACCAACTAGACGTAGTTGACTCGTTTTAACATTCTTTTTAGGTAAACCTAAGTTGGAATGAATAGCTTACGTGCTTGGTGCTAGAAGTGAAGTTGAATAGCTGTGAATAGACGCAAATACGTAGTAATGAATAAGAAGCTCGTGAACCGGTTATGTGATTTTCATCTAGTTTGTAAATTTAGTACCTACCAATGTAATATGATGTAAATTAGTTTGTTGAATTTCTTTATAAACAATGTGGTTGATACCAGTATTATCAGTTACATTCCCGTATTACGCTTCCGCAACTACCTAGTCGGAGTGTGACAGAAGTTGGTATCAGAGCCATTGGTTATAAAGAATTAGGATGTCCCTTAGGATACCCTAATATAACCGTAGGCTCGATTAGCTCTGGGAATAAAACAATATTAAATAATATATACTGACGATTCTCGTTATGAACTCGAATGGGCAAGTGGGTTATTATGGTCCGGAATGTAATAACAGACTTGCTTGTACGTGGGAATTTGAGAAAAAGTCGTTAAACAATCCAATAGGTAAAAACAACAACATATGTGTATAAAATATAATAAGAAATAATTATATATGTATACACACGAGTATCTGTGCTTATGTTTATAAATACATGCATGTATTTCATTATGATTAATATAATCGAATGATATTATTCTTATTACTAACCATTGTGCAGGAATATGTTGAGGTCTACCGATCGGTTATCTATTGCGGTACCAGCATTACCAGAAGAGGAGGAGATGAGAGAGAGTTTAGGAGACGTGGTGGTCCCCATCAGGTACCCACAGATCAACCCGACTTATCGGGTTATCGTTGTGACACCTATCCCCCTAGGGAATCCCCTAGGAATGCTATAGGAGAGGGAGCCACTATGTAAGGCCCCGTTACCGGTGCCTCACTTTAACGTTGGATTTACTCATAAACGCAGTTCATATACGTTTTAAAGAGAATTCCGCCCTATAACTAGAGGTGTTCAAAAAAACCGGTTATAGAACCGGTTTGGTCGGTTTAACTGAAAACCGGTTAATAGAAAAACCGGTTATTAAAAAACCGGTTAGACCGGTTATTGAACCGCCGGTTAGTACTTCGGTTACTCATTCGTGGACAAAAACCGGTTATTGAACCGGTTAGTAAAAAAACCGGTTAAATTTAAAAACCGGTTAACCTAAAAACCGGTTAACCGGTTAACGGTCAAAAACCAGTTAACCTTTTAGGTTAACCGGTTTTTGACCGTTATAAAACGGCCATATGACCGTTTGGGTCCTTTTTTGCCCGTTTTTTCTTTATTTCTAGCCGTTTTTTTAACATTTTACCCCTACAAACAACTATATATAGTTTAGGTTGGGTAGGTTAGCTCACACTCGATTATACAACTCTACTAGCTCTAAACGTTTATTTCATACATGATTATTTTGTTATCTCACACTCAATTATACCACATTACCACTCCATACGCTCTTATTTCGTAGTCGTTTATTTCATACTCGTACTCGTTTATTTCATACTCGATTATACGCTCTTATTATCATGGCCTCCCAAAGTGCTGCTTCATCCGTCAACATGGGTGCCTCGAACACAGCCATAACGGTCGTTCGGATCATCCCCACGAAACGAAACCAAGATGTGTGGCTTGTATGAAGACGAGGTCAATGAAGGACACACTCAACCAATGACCGATGAAGAAGCCGCGTACGACGATTACCTAAGAAATAGCTCGGGATCGGGTAGCGAAGAAAATTAGTTAAAGAAACAGCAAACATGGAGGCAAATCATGAGTAAGAAACAGCAAGTTGTTCATGTAATCGTGTCTAAGCATTCTTTTTCCTAATATGTGCTCTTATTTACTTGTTGATTTGGATTTTTCTAATTTAGTTAAAGAAACAGCAAACATGGAGGCAAATCATGAACAAACTGCGATTGGGAACAACAGGAGCATCTGCTAGTTCACGATTTAATGTTTGTATTTTTTAGTTAAATCATGAACAACAGTTCTTGGCAGAGATTTCTTCAGTGTTAATGATTTAATGTTTGTATTTTTGAGTTACGAATATGCGATAACGATTTAATGTTTGTATTTTTAATGTGAAAACTATAAATGAAAGTTATGTGTTTTTAATCTTTGGTTTGTTGAAAACACATTCACCAACACACACTCATACTCATCTTCCAAGCAAAGAACCCTAACAACGAAAGCAAAGAATGGCTTCGGTCAGTCCGTTTTGCCTTGTAGAGTTGTAGTTACCGGTTTGCCTTGTAGTTACCGGTTTGTTTATACTGTGAAAAAATAATGGTCTTCATTAAGTACAAAATATAAAAAACAAATATTCGTATTTGAAACCGCGAAATTTAAAAAAAAAAAAAAAATCCGGTTAATAAAAAAACCGGTTTATTAACCGGTTCTAACCGGTTTCTAAACCGGTCCTAACCGGTTAGACCGGTTAGGGTTTTGACTGAAAAAAACCGGTTATTAACCGAACCGGTTTTTTTCCGGGCCAAAAAAACCGGTCCGGTTAATAACCGAACCGGTTTTTTTAAAAAAACCGGTTTGTGCACCTCTACCTATAACCTTCGCCGATATTATTAGGGTCGGTTCCCTACGTTCGCCGATATTATTAGGGTCGGTTCCCTACATTCGCCGATACTATTAGGGTCGGTTCCCTTCATTCGCCGACATTATTAGGGTTGGTTCCCTACATTCGTGCTACTATAACATACCAGTCATTTACATACTTTCCTTGACAACATGTGCAATCTCCGAAGAGCGTTCACGTACCATCAACATTTCATATATACATTGTTCATACATCATACTTATTCACACATACGTCATTCATACATCATACATATCAATCATACCTTTAACTAACACTTGACGGCACATGCAATATCCGAAGATCGTTCATGCACCGTCAAGCAATCGTCATACATAAATCATACAAGGCATACACTTACCACCTAAGGTAAGTGTATTGACCATCACATCGAGTATGCACACAACCCCGAAAACATAACAAGGAAGTGGGACTAAAAACTCACCTCAATGCGGTTGCGTTCACCGTTTATGGTTATTCCCTTCTTGAGTTGTGCACGACTAACTGTATAATAATTATACGTATCAATAAACTATCACTACACATATCGTTGTAATTAAATCATTCTTTTCTAAGTCCAGGGACTGTTATTGTCATTCCGTTAAACTTCTAATTCGTTACTGGTTCATAACGAATTGGCTTATCTTAACGAACTGGTTCCTATAACGAATTGAACCCTTTAACGAACTTGACTCCTTAACGAATCAGTCCATATAGCGAACCGGTCCAAGTAGCGAATTGGACTTTCTAATTCGTTATTTCTTTTAACAAACTAACTATCACGAATCAAGGGTAATTCGTTACCCTTTCCCTTAACGAATCAGACACGAACTAGAGCTAGTTCGTTATGCCCCCTTATACGAATCAACTAACGAATCACCTTTTAATTCGTTAGGTTTCCATAGCGAACTAGGGTTAGGTCAGGGAATGTCAGAACATTCCTGACATTCTTACCTCGTATTCCTCTTTTCCGCAGCCGCCTTTCCGGCGCCGTCGCCGGAAAACCGCGGATTCGCCGGAAAAACGAGTTTTAACTCGTTTGTAACCGTTTTTCGTCCCGTTTGATCCACATCTGAGCTAGGGTGATCCCTAAGCTCATATTAGGTTCGGTTTATACCCGATTCCACCCGGATCTCGTGACATAAACGGTTTAACAGAGTCAGCTCGTCGTTTCGTGTTTATATCTAACGGTTTTAAGCTCACACAATATCATACTATCATTACCTTTGATCGGGATCGGTTTCCTTGGTGATTTCGGCTAGAGAGAGACTAGAGAGAGAGAGCTTAAGTGTGTGTTTTTGGGAGGTGTAAGGGATAAGTGTAAATGAGGGATTAAATGGTGATTATGGTTTATATATTTAGGGATCATGGGCTTAAGCCCATGGTCTTTCCTTTTTACTTTTCATAACCCAAGTTCATAACCCATATCCATTCACCCAACATTAGCCCAACTCATATTCTATTCATCTAAACCGATAACGACTCACTATGAAATAAACGAAATTTATTTTATTATTATAACAAAAAGTAGGATGTTACACACTAGTGCCTACCGGACACCGGTGAGAGACCCTACACCTCCAGCACCACATGTTTCACCACCCACTCTTACACACAGGACCAATCAGACCACTCGTATTTTCGTACACCCACCGGAGCGCATTCAGTCCCCACCCCGTTCGACTTACCATAGGGGGGAGACGTCGCGGTACAGGTCACCGAGATATCTTTCCCTACCTGGGGTATACCAATGTCAACCCAGGAACCACCTCTTATGACTGACCCTAAGTGGTTGAGGGTGTTAACTGACCAAGTATTGGATCAAGCGATATCAATGAACAATCTTAATCAATTCAGAAAGGAAACCCAAGAAGATGTTTGGTACCTTCACCAGAATATGAGGGATGTGAGGAGGTCGAACGCTGGCTACCGATGGCGTATGGATCATATGGAATCTCAGTTGTGGATCGATAGGGCGATCATTATAACATTAATAGCGGTTGTAGTATGGTTGGTGATGTGGTCTAAAATATACATAAATAATATAAATATTTCCCACACTTTTGAGTTGTGTTGAGTTGGTTTTTATTGAATAGAGACTTAATGATAATAACAAATGATCTTGGTGTTTAATAAACTTGTATTAAGATTATTTTATGATAATTATCATATGGATGTATATTAATTCAATTCTTAATGCAGGTGCTAAAAATTCACGAAGATAAATGTGTGGAATAAAATTGTAGGGCCCATTAAAGAAATCAATTGCTTAATTGCAACATTAAAGTCCCATATGAAATATATATGGGGTCTCGTTGAAAGAATAAAGCAACTAAAAAGGGAAACAAATATATATGGAATGGCCTAGAGAATTATAAGCCCACCAATAAGTTTAGTTAAAACCCTACGGACGAAAATAAGAATGGACGAACAGAAGGGTTGACATCAAGGAGGGCAAAAACAAAAAGAGAGAGCCCCTTGGTTCAAGCAGAGAGCGTCTGGGTTCAATACGTACTCACCCAAACATCATTATTATTGGTTTGAATTTATTATTATCTTTATGAATTCATTATTTGAACCAATTTATTTTCTTTTGTGCTTGAGTATGGTTGTAGGCTAAACCGTTAGACCGCCTAGGCTAATGATGAACTTTTGTTGACTTTGGATTTTGGTTTGGATTTTGTTTTCGTCTATGGTTTATGATTAAGTAAGAGGTTTATAGTTATTTAATTGACGCATATGTGTGCTTGGTTTTTGTTTCATGAATTTTATTATTCCACATTATTCTTGGTGATTGTATGTCATATAATAAGATTTTGTTATGTCATTTACTGTGTGTTCTTGACTAGTTTATGATTGATTTGCAAAAGATCATAGGAATAATATTATTAGTCAATTTAATAAAAGTGTGTTGCTAACCTAAAAAGCTGTAAGGTGATAGGTTATTGTTAGATCTTTGTTGATTAAGATTGCTAGATTAGGTTTTCGTAAGGAGTCCGTCTAAGTTTGATTAATTAACGTTGTCTAGCGAGTCAAGTGAGTTCTTAAATTACCTTTGATTTCCGCGCTGTAAGGTAGGATTTCTTATAGAGGTACTTGTCATAAAATAAATTAGTGACCGTAAGTGAGTCTAATTAAAACCGGTAATTTTAATAGCTTATTAGGATTCCATAGGTGTCTTCTTGAGAAGGGTCAAGGGTCCTGTTCGGTTTCCCATTAAATGAATAGTTTAAGATCCGGTTTCATAACTTAGCATTTTCCAACCATTTGATAATTGATGGATAAGGGATTCTAGCCTAGGTGGTTGTTCGTCATCATTTAAATTAAGTCCAGAATTAAGTTGTCTTTAGTTTTATTAATTAGTTTAATATTATTTTTTAGTAAAACCCCTTTTTAATAATAAATAGATAGTCGTGTCTGTAGTTAAGTCTAATTTAGCTAGTTTACGTAATTAAAAGAGTCTCGTGGGTTCGATATCCGGACTTACTTAGCTGTACTAGAGTCGACCGATTCACTTGCGGGTTCGTAGTTTTAGTTAAGTTAAGAGTCTAGAATTATTACTTTGTGTCTAGATTAGTTTATTTTTAGGTATTAAATATTAGACTACTTTTAGCACATCAAGTTTTTGACGCCGTTGCCGGGGACTCTTGGCGATTGCGTTATTAGCTTTGATTAGACTTGCTTGATATATACGTGCTATTTTTTTCGTTTTTGTTTTTTTTAAATATAGTTTAGTTTAATTTTTTTTAAATATAGTCGGATTTTTTTAAATATTGTTTTTTTTTTGTTTTTGTTTTTTTATTTTTTTAGTCGTATGAGTCTAAGTAGTTTTCTTTTTTCTTTTTGTTTTTTGTTTTAGTTAGTTTTGAGTCGTAGGAGTTAGGTTAATATAGTTTCGTTTAATTTCTTTTAATTAGTTTAGTTTTCTTTAATATATTTTTTTATTTTACTACTATTTGGTGCTCGTGATCCTTTTCTGTTTAAGTTTATATTTGCAGTGATCTTCATGGATTGTTACTACGGGGCCAGAGTTGAAGAAAATCCTCATAAAGATCAAAGAGGTTTAAGCATATGGGAGTCAGAAATACAGGCAATTATGGAACACCTATATAAAAACAGCTATCAGCCTAAATTCTGTGTGGTGTATGATAAGATGGGGAATATTATCGGTTGTAAAGACTCATCTGGCGCAATGATGGATCACATACCACATCCAGAAGAGATATTATACAATTTTTTACGTGTCACCCATAGAATTAATCCAAAAGCAAAAATTTCATATATAATGGATGATTTTCGGCGAGGCTTAAAGTATCAAATACAATTTTATGAGCCGACGATCAAGTTTGAGGATATTGGGTTGCAGGATAAGATAGAGGATCGTATTCCCTCTTGGGAAGACGAGTTTAGGGATGAATTTGGTGAGGATTTGGTGGGTTCAGCCAATGTGGATGAGAGTGATTTTAACCCCGAAAGAGATCTTGAAGAGCTTGAAGTTTTGTTATTCGGGGAGCCAGTTAAGAAACAAAATGTCAAAGAGAATCACAAGAGATATATGAAGAATTGAAGAGTAAGGAATTGCATCTCGTTGTGAAAGAACATCCATGTCTGCGCGGAAAAGCGGATATGTTTTAAGAAATAGTTGTTCGTGGATCGCCACGTAAATCAAGAGCCCCAAGAAGGAAGATATTCGGGCTCGGAAATCAAAGTGTGCCGATTTGGTCGTATTTTTATAATTTTAATAATGGGTGGATCGAGCCATATGCGTGTTTTTGGGCCTTAATGAGTTTGAAAATTAGTTTATTCCCAACTAATTGTAAGAGAAGAGTGTTGAGGAGCACTGATGGGAAGAGGATCAAAAAGAAGCCTCCTGATTGAGGTTTCGAGACTAAGTCTGGCTGAAGACTTTTTGTAAACTTAGAGCTTCCCGGGAGGCAACCCGGTACTATCTTTTTCTTCTATTTTTATTTCTATTTTGTTTTTACTTCTTTGCTCTGCCGGGTGTTTCTTCTCTTACTTGCAGGTTGGTCCATGGCTGCTTATGAGATGGTTGATGGGATATGAATTTAAACACGTGTGGCGATGCCACTTTGTTGGTGCATAGATGTCAGTAGTTCATATGTCTAATGTCTGTAATCGAGTCTGTAATATTGTTTGTGTATTTGTTTGTAAAAGCGAAGTTGTTGACAAGTTCGCTTAGGCGAACTTGTTAACCAAGCGAAGTTGTTGACAAGTTCGCCTAGGCGAACTTGTTGAACGAGCGAAGTTATAGACAACTTCGCCTGAGGCGAAGTTGTCATGTATTTATATAGGCTTCGGGTTTACTGTTTATGAGTTGATCGAGTTGGTTATTTACGTGTAATTCAGTAAGTCTATTGACGTGAGGTCGAGAGTCTGTAAGTAACACGGTTCGAGTTATTAATATAACGTGAGTTTGTTCGTATCGTGTTCGTGTGTTCGTGAGCTTATATTCTACGTCCGTAACGATCTACACAGGGATTCCGCACCTGTGTATATCGAGATATCTCGTGTGATCCGTCCGGGGAACCTACACACTTTCTTCAAGAATGTTGTTTTTGTTCGTGGGAGATAACGTTATTTGAAGATAGTTTGTTGATCGCGTTGGAATTGGAGGGCGTGGAACATGACTCGCGAGGCATATCGTTAATTTACCAGGGGAGTCTGTTCCAATTCATAGTTTATTTTTATTTTTGCATAATGTTTTTTTCGTAATTTCCTTTTTCTCACATTGAGGACAATGTGAAATTTAAGTGTGGGGATGAGAAATTTATTTTTTAGGCAAAAATAAAAATTTTTGAAATAAAAAAGTTTGAAAAAATAATTAAAAAGAAAAAAAAAGCATAAAAATAATTGGAAAAAAAAATGTCCCAAAATTTTAAATTTATTTTTGCAATAAAAATGGAAGATGATAGTAAATCAGAAATCGGTTTTTCAAACTACTAATAATATGAGATAATATAAAAGAAAACGCACTTAACTTGGGGTGTGTAGTAGGCTCAGCCTTGAAAATGAAAGGGCAAATTTGATAAAATGGTTAAAACAGAAATCTTTTGTGGGTAAAGCGTTTTGTCCGTGGAAAATAAGTAATGAAAGGTCGGGTCATACTCAAGCCTCAATATTAGGTATGAAAAGTGGAAATATTATAAATTTTAAAATTTGAATACGGTATCATATGATGCTTGGGTAGGTTTAGCATTAGAGTATGTTGTGTATCCTGTGATATAAATCTTAAACTGCTAGTTTAGTGTTTTACACCTCATTGGCGTATGGTTTTATAACCTTAAATCTTGTATTGATGGGATGCTTCGGGTCCGGAGACCATGGGTCTGTATGCAATCTATTCATCTGGGTATTCACAATTCCTAAGTGGGGTTGTGGATATTTAAATAAAGCTAAAAAGAGCAAACCCTTATAAGTCTTTAAACATGATCACAAAAGTACAAAAGTACAAATACACTACAGACTTGATCATCCACGCTGTTAGTCACGTGGGGTCCCCTTGCTCGCGTCTCATTACCATTAAGAAACGGACCACAAGGGACACGCTACATGTAAGCCCTACAGATGAAATTTTGCATGCTCACCTATAGTGATGGGTTCGGGGTATTGCTTGATAAGGGGGGTATGTCATGTTGTGGGGAACATTAGCTATTAATTAATTGCACCTTAATCGTATCTAATGGCTGCTTGGTAGACTTTGATGCTTAAGCTTAGGTGGATAAACAATACCCTTGATCGTCTTAACTATTCAATGTAAAAAAAATAGAACAACAACAGTTTTAAATCTGCTAATTTTGAAGTTTAAGTCAAGTTGGGGTGGTCTGATCCGGTAAAGCTGAAAGTAAGCGGGTCTTAATTGTGTAAACCACTGAGTAATATTATTGCCGGATCTTATTTGTCCCAGAAAAGATTAAGGCATGGGTTTAAGTGGACAACAATATCGGCAATCGTAGTTTTTGTGTTTATCTGAGCTTAAAAATAACATATATCTAAGACCATATTTTCCGGTTATGATTCCATTGCAAATAGCATTTTCAGGGATGAAAAATGTTAAAGTGTGGGGATATTTGATGTGATCTAAAATATACATAAATAACATAAATATTCCCCACACTTTTGAGTTGTGTTGAGTTGGTTTTTATTGAATAGAGACTTAATGATAATAATAAATGATCTTTTTGTTTAATAAACTTGTATTAGGGTTATTTTATGATAATTACCGTTCAAAAAAATATGGATGTATATTAATTCAATTCTTAATGCATGTGCTTAAAATTCACGAAGATAAATGTGTGGAATTAAAATTGTAGAACCCATTAAAGAAATCAATTGCTTAATTGCAACATTAAAGTCCCATATGAAATATATATGGGTCTCGTTGAAAGAATAAAACAACTAAAAAAGGGAAACAAATATATATGGAATGTCCTAGAGAATTATAAGCCCACCAATAAGTTTAGTTAAAACCCTACGGACGAAAATAAGAAAGGACGAACAGATGGGTTGACATCAAGGAGGGCAAAAACAAAAAGAGAGAGCATCTTGGTTCGAGCAGAGAGCATCTATGTTCAAAACCTACTCACCCAAACATCATTATTATTGGTTTGAATTTATTATTATCTTTATGAATTCATTATTTGAACCAATTTATTTTCTTTTGTGCTTGAGTATGGTTGTAGGCTAAACCCTTAGACCGCCTAGGCTAATGATGAACTTTTGTTGACTTTGGATTTTGGTTTGGATTTTGTTTTCGTCTATGGTTTATGATTAACTAAGAGGTTTATAGTTATTTAATTGATGCATATGTGTGCTTGGTTTTTGTTTCATGACTTTTATTATTCCACATTATCCTTGGTGATTGTATGTCATATAATATGATTTTGTTAGGTCATTTACTGTGTGTTCTTGACTAGTTTATGATTGATTTGCAATAAGATCATAGAATAATATTATTAGTCAATTTAATAAAAGTGTGTTGCTAACCTAAAAAGCTGTAAGGTGATAGGTTATTGTTAGATCTTTGTTGATTAAGATTTCTAGATTTAGTTCTTCGTAAGGAGTCCGTCTAAGTTTGATTAATTAACGTTGTCTAGCGAGTCAAGTGAGTTCTTTAAATTACCTTTGATTTCCGCGCTGTAAGGTAGGATTTCTTATGGAGGTACTTGTCATAAAATAAATTAGTAACCGTAAGTGAGTGATGTGTTTAAAACAGTCATTTAAATATTAACTAAACTAAACAAGTAATAAAAACTATACTTAAGACTCAACTACACAAAACACCGGCAAATGAACCGATCAATTGTACTAAAGCTAAGTAAGTCCCGAATATCGAACCCACGGGACTTTATAAATTACGTAAATTAACTAATTAAACTCGACTTACGACACGATTATTTATTATTAATGTTTTAAGGGGGGTTTTAAACTACGATTACACTAAGATTAAACTAAGAAAGTAAATAAACAAGCAAACGAGAAACAAGCAATTAAACACAAGATTGAAACCAACAAGAGAAGGAATCTACCTAGTTAAGAATCTCATGTATCAACAATCATCAAACAATGGACAAATAACATGATTATGGAAACTGATTTCTAAACGTATTCATCTAACAAACCCTAAAGAACTCTTGATTGCATCAAGTAAAATCCTAAAGAATGAATATTAGATTAAGCAATCAGTTATATTGATTTCCTTACAGTTATCAATTAGGGTTAATTAATAGTATCTAAAGCAAGCAATCTTACGAAACACTAAACCCTAGATAACTCGATAAGCTAAACACGACATCATGAACAAGGATCAACACAATAAGCAAGAATGTTGTCACTATCTATCCTAGCATGCGATTGACCAAGAGACATGAATAACTCCTCACCTTACAGCTATTAGAATTTAGAAGAACATTTAAAACCCTAACCAACTATCAACAAGCTTCTATGATCTAATGGGCCCATTCAATCACAATAATCAAAACACCAAGTAATGATTAAACATAAACCCTAAATCTAAAGAACACAATCAAGAGATAAAAGATCTATGTGAAGCAATAGTTAATAATCAATCAAGATAACAAATACTCATATGCATCATGAAAGTAAAATCAAGTCTTTTACTATTAAATAACGAAATCCATAATCAAAACATACGTCCAAAGCAAGAATCAAGTCAACACATGTTCATCAAACCTAGGTAGACATGAAGTCTAGCCTAGCTTAGTTATAATCAAAGATAAATAACTAAACCAAAGAACAAAGAGAAACATCATAAAGATTAATGAACAAGAACAAAGATAAAGAACGAGAGAACCCGTCTTAATCGACCTTTGAACACCCGTATGAAAGCTTGATGATCCTCCTTCTTCCTAGCCTCCAAAACACCTTCAAACCCTTGGAAATTCGGCTGCCAAAGTTGTTATGTTCGGCTAGGTTTATAACAATATATATATAAACGAGTTGGGCTTGGATTAAGCAAAAACGGCTGGCCAGTTGACCTAGGCACCGCGCGACCACATGGTGCCTTCGGCTCCGCGTGGCGCGGCGTGCTCCTGGAGTGGGATCCTGAATTTTTGTTTATTTCATGCTAGATCTTTGTCAAATATTGTGTAATTCATTCCTTGAACTCCAGGTAACAATAAGAATCTTCTAAACCTTCTTTCCCTTAACTTTCAAGCCACCATCTACATGCAAATAAATCAAAACTCGTAAGTGAAGTAATCGTGTAACCAATGATGAGCAAAACGAGCATAAACTTCGCATGAAAAGATAGAAAGAATTAAGTTTAACATTCAAGACACCAAACGATATAAAAACATGTAAACATATAATAAACCTGACTTGAAACCTAAATTAATAAAAGATGAACTAAACACGAACTAAAACGAACTCAAGTCATTAAATAAACATAACTTTACAGGGATTCAAGATGTATAAATAGATGTATATCAGTGAGTCTAATTAAAACCGGTAATTTTAATAGCTTATTAGGATTCCATAGGTGTCTTCTTGAGACGGGTCAAGGGTCCTGTTCGGTTTCCCATTAAGTGAATAGTTTAAGATCCCGGTTCCATAACTTAGCATTTTCCAACCATTTGATAATCGATGCATAAGGGATTCTAGCCTAGGTGGTTGTTCGTCATCATTTAAATTAAGTCTAGATTTAAGTCGTCTTTAGTTTTATTAATTAGTTTAATATTAGTTTTTAGTAAACCCCTTTTTAATAATAAATAGATAGTCGTGTCTGTAGTTAATTCTAATTTAGCTAGTTTACGTAATTAAAAGAGTCTCGTGGAATATACGGACTTACTTAGTTGTACTAGATTCGACCGGTTCACTTGCCGGTTAGTAGTTTTAGTTAAGTTAAGTGTCTAGAATTATTACTTAGCGTCTAGATTAGTTTATTTTTAGGTATTAAATATTAGACTACTTTTAGCACATCAGTTGATTTATCTTGTACGTATGGATAAGTAGAACACTAGTAGTAAAGTTTCATGTACATAGTTTTTTGATATCTCATGCAGCATTTTGTGGTGGCATGTTGAGCTGGCTTGGGAGTTATTTACGGTTTAGTACTATTACAAGCACTGGCCCTTATCGGGTTAAGTCTATATGTCACTTAGTGACAAATTTTGATACGTATATACAAGCGCTGGCCTATACCAGGTTAAGCCTATGCACTAATTTTGGATGCATATGTACAGTAATGATTATGATTATGCAACGTGTTTTCTGGCATAGTTATGTGTTTGTGAATTGTAATATTGTGATATCGTGCATATTATGGTGGAAGCGATAATTATTATATATTTGATTATTTTATAGAATGGCCCCAAAGAAAGCTAATCCTTTATCTGAGGCGGAAGTGGCCGCAATGATTGCTCGCCAACTGCAAGCAGTGATACCAACAATTTTAGCACAAGTCACTGCAGGCATACGTTCCAACAAACCTGTTAATGAACCTACGAGCACCACTACGGCCACTTCTAATATATCTCCGCGATATACTAATGTAGCCCCGGGTGTTACTACCCCGTTGACTACTGATAATGTTATAAACACTAATAATACTCGCCCGGTTGTTAATGTTATTAGGGACCCTGAAACTGTTTTGAACCCCAATAATGGCACGAATCCAAACCCCGTACCGGTTATCAATACAACTACTAATGATAACACTCGACCAAATACCGGTAACAATCATAATAACCAAGAACCCCCACGTCAGGATTATGCGTATAAACAGTTCACATCGTGTAAACCGACTGAATTCAAAGGTATTGAGGGACCACGGATTGGTCAAATGGATTAAAAAGACCGAGTTCGTAATTAATATTAGTGAATGTCCACCAGACCGTATAGTCATCTTCGCTACTAGTATGTTTCTAGATCAAGCTTTGATGTGGTGGAACATAGTGGTTCAAATAAGAGGACAAGATGCTATAAACCGTATGTCATGGACCGAACTTAAAACCCTTATGCTAGAGCATTTTTGCCCAAAAAGCAAAATTCAAAGGCTAGAACATGAATTGTGGAATTTGGAAATGAAGGGTGCTGACCATGTGGGATACACAAATCATTTTAATTAATTGTCTCGCTTAGTACCATGGTTAGTTACTCCAGAAGCTAAACGTATTGAACGCTATATTTGAGGATTAACCCCTGCTGTGAGGAGCATAGTTAATTCAGTAGCCCACCCAACATTGGAAAGTGTTGTATCTCAAGCGGGTGTTGTTACTTTTGATCTTATGAGAAGTGGTGTGATAAGGATGTCGGGGGAAATATCGAGTTTAAAACAATCAGATTATGGGACGAGGATGCAAGGGAACCCTCAAAATAAACGAGCCCGTCCGAATACCCGAAATTATGCCATGACCAGTTCAAATGTGAAACAAAAGGCTTATAAAGGGACGCTACCGAAGTGTGGGAAATGTACTTTTCATCATACGGGTGATTGTAAACCGGTAGTTTGTTACAAGTGTGGAAAAACTGAACATTATGCCCCCAGTTGTAGAACCCCCACCAATAATGTAAACCGACCACAACAACCAACCCAACTACCTCGACCTCAACCAACCCGAACACAACTCAATCAACAAACCCCACCTACCATGAACCTCCGTACCTGCTATGAATGTGGTAGTAAAAAACACTATCGGAGATACTGCCCCAAGCTGAATCAGGGTGCAGTGAGAAGGCAGAACCAAGCACAAGCATCAATATCCAACGCAACTAGGGGACGCGCTTTTGTAATAGGATAGGGTGAAGCGCGTCATGATCCGAATATGGTAACAGGTACATTTTTAGTTTCTGGTCAGTATGCTTCAGTTTTGTTTGATACGGGCGCCGATAGAAGTTTCGTATCTGTTAAATTTTTACCCTTAGAAAATATGCCGGTTAGTGAGCTAACGAAACCATACACCATAGAACTCGCTAACGGTAAGTCTATACTTGTTAACCGAATAGTCTGAAATTGTTCCTTTACCCTAAACGACCACCCATTTCTTATTGATTTACTCCCAGTGGAATTAGGAAGTTTTGATGTTACAGTCGGTATAGACTGGCTATCTAAGTATAAAGCTGAAATCATTTGTAAGGATAAGACTGTTAGGATACCTCTTTCAAATGATGAGGCGATGATCGTTCAGGATGAGAAATATGGTACCATGCTGCCTCTCGTATCCCAACTTAAGGCATTAAAATACTTGTGCCAAGGATGTACATTATACTTGGTGAGCGTAACAGTCAAGGACCCCGATGAAAAGCGAATAGAAGACATCCCAGTGGTACACGAGTATTCAGATGTATTTCCCGATGAGTTACTTGAAAAAAAACGTTTAATCATAAATTATTATTAATATTGTTATTTAATCTTATATTAATAAGTTATAATTATTTATCTACAAATCATTCTTCATCTAATAAACATCAAATGATTTTTATAAACTTTCATTTGTGTTAAACTCATTAAACATCCCCAAGTCCCCATTTACCATAAGTTAGTGAAATAGCTATTAAAATAATGCATAATTCCTAAAACTAATACTATTTAACTTTTATAATCTCGATAGTTAATCTTTAAATTTTGTATTTCCTTTTTAATTATAGTTTGTGAAGTTCAATCATTTCAATTTCCTTAAACGCGCTTTCAGTTATTATTTCAAGTTGTCTTCAATCTCAAAAGTGAGTTTCTCACAATCTCAAAGGAATTTGTTGTTATGAGTGGAAAAGGGCCTCATTATCTGAGTACGTTGGTGCACAATCCCAACTAGAAAGGACTTACTTGCTCATTTACACTTGTTCATGGAATTGTAGATTTTTATGTATTTATATCAAAACTTGTGTGAACTCACCAACTATTCATTTAGTTGACATTATTTTATATATATGCTACAGGTACCTTATTTTAGAGGATGATGCCGTGAGAAAGACATTAGTACTTAGGATATCCAACTTAAATGGACGAATTGCTTAATTGTGTATTTATTTGTATTTTTCTTGTATTTCTTGTCACAAACTTGTGTACTTGATGTTTAAATTAATTCATGATAATATTGTCACTTAATAGTGTCACATGTGTTTTGAGCAATCTGTACGTCACACTCAGGCGTATTCCGCTTTAGCCGGGGTGTTACAGATTGGTATCAGAGCCGTGACTATAAGATAGGACATTAGACGTAGTGTTATAGTTGGTTATAGTTTATTTGATTAATTGTTTAAGTTGCATTATTAGAAATTATGTAAGCTTATGTGATTGTTCAAAGCACTTACTTGTTACTATTTTACCGATGATTCAATTACTTCAATTACACAAGCACACACAAGTCCAAGGCTTATGCCTAAAAACAAAGATTTTCCAAACTTTCCAATCATCGATTTTTATTATGGTGTTTCGATATTTCTTCTTCTTAAAGATGGTTCTATATGGCGGGTATGTAGTTAACTGTAAGGGGGACGTGCTTGTTTTCCGAAACTCTTGACACCAAGGTTATTGAAACCTAAGGATAAGCAATGTGCATAAATCCCAATCAGACACGGGACCCAGTTGCTTACCTGGAGAGTTAGGAAAGGGCATGAACTCTATCAAGCCAAAGCATACCACTTTCAATGTCATATGAATCACAACTTTAAGTTTTCAAACGTGACCATGTTCTCTTTGTGAAAAGAATATGGTTTCACTCCTAAGGATGTCACGCAAGTCATGGTGGTTCATGCGACGTGTGACTCCGACCCTCAATGTTTTACCATGTGTTTTAACTGAAAGTCTGCCAAGTCGTGGTGATACATGAATACCCAACTTTCGGTACGATTTAATTACGCATTTTGATTTTTTGTTGTAATACGAGAATACTCGAGTTTCAATGTAATTATTTTAGTTGCATATTCATTTATTATTATGGGTTAAAACTGAATATTCCAAAAGTCATGGTGATACATGAATTGTCAGGTTTCAATTCGATTATTTAATTTATATATTCATTTACTATTATGATTTAAAATTGAAAATTCAAAAAGTCATGGTGATGCATGAATAGTCGATTTTCAATTTGTTTTCTATATTTGTAACTATTCATTTATTTTTATGGTTTGAATTGGGAATATAAAGTGTCATGGTGGTACTTGAACACATGATTTTCAATTCGTTGTCATTACTTATATTAAGTTTGATATTTTTTTTTTTTCATTTGGTTATACAAAAATTTGTGTGATTTTTATGAAAATAAGCATTCTGGTTTCAGTTTCAATTTTAATTCATATGATTTCATTTCTTTACTTATTTTTCTTTAAGATCTATATGGATTAATTATGATGTTTCTTTCGGTTGTTAACACGAATTTCATATTTACGTCCCATGTCACACGAATTTCATATTTACGTCCCATGTCACATGAATCATCCACATATCGCAATATATCGTCCTGTTACCCTCTACGTCGCCCTCAAAGCTCAACTGTAAGACCCCGTTACCGGTGCCTCACTTTAACGTTGGATTTACTCATAAACACAGTTCTAAATATCAGAGTTAATTAAAACATTCGCGGAACATTAAACTTCAAACCAATATATTACATATCCATCATTTCTTGTCTTTAACGAACATCCAAATCATTTAAACTTAAAACATAGTCTTTTAAAACATCATAACATAACACTTCATTGAGATGCCAGTGTCTTCAAATCCATGCCATGTGCCTCCCCTCAAGCAAGTTGCCTCATTCTACTCACCTGCGTGCTTACTAAAAGTCAGCTACGTTGAGTGAGTTCTAGTTAATCAAACGACGTACCATACATCCACATACTGACATATGCACCCGAAGGTACATACTTCATATTTACTTACATGCTTATATACATTCGTACTTTCATCCATTCTTTCATACTTACGTAATACTTCCATTCGTACATATACGTTTTAAAGAGCATTTCGCCCTATTAACTTCGCCGATATTATTAGGGTCGCTTCCCTGCATTCGCCGATACTATTAGGGTCGGTTCCCTTCATTCGCCGATACTATTAGGGTCGGTTCCCTTCATTAGCTGATACTATTAGGGCTGGTTCCCTACATTCCTACTACTATAACATACATGTCCTTTACATACTGTCCCTGACAATACATACAATCTCCTAAGAGCGTTCACGTACCATCAACATATCATACATACATTATCATACATCATATATATTCATACATACATCATTCATACATCTTACATATCAATCATACCTTTAACTACCACTTGACGGCACATGCAATATCCGAAGATCGTTCACACACCGTCAAGAAATCATCATACATAAATCATACAATGCATATACTTACCACTTAAGATAAGTGTATTAACTATCACAACGAGTATGCACACAGCCCCGAAAACATAACAAAGAAGTGGGGCTAGAAACTCACCTGAACTCGATTACGTTCACCGTTAATTGTTATTCATTTCCTTAGCTGTGCTCGAATAACTGTATAACAATTACACGTATCAATTAACTATCACTACTCACATCGCGTTTCTAGTCTAGTTATAACCCTCAACGAACGAGGGTTTGGGGGCAGCGCCCCTGGCAGCGGGGACTAGGGGCGGCAGCCCCTAGCAGGGTCCAAGGGGCAGAGCCCCTGGCTGGGATCAAGCTGCCAGGTCAGCTTGGAAAAATTTTATTTCTATTAACTGTCTTATCACATTTTCCATTAACGTTTTGAATCGCTAATTAATTTGCTACTTAAAAGTTCAAGGGCTTTTTTGTAATTAAATCATTCTTTTTCTGAGTCTAGGGACCATTTCTGCCATTCTTGTAAACTTAGTTCGTTATCCAGTTATCTGATTCGTTATTCAGTTCTTTAACGAATTAGAGTTCTATAACGAATGGAGTTCTGATTCGTTATATCATAACGAATCACCACTTATGGACCATCTTAACGAACTGAACTTTAGCGAAGTCGTCTTTCATAGCGAACTGGAAATCATAGCGAATTGTTCAATAGTTCGTTATTCTTCCTTAACGAACTGGCCTAACGATCGAGGGTTCTTCCGTAACGAACCACATAACGAATTGAAGCTCATTCATTGTCCTCCCGTAATGAATTAGGGTTAGCTAAGAAATTTTTTATTATTATTATTACAAAGCTTTTCAAAAAGTTATTATTATAAAAGCATCGCATTCTTTTTCGATTTTCATAAACTTAAGCGAATTTGAAAGAGGGCATTTTCTTCTTCCCCTCCGTCAACACCAACAAATTCAGTTGAGAAATCATAACACCACCCTCACTATAACCTTTATACCTCAAATCTACCGTCGGGAAGACAAGTATTGCAAGTTTCGTCTTGTTTTATTTCATTTATTTCATTATTTTCTTTTCTTTTTTGTATATATATATATATATATATATATATATATATATTATTCTATTTAAATATAACCAAAGCAATTTTACATATCAAATCCTTTCGAGGAATATTTATTAAGTTTATAACTGAGTTTGACCATTTGTGATTGCTGAGCCATTTTCGTTGTCATTCATGGTTGCATTGCTGAACTTGTTTAATATTATTTCAATCTCGCGTTTTATGACCGATTTCCCATAAATGTAACCGTTTAGTGGAAGTTGGGATTTCAAATATGTTTAGGTACATGTTGAATTTAAATTAATTTTACACGAATTGTTTTGATTATTTGTTTAGTTCTTTTTTCATCCAATGTTTCACCAAATTATTTTCTTGGTATCTCATCAATCTGAGACCAATGTTTTACTTTGATTTCGAAGTTTCAAGTATATACTTGGTTCTTGTTGTTATTCAATAGTTAATGTTTTATGGAAAATTTTCATTCGTTAAGCGAAGTTTCAAATTAATGTTTTACGTTGTTTGACTCCAAGAACTCAAACTATTTTGATATTTCGATATTAAAGTTTCATTTATCTATTTTATGACAATGCGTTTTCGATTTACGTTTTGATATTTTGTTAGCTCAATGATACATTTAATTTCCATGTTATTCTCGACCCCATTATTTACAACTAATTATTGTGATGGTCATAATTTTGATGTTTTATCCGTGTTTTTATTGATAAGCGTAGTTTTCCTGATTTCCGTGGTATTATTTCATGCAGCAAAAGTCTTACTTATCGATGTTATTATTTTTGAACCTCAATGTTTACAGTTATAACGGTATTACTGACTTCGAAAGTTTCATTTATTTATTTTTGTTATTTAGAACCCCAATAGCTCATTTATCAAATATGTGATTTTGAATTATAAATTTTTTGTACATTAAGAGTAATCTTTTATTGATGTCTTGCAAAATTACACAATATGGAAAACCATGTGGACCATGCGACAAACAAAGTAATTACGGGGGCACACGTAATTATCAAAGTCCTCGCATGAAAATCATAGTAATGACCGTTGTGTGCAATAACTCGATACTCGGAATGATTTTAGAAATCCGCAACAAATGCAATATGATAAGGGCATCGTGGATACGCCGCTGGTACATCTTATATATAAGTGTTCTTGTCATATTTCCCATTTGTGGCGTCTTTTGGTTCATTCAAAGATCGATGTTATTTATATTTTTATCTAAATATGTATATATAAAAATGTTTAAACTTTTAACAACTACATGTACTAGTTGTTTTTTTCTTTTAAAAATTTTATTTTATTTTAATTTCGGGACAAAATTTCTAAAAGTTGTGAATCCTGTTACATTCGTTAATTTTCAAAACCGAAAACCTGACCCGTTTTAAATTTTCGGTTTTGTTTCTATTTAAAATTATATATTTTTATTATATTATTAATTAATCTCAATTTTCGTTAATGTATTTTATGTGATCATTTCTATGCAATTATACTTTTCACCACCCTTGTAGTATTACATACTCATTTAAAACATTCATAATCAAGATCAAATATTTATGTACATGTCCCATGCAATTTACTAGAATTATTATTTAACTACTACTACTACTTTTATTATTATTATTATTATTATTATTATTATTACCTATCACACCCCGACTTACGGCCTAGGCATGTGACCAACAGTTGATACCGGTTTTGTAAATATATCAGAGTTTGTTTTAGATGAATACTTTTTATTATTTAAAATAAAATGTTTATATACTTTTGTAACCATTAAAATATACTTTCTTTTGTTTTTGAAAAGCTTCTCGTGTAATAAATACCCAAGCATTTGTATCTATAAATCTTTGTTTAATCTTGTTGTTTTAATAATTTAAAACAATGAGTCATCTCTACCTTGCAAACATCCACTTCATTAATGGCTCCAATTCTTGATACGTTAATTTCCTGAAATGTAAAAAAAATACGTCAGCGATATGCTGGTGAATACGCTGACGCGAAAAATATTTTCTTCTACTTGATCACCCCTCGAGACTACGTAGGTCTCGGCCCAACGTGGCTTAGGAATAATCAAGTTAAAACAACACAATTCATAAACTCAAGTCTCTACACTCGGTTCCCCCCAGCAAACACCGCAGCGTTCGACTAGTTGAGTGCCTATACGTATACACAAGGTCATACTCCCCGCAGGCGAGCGTAATTGTGACCAGGTGTGATGTGCCCATCACATATGTAAGGATCCAGACAAACGTACACGATAGCATGAGGCCAGTGTTTATACTCTTGTTTATAAATGTTTTAGAGACACTTAGTCTCATGTAAATTTTTTCATATAACACGTTGACTCGTTTGAAAACAAGTTTGTAAAAGTTGGGGCGTATTCACCTTTTTGATTTGGATCGGCTTCAATACACCGTCCGAGGGTCTTTCCCGTTTCTATCTCGCACCTATAGTACGAGCATAGCATTTTGTTTTGAATCAGCTTCAATACACTGTCCGAGGGTCTTTCCCTCTTCTTTGTTATCTCGCACCTATAGTACGAGTATAACTTTTTGTTAGTCGGATATACAATCCGGCTTAAGACCTCTAGTCTCTTTTGTAAAATCTTTACCTCGATTTTAATTTCTTTAAGAACCTTTAGTTCAAAACATCTTTTCTTTATTTTAAACCTTTAGTTTAAAAATATTATTTCTTTCTTTTCTTTTTCAAGTTAAAAACTCTTTCTTTTAACTTATTTACTTTTCTTTTCTTTTACAAGATAAACCTCTAGTTTAACTTGTTTTCTTTTTCTTAAACTCTACGTTTCTTCTTTTTCTTAAATAAATGTATCATTTTCTTCTCTTATTAGTTAAGAATAATAACTTAAATAATAAACAATATTATCAACTATAACTATTTTCTACTTTTCATTTTCTTTTCTTTTATAATATGTTTGAACCTATAGTTCAAATCATATATTCTTTATTCTCATATTCGGACATTTAGTCCGTCAAGTTTTCTTTTCTAGAATCGACGTTTTCCAAAACGTATATATATATATGTATATATATACATATATATATATGTATATATACATATATATATGTATATATACATATATATATGTATATATACATATATATGTATATATACATATATATATGTATATATACATATATATATATATTATTTAAAATATCTTTAAATAATACTTCTATCTTTATTTATTAAAAAAATTATTTCATTAATTTCTTTATTCTTTTTCTTTTTATTATTATTTAAAATCGATTTAAATAATAATCATACTTCATAATAAAGAATTAATACTTTTATCTTTCTATTTATATAATTTCTTTACTTTATTTTCTTTTGTGTATTTTCGAGGTATTGACTATACCCTTGACTAAGATCTAAGCCTCTATTATTTTATTAATATTTTATTCGGCATTATGCCTACCTTGTTTGGTTTTATTATTTTCTAAACTCACGGGCAGCAATTCGACGCTTGTACGTATATCGAGAATCTTGATCAACACATCATTGGCACGCAAACCGAGGCACACACCGGTCTTCAAGTCTCGTCAGTATGCACTTCAAGGCGGGTCGCCGGGTTGTCTCGGGTCGGCACGTACTTCGAGTCATGTCGTCGGTTCATCTCGGGTCGACACGTACTTCGAGGCGGGTCGTCGATTCGTCTCGGGTCGGCACGTACTTCGAGGTGGAATTTCGGGTTGTCTTGGATCAGCACGTACTTCGAGGTGGAATGTCGGGTCGTCGGTATTCGAGGTATCGTTGGTTTAATGGAACGGATTACGAGGTAAAATGACAGAGTTTTATGGTCACGAAAAACGAGGTGGTCGGTACACGTTTATCGGGATATGTTAGAGAGAGAAAGTGTGTGTGAAAAATGGTGTGAAAACTAAGTGAAAAAGTTGCTATTTATAGAAATTTTTGGGGACCCATCGCGATACGCGATTGCCCTTGATCATGCCATCGCGTATCGCGATGTAGGCATGGTGAGTCACAGGAAGGTTTGCCACGTGGCGAGCTTTATGCCACATTGTGACACATGGCATGACACGTATCACATTGTCATGGATTTATGCCACGTTGTGACACGTGGCATGACACGTGTCACATTGTCATGGCTTTATGCCACGTGGTGACACGTGGCAGGACACGTGTCACCGTGTCAGACCTCGTCATCGCGATACGCGATGACGTTTGGTCTATGGCAGTCGCGTATTGCGATCAGGCCTGGAGACAGAATTTTCATTTTTGATTTTTAAGTTTAAAACTTGTCATTTTTGGTCCTTTATCTTTTTGGACTTGGTATTCTTGACCCGATATTTTCGTGATGTTTCAATTATTATTATTATTATTATTATTATTATTATTATATTATTACTACTACTACTATTACTATTATTATCATTAATTATCATCATCTTTTCATATTATGCTACTTAACTAACAAAAAAACTAATGAATGTTTTTAATTAAATAAAGTTTATTAAATAGTTAAACCTTTTTATTGCCCCATTAAACTATTTTTAATTTGTGTTTTAATTATATTAAACATGATTTAATTTCTTTAATTTTATAAGATATAACAACTCTATATTTTTATTATAAAAGGAGGACAAATCCTACATTATTTTCACACCTCAATACATTTTTTCTTAGGCTTAAGAGTATTAACAAATAAGTTTTTACCATTTCATGCATTTTATAGCTTTTGTTTTGATTTTACATTGAATGTTCATACTTGTTCATAAGTTGTTCTTCATGATCATGTTACTTTTATCATAAAAATCTTATATTTTGGTTTTAAGAATCATTATGATCATGGATATTCAAGATATACACTTTGATTTTTCTAAATCTTGGATCAAACCTAGTTATTTTGCAAGAACAAGCATGAATATATATTTATCTAAATCTTATGATTTGTTGATCATCATAAACTTATAAACTTTCTTTTAAATAAGATGATTTATAAAAATTTCTTTTATTTCAAATATTTCAGAATAGATATAACATACTTCATATCTTTAAATTAATAATTAAGTAAATTAATTATTGTTTATTTTATTTCAACATAAACTAATATTTATAATTTCTTTAAAAGAATTCATGCAAAACATTTAAATTAATTAATTATGTTACTTGGAAAACAAAAGTTTAATCATAAATTATTAATGATATTGTTATTTAATCTTATATTAATAAGTTATAATTATTTATTTACAAATCATTCTTCAACTAATAAACATCAAATGATTTTTATAAACTTTATTCATTTTTGTTAAACTCATTAAACATCCCCAAGTCCCAATTTACCATAAGTTAATGAAATAGATATTAAAATAATGCATAATTCCTAAAACTAATATTATTTAACTTTTATAATCTCGATAGTTAGTCTTTAGATTTTGTATTTCCTTTTTAAATTATAGTTTGTGAAGTTCGATCATTTCAGTTTCCTTAAACGCGCTTTCGGTTGTTATTTCAAGTTGTCTTCAATCTCAAAAGTGAGTTTCTCACACCCCCTTTTTTACTCTTTTACTACTTTTAGGGGTAGCATATATATCTTATCCAAATTACAATTTCGTTTATTCATTATTTACAAACTAAAATTTGTTACATGGACTTGTGTATTTATTTGCTTACTTGCCCAAAGATTACGTGCATGGATTACTTCAAGATAGTATGATACTACGCCCCCTTTGCGCTCAAGACATTTGTTGTTATGAGTGGAAAAGGGCCTCATTATCCGAGTACGTTTGTGCACAATCCCAACCGGAAAGGACTTTACTTGCTCATTTACACTTGTTCATGTAATTGTAGATTTTTATATACTTATATCAAAACTTGTGTGAACTCACCAACAATTCATTTAGTTGACATAATTTTATATATATGCTACATGTACCTTATTTAGAGGATGATGTCGTGACAAAGACATTAGTACTTAGGATATTCAACTTAAATGGACGAATTGCTCAATTGTGTATTTCTTTGTATTTTCCTTGTATTTCTTGTTACAAACTTGTGTACTTTATGTTTAAATTAATTAATGATAATATTGTCACTTAATAGTTTCACATGTGTTTTGAGCAATCTGTACGTCACACTCGGGCGTATTCCGCTTTAGCCGGGGTGTTACACAGACGGCGATCATGAGAACCATATGAACATTGGTGACGACGGTGGTTTCTTAGTGAAGACATTCTATGAGGAGTAAGGGTAAAAGATTGTAAGACGAGGGGGTAAATTGCTTAAATATTTATGAGATGACATAATCTATGCAATCAATGTGTGATAACTAGATGAGAATATGAGGTCAGCTTAAAAGTTAAAATTTATTTGATTAAGTTAACATAACAAACAACTGACGAAACATAATTTCTGTGTTCGCCTCCCATGAGCTTTCCATGGCAGTTTAAATGGCCCAACTAACTAACGTATAAAAATAACTGAGTTGGACGGCCCATGATCATTCCATGGCATTTTAATGGTACCTACTAATTAATGAATTATCAATGCAAGAGAGTTGGACGGCCCATAAGTGTCCCGTGAATCACCACGTACCAACTAAATAATGAACTAACAAGATAAAAGTGTGAGTAGTTGGAGTATCCCGTGAATCACCACGTACGATTAACTCCAACCAAAAATATAATGTTTAAAATAAGTTGATAAATTGTCACAGCCCCCGACCACTATACCCCGGGAGGGAAGCCGTGAACATTGATTGGTGGTATCGGTGTTTATTAAATTATTTTGCAGTGGAAAATTTCATCAGAACCGTAGTTAGGAAAAATGATCAGAGTTACAAAAACACCATGATTGTTATTATAATAAACTGGGAATTTAATCCATTCTGATACAAACATAATTTTTTATAGGGATAAACCCTAATATACAAAACACACTTCTTTATTCTGGAGACAAGCCACTTATTTAAGCTGGAAGCCCACAGGCATCATTCCTTTGTCTCTAACAAGTCACCTGAAACATGTTTAAAATATTTGATCAACAAGAAATACTGGTGAGTACATTCATTTGTAAATGACACATTTTACAGTTACAGCATTAAGATGTTTTTACACCTGCCTGCTTACAAATTACCGAAAGGTACTTGTCACTCAACCGTATCTATGACTATGGTCATATTACTTATTGGCTAACATTTGTCCAATAAGTAACGTGTAATAGCCCAGTAGGCAAGGCTTGTATACAAAACCCCACAATACCAGTAGTAACCGTCCCGTAAGTCTACAGAGACTTAATCATTGTAATGTATTTAAAATACTTTTAAATATAATTGAAAACATTTAGACCACTTTCCATGAGTTTTATAAGTTTTGAAATTATCATGACAATGTCGGAAAAACAGTTGTCTCACGCAAATGTGAGTGGTATAAAAACTCGAATGTCTCACCTTGCAAGTTTACAATTTAAAGAACGCCTCTTGGTATTAAGCACCTAGGATAAACGCAATGTAGTATACCTATATTAGTATAAAACCAATAATCATAACGATAATCACGATAGTAGAAACTTTATACGATGGCACAATGTCTTACCTTAATAGGCAGAGCTTTTGGATTCGCGTATATAAGTTTCTTTCTTTCGATCGGATAGGATATCGTTACGATAACTCGGGTATTATACTATATTCTTAATATATATGAAGATTCAGAGAGAAAGTAAGAATTTTGGACGAGAGAAAGTGTCTCATGTTCAACCTATTTATAGCTGATTCTGAAGTCCCTCGCGATACGCGATGTCCATAAACAAAAAGGTGTCGCGTATCGTGAAGAATCTAGTAGCTTCGCCGAGTCAGCCCCAGGAACGCAACGTGGCACGCAACGTGGCATGCGACGTGTCTCATCTGCGTAACTTTCGCGTCGCGATACTTGATGGGTTACTTGAATGGCTCATCGCGTATCGCTACGCCGCAAAGTTTCTGGATAATGTTACACGTCATCGCGCTACGCGATGAGGCTAATCTAAACCTGTTACGTATCGCGATGGAAGGATTATTAAAAATCTTAATTTTCCACAAAAATACTAAGGCGGCAGATTGCGCCCATCGCACTTCGCCCGAGCCCGTTCGGGTGCTTCGCACCCTCCGCTAGGACCACTGGGTGTGATTTGTCTTATAAGAATATTAACATATGAGTTTCCTTTCTTATAAAGAGCTCACTAGTTTTATAATCTAGCGATGTGGGACAAGAACTTACACTCCTATTTATACCATGTTTTATGCCTTTCCTTTTCCTTCCTCCACAAATGTGGGATGGAATTTTCTTCATTTATCTCTTTATTTTTATTTTGTGTTTTGTTATAGTCTCTCCTTCTTATTTTGAATCTCGTCCTCGAGATTTTATTAGAATAATTGTGGGTACTTCCGTTTCATTCGGATTCCAATTCCCAAGTATATTCTGGTCCACGCTTTGAATCTCACTTCACTTTGACCAAAACTATTCTTTTATGCTTGAGATTCTTGATCTTTCTATCTTCAATTTGCAAGGGTTTCTCAACGAATTTCAACTTTTCATTTACCTTTATATCTTGAAGGGGTACTTCTAGTGATTTATCAGCTAGGCATTTTCTTTAAGTTGCTTACATGAAATACATCATGTACACCTGTCAATTCTTCTGGTAATTCTAGCTGATAGGCTACTGGTCCAATTCATTTGATAATTTGAAATGGTCCAACAAATCTTGGACTTAAATTTCCTTTCTTACCGATTCGAATTACTCCTTTCCATGGAGATACTTTCAGTAGCACCTTGCCTCCAACTTGAAATTCCAATGGTTTGCGTCGATGATCCGCATAACTTTTTTGACGATCTCGTGCGGTCTTTAATCTTTCCTTAACTTGATTTATCTTATCAGTACTTTCTTGTATGATTTCAGGACCTGATAATTGTTTTCCTCCTATTTCTGCCCAACACACAGGAGTTCTGCACCTTCGTCCATAAAGGGCTTCAAATGAGGCAACATTAATACTTGTATGATAACTGTTATTATAGGAGAATTCTATTAGTGGAAAATGGTCATCCCAATTTCCACCAAAATCTATTACACATGCTCTTAACATGTCTTCCAATGTTTGTATAGTTCTTTCACTTTGACCATCAGTTTGTGGATGGTATGTCGTGCTCAAGTTTAATTTTGTTCCTATAGCTACTTGGAAACTTTTCCAAAAATGAGAAGTAAAACGGCTATCTTGATCCGATACAGTGGATAATGGAACTCCATGTAATGAGACAACTTTGTCTACATACAGCTTAGCTAATTGTTCCATTTTGAAAGTTTCCTTCATTGGTATAAAATGAGCTTTTGTTAATCTATCCACAATTACCCAGATTGTGTCATTACCTCTTCTCGTGGTAGGTAATTTAGTAACAAAATCCATCGTTAAAAATTCTCATTTCCATTCTGGCATTTCTAATTGTTGAACTAATCCTGATGGCTTTTTATGTTATGCTTTAACTTGTGAACAAGTTAAGCATTTTGAAACATAACTAGTTATGTCCTTTTTCATTCCTATCCACCAATAGATTTTCTTTAAATCTTGATACAATTTATCTCTTCCAGGATGCATTGTGTATTGGAGTTATGGGATTCTTCGAGAATCTTTCTCGTAATCTTCCTATGATTGGTATCCAGATCCTGTTTCCCATTCGTAGAATTTCGTCATTTCCTTTAACAAGTAGATCAATGGTACCATTTCTTTTCTCATCAGCAATATTACTTTCTTCTATTGCTTGTTTCTGAGCATTCTTTACTTCATCAATTAAATTGATATGAAGTTCTAACCTTAGGGCTCTCACTCTTTTAGGTTTCTCATGCTCTTTTCTGCTTAATGCATCGGCTACTATATTTGTCTTACCTTCACGGTATAGGATTTCACAATCATAGTCGCTAAGAATTTCCATCCAGTGTCTTTGCCTCATGTTAAGCTCCTTTTGCCCAAAGATATATTTTAAACTTTTATGATATGTAAATACAGTAAACTTACTACCATATAGATAGTGTCTCCAAATATTTAGGTAAAAAATTATTGCTCTCAATTCTAAGTCATGTGTTGTATAATTCTCTTCATGCTTCTTTAATTGTTTAGATGCGTAAGCAATAACTTTTTCACGTTGCACTAATACACATCCCAATCCTGATTTAGAAGCATCACAACAAACCGTGAAATCTTCAGTTCCTTCTGGTAGCGCAAGTATTGGGGCATTTGTTAACTTTTTCTTCAAAGTTATAAAAGCTTCTTCTTGCTTAGGTCCCCATTAAAACTTGACATTCTTACACGTTAACTTGGTTAACGGAACTGCTATTCGAGAAAAATTTTGAATTAAGCGTCTATAATATCCTGCTAATCCTAAGAAACTTCGAATTTCTATAGGACTTTTAGGAATTTCCCAATTAGTAATAGCTTCTATTTTGGAAGGGTCCACGTGAATACCTTCATGGTTAATCAAGTGTCCTAAAAACTGTACTTCTTGTAACCAAAATTCACACTTTGAGAATTTAGCATAAAGCTTCTCTTTTCTCAATAGTGTCAAAAGTGTATGAAGATGTTTGACATGATCTTCACTGGTTTTGGAATAAATAAGTATATCGTCTATGAAAACAATTACAAATTTATCCAAATATGGTTTACATATTCGGTTCATCATATCCATAAATGCAGCTGGTGCATTGGTTAAACCAAATGGCATGACTGTAAACTCATAATGACCATATCTTGTTCTAAAAGCTGTTTTAGGAACATCTTCTTTTTGCACTTTTAATTGATGGTATCCTGAGCGTAAATCGATTTTAGAAAAATATCGAGCTCCTTGGAGTTAATCGAATAACTCATCAATTCTCGGTAAGGGATACCGATTCTTAATTGTGACTTTATTCAATTTTCTATAATCGATACACATACGCATTGATTCATCTTTCTTTTTGACAAACAGTTTGGTGCTCCCCAGGGTGATAAGCTAGGTCATATAAAACCCTTTTCTAGCAATTCATCTAATTGCTTCTTTAATTCTAACATCTCTGTTGGTGCTAATCTATATGGTGCTTTAGAGACTGGCGCTATTCCTGGTATTATATGGATTATAAATTCAACTTCTCGATCAGGCGGTTGTCCAGGTTAATCTTCTGGAAACACATCAGGATATTCCGATACTATCGGAATTTCTTTTAGCTCTTTTCCTTTGGCGCTAATGATTACAGAAATTATATATACTACGCCTTGTTTCCTTAGATAGCTTGCCGCTTTCATTACTGATATGAACTTTCTAGGCTTGAGCATCTTCTCTCCTTGAATTGAAATAATTTCTCCTGTTGGTGAGCGAATTCAACAGAAATTGTATTACATAGGATTCGAGCATGATTGGCTGATAACCAGTCCATTCCTAATATAACATCGAATCCAGCCAGATTCATTGGGAGTAAATTTGCTTTAAACTGGTGTCCTAGTAAATTTATATTTTCTTCTTGAAGTACTTCATGAATATGAATGGAATTTCCATCGGCCATTTCTACCGTGCAAACTTGATGAAGTTTGGTTAATGGTTGATTTAAGGCTTTGCAAAACTTCGTGTTTATAAAACTTTGGTTTTCTCCAGAATCAAACAATACTTTAGCGTAAACGTTATTAATAAGGAACGTACCCGCAATGACGTCCGGAATCATTGCTGCTTCTTGTGCAGTAAGTTGAAAAGCTCGTGTATTCTTCTTAGGTCCATCTGTGTTCTTTGCATTGTTGTCAAGCACCTTTATCAGCTTTGGACATTCTGGACGGATGTGGCCAAGTTCTCCGCAGTTTTAGCAAACACGACTTTCCTTTCTTCTACATTTTTCATCCGTATGTCCAGCCATTTTGCAATAATTGCAATACTTAGTTTTCTTAAAAGCGCATTTCCCTGAATGCCTCTTTCTGCAAGTTCTACATAAAGGATGAGCATAAGATTGCCCTGTTCCTTTCTTCCGAAACTCTTGGGTAATCTTTCTTTCTGTTTTCTTCCTGAGTTCGGATTAATCCGCCTGTCATGGTATTGGCTAGCTCAACTGTTTCTTCAATAGTCTGAGGTCTAGTTGACTTTACAAGATCGCTGATTTCACTTACTAATCCCCAAATATAACGAGAAATTAGCGCCAAAGCCGGTAGCATTCTCGCATATTCAAAGAATTTTGTCGTATACTCACGACACTTCACACCTTCCATCTTGTGGTTTAAGAACATAGTAGCTATCTTTTCTCTTTCATGAGGAGGACAAAATTTCCTTTCTACTATTTCTGTAAACTCTTCCCAGATCATAGTATAAACTATGTGACTTCCTTTTGACTGGAGGATCGTGTTCCACCATTCCATTGCTTCATTAATGAAGAGGTTAGAAGCATATAATATTTTATCTTCTTCAGCACATTTACTGATTCTTATAATAGCTTCTGTCTTTTCTAACCAGCGGAGTGCTGAAATAGGTCCTTCTTTTCCAGAGAATTCGGTTGGTTTACAGGCCAAGAAATCCTTGTAAGTACAACCGTGAACTTTTGACTTTTTAGGTAATGGGTTACTATTTCCTCCATTCACACTATTACTAGCCTCTGTGTTAGACTTTCGTTTATTACTTTCTGTCTTATGCCTAATTATAGAAACGAGTTGCTTAATAGCATCAGCAATTAAAGGAATTGCTTCAATGATTTTCTGAGCTATCATATTTTCAATGGCATTCATATTCAGATGATTTTCTTGATTATGAATTTCATGATTATGCTCGTTTTTGTGATTGTGCTCATGTTCGCGATTGTGCTCATTTTCACGATTGTGCTCATTTTCGTGATTATGATCATTCGACATCTGAATTACATATAAGAAAGGAATTATTAATATCATAATCAAATAATAAGGTAAGCAAGATATTAATAACACATAAGCATAAATAACACATAGGCACATAATATGTCAAAATCGTCGATCTTTGCGACATTTACTCTTTTTATATATATGCGTCACTATATTTTACATCTACACTATATATATATATATGTATATATATATGCATCACTACACAATTTTCTTATATACATACACACTCTTTTTTTACACCAAAGAAATTACGATAATGAACATATAAATATTATATATATATATATATGGTTTATATGTAAGGTTCTCGGTCATAGTATTTCCAATTCAGGTTCTCCCCCATATTTATCAGTCTATTCCCGGTATCTATCAATTCTTCCCCGTAATGACGGAGCTCAGCTGTCATTTCTGGTGTCATATTGGGGTAATTTGATGTTTCAGCCTGGAACGGTGCATACGGGTTGGTCATAATTGTCTGATACTGCCAATCATTTGTCCACCATTCCTCTAGTTGAGCTTGATTGATAATATCATCAGAGGGGATTGTGTTATCCGGGTTCTGAAATGGCATGTTCAGGTTGCTGGAGCCTGCTGCACCTATATCATTGAATATGGGTTGGAAAATTTCGCACTCATCTAGGCATCTACCTAGACGCTCCTGCATAGGTATTGTTGAAGGGAGTTGTGGTAAAGTTGGTTGTGGTTGAGTTGGTTGTTCAGGTTATGGTTGTAGTTGTGGTTGTGTGGTTCTTCCTTTCTTATATTTTCTCAATCCTCGTTGCCAATCTTTGAGCCTTCTTCTTCTTTTGGGTTTTGGTTTTTCTACAGGTTGTGCTTGAAAGATCATGGGTTCAGGGTGTTGCTGACTAGATTCTTCTTCTTCTATATCCGCGGTGTTAACGGATATGTTTTCGAAAGCTTCAACTAGCTCACTCATGCTGTTAATTAAAAACAATAAAACAACGAACTCCAAAAGAAAATAGTATTTATTTTCACGTGTGGTTAAAATCTTATATGTATAGTTAAAACATAGGTTAATGCATGCATTTCCTAACTCTAAATTTTAAGATTAGGTATTATTAAAATACCCATTCTGCTTAAACCAATGGCTCTGATACCACTTCAGCTGTCACAGCCCCCGACCCCTATACCCCGGGAGGGAAGCCGTGAACATTGATTGGTGGTATCGGTGTTTATTAAATTATGTTGCAGCGGAAAATTTCATCAGAACCGTAGTTAGGAAAAATGATTAGAGTTACAAAAACACCATGATTGTTATTATAATAAACTGGGAATTTAATCCATTCTGATACAAACATAATTTTTATAGGGATAAACCCTAATTTACAAAACACGCTTCTTTATTTTAGTGACAAGCCACTTATTTAAGCTGGAAGCCCGCAGGCATCATTCCTTTATCTCTAACAATTCACCTGAAACATGTTTAAAATATTTGATCAGCAAGAAATACTGGTGAGTACATTCATTTGTAAATGACACATTTTACAGTTACAGCATTAAGATGTTTTTACACCTGCCAGCTTACAAATTACCGAAAGGTACTTGTCACTCGATCGTATCTATGACTGTGGTCATATTACTTATCGGCTAACACTTGTCCAATAAGTAACGTGTAATAGCCCAGTAGGCAAGCTTTGTATACAAAACCCCACAATACCAGTAGTAACCGTCCCGTAAGTCTACGGAGACTTAATCACTGTAATGTATTTAAAATACTTTTAAATATAATTGAAAACATTTAGACCACTTGCCATGAGTTTTATAAGTTTTGAAATTATCATGACAATGTCGGAAAAACAGTTGTCTCACGCAAATGTGAGTGGTATAAAAATTCGAATGTATCACCTTGCAAGTTTACAATTTAAAGAAGGCCTCTTGGTATTAAGCACCTAGGATAAACGCAACGTAGTATACCTAGATTAGTATAAAACCAATAATCATAACGATAATCACGAGAGTAGAAACTTTACACGATGGCACAATGTCTTACCTTAATAGGTAGAGCTTTTGGATTCGCGTATATAAGTTTCTTTCGATCGGATAGGATATCGTTACGATAACTCGGGTATTATACTATATTCTTAATATATATGAAGATTTATAGAGAAAGTAAGAATTTTGGATGAGAGAAAGTGTCTCATGTTCAACCTATTTATAGCTGATTCTGAAGCCCGTCGCGATACGCGATGGCCATAAACAAAAAGGCGTCGCGTATCGCGAAGAATCTTGTAGCTTCGCCGAGTCAGCCCTAGGCATGCTACGTGGCACGCCATGTGGCATGCGACGTGTCTCATCTGCGTAACTTCCACGTCGTGATACGCGATGGGTTACTTGAATGGCTATCGCGTATCGCTACGCCGCAAAGTTTCTAGATAATGTTACACGTCATCGCGCTACGCGATGTGGCTAATCTAAACCCGTCGCTTATCACTATGGAAGGATTATTAAAAATCTTAATTTTTCCACAAAAATACTAAGGCGGCCCTTAAGCGGCTCGCGGCGTTGCGAGCGTGCAAAGTGCGCCATCAAAGCGTCACATTGCGCCCATCGCACTTCGCCCGAGCCCGTGCGCGTGCGCGTTCTGGTGCTTCGCACCCTCCGCTAGGATCACTGGGTGTGATTTGTCTTATAAGAATATTAACATATGAGTTTTCTTTCTTATAAAGAGCTCACTAGTTTTATAATCTAGTGATGTGGGAGAAGAACTTACACTCCTATTTATATCATGGTGGAAGCCTTTCCTTATCCTTCCTCCACCAATGTGAGATGGAATTTTCTTCATTTATCTCTTTATTTTTATTTTGTGGTTTGTTATATAAATGGATAGTAGGAGTGCCCATGGGCTAAATAGATTTTTCACATAACTAACCATTTAAAATAACATAACACAATAATTTCCGAATTTTGCCACAAATCACCGTGAATTCGGTTTAAAAAAACAAATTGCAACCGCTAATGCAGTTACGTTTAACAGCCTAGGGTGTCGGTCGTATGACAATTGTGTCCCACTTTGGCCTACAAGATCGAGTACTGTTGTCAGGTTATTCTCCAGGAAAGGAATAACGTCTTACCTTGGGTTCTCGGAACCGGTTTTTCAAGGCCCGACTCACAGTTCTCTCCCCCAGTTACTACAAGACTTGTCACCCAACCTAGCCCTAATGTGAGAGAGTAAAAACAACACTATGGAATTCTTAAGGAATTTCCCAAAAATAAAAGATAATCTACTTGATTTAAATCAAGAAAAAAAATTCTCTTTGAGATTGAGGCATAGCCTCGGAGTTGTGTGTATGTGAATGACAATATAATAATAAACAACAATTAAATAATTAAGTAGGAAAGCTGTAAACAAATAATTTGAACACATAAGGCAATTATGTAAGCACGTATGAGGCTCCTAAGCATGTTTTTAAGGCACCACTAACGATATATCTTAAACCTTTGATGTGTGTCTAATGAATGCTCTTTCTAAGGAACCCACAACTAAGCTTTAAATTTATAAAACGAAACTCCTAATGATTCCACACACAACCGGCAGGTGTACCGATCACAAGTAGTATAGACTTAAGAAGTACGAGCATCGAACACAAGGACACGTGAAAACGCCTAATGATTACTAAACCATAGACAAGACCTTCCTAAGAATAATATTTTTTAATTGTTTTTAATAAATTAAACTACTTGACCTAATTTACTTTGACTAAATTAATTAACTAGACCGACGAAACTTAACGAAACTCTTACGAAACTTAAAGACTGTGACTGACAATGGAGACAACGTCTACCAAGGTAAGAATCATATTGACGGTCTAACAAGCTAATGGATTGCATGATCTCACGACACCGGGATGACACAACTAAGGTTCGCTCAAGAAAGCTAGATCACCTCTCGGTCTCACCAACAAACCCTAACTTACACTTAATTGATTTTAAGAACAAACCGGGAAACGAATGCTAAGGTGTTCTAATGTCGACTCTCCTCTCGGTCTCACTGACACACGACCCTAATGGAAGCGAATACTACGCAACCAAGGATAGAGGAACACTTTGGTTTAACTCAAACTAGACCAACTAATCGCTCACTAACCCAAACTCGCTCTCACGCGATCCTAATCTTAATGGATTGCATGATCTCACGACACCGGTATCTAAGGATGACACAACTAAGGTTCGCTCAAGAAAACTAGATCACCTCTCGGTCTCACCAACAAACCCTAACTTACACTTAATTGATTTTAAGAACAAACCGGGAAACGAATGCTAAGGTGTTCTAATGTCGACTCTCCTCTCGGTCTCACTGACACACGACCCTAATGGAAATGAATACTACGCAACCAAGGATAGAGGAACAATTTGGTTTAACTCAAACTAGACCAACTAATCGCTCACTAACCCAAACCCGCTCTCGCGCGATCCTTATCCTAACAAATAAAAGCAATGAGACGACTTTACTTCCTATCACCTCTTAGTCTCTAAGAAGGTTCTTACCCGCTGAATTATACTATAATACACTCAACAAAACCCTACGGTTGATCCTACCGCAATCAAACTCTAAACACAAAGTAAATAATCAAACAAGCTACAATTAATTAAAACTAATTCAACCAATCGAAGCAAGAGGTTTATGAGTATAATTAATAAAATCACAGCCACTAAACACAACCTAATTCAATATTAAATCAAACTTTTAATAGCAATTCAAGTCGTATTAACCAAACAATCCATTCAACTCATCAAAACCGAACAATAATCATCAAACCTAGGTAGAACTAAGAAGTTTAGCCACACATAATTTTTGGACAACAACTATAACTTAAATTAAACACCATATTAATCACCAAAAACATAATCAAAATCATCCAACAATCAATTATGATCATACACAATTCAATCTTCAAATCAATTGCAAAACAATTCACTTTAAAGAACAAAATCAAAAGAGTTATGAAACATAAACCAGACCAAAATTCATGATTTCTTTTATTTATAGTATAACGTTGAGATATTTATTTAAATTATTATTTTATATTTAAAGTGAGCAATTAATTTTGAATATAAAAGGTAATTTCACTATATTTCTGACCAATAATATGGCCTATGACAAGAATATTTTTTTGATTGGGCGATAACTCTAAAAAGACAGATTAACTCTGAATACTAGATATGACCTCAAAATAACAGGGGTCAAGGTCGGCCAGTGAGACGATGGGGGATAAGCTTCATCGTCGAGAGGGAAATAGCCCGGATCACCAGCTAAGGCCCCTAAATGACCGCTTGGTGATAAAGGAGGTAGGGGTGCAGAGACAGTCAGGAGGTTTGCCTAGAAGCAGCCACCATTGAAAGAGTGCGCAATAGCTCACTAATCGACGCAAGAGAAATTAAAAAAGTTATTTTTAAAGATTTTCAAAATAATCATAACTTATATGTATTCATTAAAAATTTGGTTTGATTGGGTTGTGAATGAGAGTGAAAAGTTGGGTTTGGTTTGTTGTGTAGATGGAAGAGTAGGAAATTAATTTTTTAATAAAAATTTAGGTTGAGTTTGATTGTGAACGAAAGTAGTCTAAGAGTATTCGGAACACATGCCACGATACCCAAACGAACACATGCCACGATACCCAAACTCCACCTAAGTATTCTCGTAGCATCCTAACAAAGTATATTCTCATTTTCCTTATCCAACTTAATGAAAATGAATCACCGACATGCTATATAGCTTAATAAATTACAAATAATATAGTCTTAAGATTATATTAACATTGAAATAAAATAGTTAAACTAAAGACTAACTAGCAACTTATAAAAGAAAAAAGGACCATGAAATTTTTGTGAGTACATCAAGTATTTTGTAATTAAACTTTCTGGGCTAGCATAGTTGAGTGTGACAATGATGATAAAAACTAAGTTTTCTTCAGAAGATCACCCAGTTCAAATCCGAGCCAAAACGGGGGTTTTATCTTGCTTGCACTACGCGATAAGGTTTCGACTCTTGTAGCTGCGCACCTGGTGTCAAGTGGCGTCAGGGGAGAAAGTTTCTCCGAGGACGCGAGAATGTCCGGAAACCAGGGATTCGTCTCGAGGTTTCAAACCGAAGTTGGTCGTAAACTGATCTACGACTACTCAGTCATACCAATACCGTAGACTGTCGTTCTAAATAAGAAAAAAACTATTTTGCAATATAAATCTTAAAAAATATAATATTTCTTGGGAAATAATTGTGTCACCGTAATACACAAGTGACCCACAAAGCCCAAAACCCACTCACAATCCCAAGTCGGTCAAGTCTTCCCCAACGTAGACTTTCAGTAATCCCTCCACGTAGCATGACACATTCTCCACCAATCACACACCGCCACGTAACACCCTCCTTCATTAACTACCACTAGATCATCCACGCTGGCACCTCAACCTCTAATCTGACCGTCCGTTCTTCGTGGCCTTCACTCTCTTCACTTACTTCCCACTATATAAAGTTATAAACACACTCGCCAGATTTCATCTCAAAACCAAATCTCGCAGCATTAATAATAATATTATTGAGTGCAGATCGCAATGAGGAAGTGGACTCTTCCGTCCGTTTTGTTTCTGATATGCCTTCTCTTTCTTCTTCCGGATCACGGTACGGACCTAGCCTTTTACTGCTTACAGTTTCATGATCTGTGTTTGTTTGATTGTAAATTAATGAGGTCTATGCTATAGCTAAGTGGATGTTATTTCGTTGGATAATGGATCTCTGCTGCTATATAGGTTTTATTATAGTTATGTTAGGGCTAGTATTGTCTATAAGATGTTTTTTTATAGCTAAGCTTCGAGTTAGAGATGAAACACAATTTAGCTGCATATTATTGGAATAAAATAAGATGAATAACTCAAATTAGCTTTAGGTTATAGGTGAAAAGCTCAATTTACTCTCAAGTTATAGAAATAAACTGCAATTTAGCTTCAAATTATAGTGAAAAAACACTGTTTACCTTCAATAATAGGAAAAAACAGAGTTTAGCTTGAAGCTATAGGGAAAAAAAACATAATTTAGCTTTGCATTATTGAATTAAAAACACAATTTAGCTTCAATTTATAGAAAAAAAAACACAATTTAGCTTCAATTTATAGGAAAATAACACGGTTTAGCTTTAAGGTATAGTAAACAAACTATTACTTAGCTTCAAATTATAGTGAAAAAACACTATTTAGCTTCAAATAATAGAAAAAACCACAGTTTTGCTTCAAGCTATAGGAAAAAAAAACATAAGTTAGCTTTAGATTATTGGAAAACACAGTTTAGCTTCAAATTATAGAAGGTAAACACAGTTTAGCTTCGAATAACAGGAAAAAAACACTGTTTAGCTTCAATTTATAGAAAAAAAACAGTTTAGCCTCAAGCTATAAAAAAAACACAATTTAGCTTAAAATTAATAGAATAAACGGAATTTAGGTAATCGATTTGCTTGCATTTTTTGGATATTTGAGGATAGGTGAAGAGGTTGATGATGAGTTTAACTTAATGATTTAGTATTGTTTTTTAACTTAACTCTTGAATGTTGATGTTTTTGGTTATGCTTTATAGGTCGAAAGTTGCACGCCAACGCAGAAGCTGATTCAGATGAACTAGTGGATCCACCAAAGGTTGAAGAAAAGCTTGGTGCTGTTCCACATGGTTTATCCACTGATTCTGATGTTGCCAAAAGGTTTGCTATACCTGTCATTTTTTTTTTATTTTTATTTTTTGCATAGTTTTTAGGATGCCTGCTCTGAATTAGTTCATTATCTTATTTACTTTATTTCTTTTAAATAGTTTTAAGAGGTTTCATTTTCATGATACAGGGAAGCTGAGTCGATGTCCAGGAAGAATCTTCGCAGCAATGCTGAGAAGTTTGAGTTCCAGGCTGAAGTATCTCGGCTTATGGACATTCTTATCAACTCTCTTTACAGCAACAAGGACATTTTCTTGAGGGAATTGATTTCCAATGCATCTGATGTAAGTTTTCACTTAAATTTTTCTATGAAATGGAGCACAATTAAGTGTGATAAATCTTTCTTACTCTTTTTGTTACATTTTTCAGGCTTTGGACAAAATTAGATTCCTTTCTCTTACTGATAAGGAGGTACTCGGTGAAGGTGATGACACCAAGCTTGAGATTCAGGTTTGTATAAAACTTAGCATATTCAGTTTAAGTGTTGTTAATGAATTCTGAAAATCTAATCTAATTTGGGTTGTAATTTGATTATATGCAGATTAAGTTAGACAAAGAAAATAAGATTCTTTCTATTCGGGATAGAGGTGTTGGTATGACAAAGGAGGATTTGATCAAGAACTTGGGAACAATTGCCAAGTCTGGAACTTCAGGTATTATTTTGTCTTAAAAGCAAAGAGTAGACAAAAAGAACATTACTTTTTTGTTAGTTAAAACAGTTTTAACAATCTTTCTTTTCTTGTATCTAGCTTTTGTGGAGAAGATGCAGACGGGTGGCGATCTTAACCTCATTGGTCAGTTTGGTGTTGGATTTTACTCTGTATATCTTGTTGCTGACTATGTGGAAGTAATAAGCAAACACAACGATGACAAACAGTATGTTTGATTACGTCATTTCTGCATGAGTCTATTATAAATTTACTAATTAATAACTTTTTAGGTATGTTTGGGAGTCAAAGGCTGATGGGGCTTTTGCAATTTCTGAAGATACATACAACGAGCCACTTGGCCGTGGTACTGAAATAAGATTGCACCTTAGAGAAGAGGCAGGAGAGTATCTTGAAGAGTCAAAGTTGAAGGAATTGGTTAAAAAGTATTCTGAATTTATTAACTTCCCAATTTACATCTGGGCCACCAAAGAAGTTGATGTTGAAGTCCCTGCTGACGATGACGAGTCCAGTGATGAGGAAGACAAACGTAAGCTTGAAACTGCTATATTGCACTTATAACTTCATCTTTTCTAACTTTTTTAATCAATTTAAGCAGCTGAATCAACTGAAGGTGAAGAGAAGGAAGATGATGAAGACAAAGAAGAAGATGAAGAAAAACCGAAAACCAAAACTGTAAAAGAAAAGACTTATGAATGGGAGCGTTTGAATGATGTTAAAGCTATATGGTTGAGAAGCCCAAAGGAAGTGACAGAGGAAGAATACACAAAGTTCTATCACTCTCTTGCTAAGGTGAAATGATTAGTCTAAATCCCATAATTTCAATATTCAAATCCCATATCCATGTTATATTTGTGCTGACTTGTTACTCTGTATTTCAGGATTTTGGTGATGAGAAACCAATGGCATGGAGTCACTTCAATGCTGAAGGTGATGTTGAGTTCAAGGCGGTTCTATTCGTGCCACCAAAGGCTCCTGCTGATTTATATGAAAGCTACTACAATTCCAACAAATCAAACCTTAAACTCTATGTCAGAAGAGTGTTCATTTCAGATGAATTTGATGAGCTTTTGCCTAAGTATCTGTCGTTCTTGCTGGTAATGCGTTTCTGTCCATTTTATCTAGGCAGCTTATTATTAGTTAGTTACTGGTTTTAAATACATGGTCACTAACTGTTTATTGTTTATCACATCAGGGTCTTGTTGATTCTGACACGTTACCACTTAACGTATCAAGAGAAATGCTTCAACAACACGGCAGCTTGAAGACAATCAAAAAGAAGCTTATCAGGAAAGCACTTGACATGATTCGCAAGCTTGCTGAAGAGGACCCTGATGAAATTCATGACAAAGAAAAGAAAGGTGAGCTGAAGCTTATTTTTCTTATATTAAATATGCTTTTTTCTTGATTTTGAATATTTATGTTTTGTGATGCAGAGGTGGAAGAATCAAAGGAGAACGATGAGAAGAGAGGCCAATATGCGAAGTTCTGGAATGAGTTTGGCAAGTCGGTTAAACTCGGAATCATTGAGGATGCAGCAAACAGGAACCGTTTGGCTAAACTTCTTAGATTCGAGACGTACGGATTTTTCATTTTTCTATTTTCGTTCACATGGTTACATACATTCATGATATCTGAGTCTTTTTTTTTTAAATTAATATTGCAGCACAACATCAGATGGCAAACTAACATCACTTGATCAATATATCTCGAGAATGAAATCCGGTCAAAAGGATATCTTTTACATCACCGGAACCAACAAAGAACAGCTTGAGAAATCCCCCTTCCTTGAGAGACTAAAAAAGAAAAATCTTGAGGTATGATATTTTCTTCTATCATATCTTATAATCAAATTATATTTACATATATGCGGATTACATATTCTAAATAAATTGCTATTGTAGGTGATATTTTTCACTGATCCTGTGGATGAGTACTTGATGCAATACTTGATGGATTACGAAGACAAGAAGTTCCAAAATGTATCAAAGGAGGGTTTGAAATTAGGAAAAGATTCTAAAGACAAAGAACTTAAGGAATCTTTCAAGGAATTAACCAAATGGTGGAAGGAAACTCTTGCCAGTGAGAACGTTGACGATGTTAAGATTAGCAACCGTTTAGCCGACACCCCTTGTGTGGTGGTAACCTCCAAGTACGGATGGAGTGCTAATATGGAAAGAATCATGCAATCTCAAACTCTGTCTGATGCTAGTAAACAAGCGTATATGCGTGGTAAACGAGTGCTCGAGATCAATGCGAGACATCCGATTATTAAAGAGCTCCGTGAGCGAGTCGTGAAGAATCCCGAGGTAAATAATGGTATAGGTTATCATAGTTTTAATATCATAAAAAACCAACATGCTTTTTTATATTGCATAAAAAGTCCCTAAACTCGGTTTTGGTTTTTATAGCCCCTAAAATTTACCAGCATATTTGTGATTATCCGTTTTAAGTTACACCGATTAAAGGATCGAACATGTTCGTGTTCCTTTGTGTTAAGGACTGAAATGATTTTGGCTTTTTACTTAATAATTGATGTATATATTTCAGGATGCAAGTGTTAAGACCACTGCTCAACTTATGTACCAAACAGCATTGATGGAGAGTGGATTCAATTTACCCGATCCTAAGGACTTTGCATCGCGTATATACGATTCTGTGAAAGCAAGTTTGAGCATTAACCCCGATGCAGCTGTCGAGGAGGAAGATGAAGTTGAAGAAGCCCCCGAGGCTGAGAACACCAGCAGCCAGAAGGAAGAAACCGATTCTACACCCACAGAAGAGGAGGAGGATAGTAAGGATGAGTTATAGGTTTTTTATTAGCGAGTTGACTCGCGTTAGGGTTAAACAAGGTTTTATTGTCGGAAGATGATATGAATTTGTGTACTGTTTTTGTCATTGGCTTGGAAAATGTACTAATACATTGTTAGCAGGAGTTGTGTGTTTGGGTAATTTTCCATCTTAGTTATCAGATTGCTTCTTGTACTGTTTTGATATCGCTCTTGTTCTTAGTATGTTGAAAGATCTGAGATAAAGCTTACTTTATGCTACTTAACAAAGGCAACTAAACTAAACATCTTTTGAGCCTAAAACTAATTTTTAATAAAAGTTTGTGTAACAAACATAGTTTATCCTTCTAAAATGATGTGGGTTTGAGTTTCAAAAAAAGGAGATTTAGGTGGATTTTAAAAGCGGATTTTAATGTGAACGTTGTATTCAAACTCTTAGATACATTTCGTCCCTAACTGTATGTTTGTACCTAACGCAATTTCGTCTTTAGATTACTTAAAACATGTAAAGAATGATAATTTTTGGGCTCTCCCAGTTCCCTCTTTGCCGAAATCTTATGCTTTTCTCTACGTTTTTTTCCTCTTGATCGGGGTTTTCACATTGAACCTCCTAAAGTTTTTTGTACCATTTTGTTAATGTGGCAAGCATCCTGATCCTTCACCACATGATTATCTCTACCGCTATCTAATGATTCAAACGTTGGGTTCTTTTATAGAACAAAATCTAAAAACATTATTATCATAAATTATTAATTTTTTCTTCACCTAAAGATGATATCAGGATTAGAAATGTTAATGTTTTTCTGAACTCATTTATTACTAACATATCACTTTTTTCTCATTTCTATGTGCTTAGAAATTAATATTGAAAATTTTAATATATCTTGAAATTAATAATAAAAAAGAAGAAATATGTTTTAACATCTTCAAGAACTCATTAAAAGGCATGAAAATTCTTATGAACTAGAAGAAATGTATGAATAGAACTATTTCGGTTCGTAGTATGGGTATGGGTGGTTACTAAACCGTGTTGATACACATAAATTCCTAAAAGATGTATAACACTAGACCGTTCTTACATTGCTTCTAGTACCATAATAACCGTGTTATGAACACTATGGACCTAAGCCCATGTAATGTCAATACCACCACAATGGACCAAATAAGGCAGCCCATTTCAAGAGATAACAAAAGGCCCAAACAAGTTGAGAAGATTCGGGAAAGACGATCACAAGATATAAATCAAGAGTAGAGTGATAGTGTAGGCATGAATGATATTCATCTCCTCTTTGGATAATATGAATCTGTGTTAGCTTTTACCCTAATCTGTGCTAGCTTTTACCCTAATCTCAATATCGGGTTATCCTTAATTACCGGTTAATGATCCTTATGTTCCTGACTGATGAGCCTTGCCCAATTTGTCGCAAGGTCTGTTTGGATTTTTTTGGAGATCATGCGGTGCATTTCAAAGAATTGTTTGGCTTTAAATACAGACATGATTTGGTTAGGAATGTTCTGTGTGATGTTTTTAAACGGGCAGGGATTTCTGTTAAAAAGGAAGCCACTGTTAACTTTCTCACAGATCCTCTTGAATGGAGGTCTACTTTACGACGGTTTGATATTCTTGTGTTCGGGTGGGCAGGGGGAATACACACCCGTGTGGATCTTACAGAAGTGTCTCCTCTTGTTGGGCTCAGGAACCGTGGGTTTGTTGTGGGTCGGGCTGCGTTGAAGGCTAAATCGGGCAAAGTTGTTAAACACGAGAAAGCTTGTTTAGAAAATCAACATGTCTTTCTCCCATTTTCCTTTGATACATTTGGTTTATAGGCCCTAAAGGCTGTGAATTTTTTGAGTATGGTTCAGCGTGTCGTACCCGGAACCTCTTCAGCTCCTAGGTCCCAAAGCTTCGTTTTTAGTAGGATTGGCTTTGCTATTCAAAAGGGGGTTGCGGCGCAGCTTGTTGCCCGTTTACCTGCCATTTTATTGTAATCGTTTTGTAGTAACTTTTGAATTACTTCAAACTAATACCAATTTTTTGTACGCCGGTCAATATGAGGAACCAATATGATCCATACATGCTTGTCGAACAACAAACAATTCATCATTTCTTCTAAATTATTATATATATTTATAAGAACTTAGAAAGATCATTCTCATACAATATATAAACCGATTTCTTCTAAATTGTTATGTAAACCTCTAAAAACGTAGGAAGATCATCATCATATGAAATGATTGTAGATATGAGAACAAATATTCGGTGTAAATTTGTATTATACGCTACTTGCGTGCCTATATGTATTTGCACACTTCACCATACACATGGTACACTTGTGACATTAGTTTCTATCCTATCATAGGAAAATGTTTACATGTGAATACAAGTTGATACACGATCCTGTGACGTGTAAGATATGATCATATATATGTGAAATATGAATTTTCTCTTTTTATCTTATTAACACTAGTAGTGATGATTCTCATCCACATATGATATGATGTCAAATTATCAATAGTGGCCCAACCGGTGACACTTGCAATACTATCTATATCTATACTGCCCTTCTAGAACAGTTGAAACTTTCAAGATTTTATTTATTTTTATTTTTTGTGTGTGGAAATAATGTTTTTAGGATGGTATATCTAATAGATTGTGTGAATTGAAATAATCTTTCAAATAAATTATTTTATAGCAAAATAATCACATAATCAAATTCATCCACATATTACATGTTAATTAAAACAAAATAATAAGATAATTAGTTTGTAAATTGTAAATACAATCCAAACATTCCAAAAACTATTTGAACCACCTGGCTATATTTCTATTACATACGATGAATCAACAGGGTTATCTCTGAGATTTCGAGTATCCAAGACGAATATCAGAGGTGGACCTAGCTTGTAGCTAGGGGTAGCCTCCGCTACCCTCAAATTTCATCGGTAGTGCAAATCTATTAATTTTTTGGTCGGTATTTGTAATTCGTTACCCCTGAAAAATATAACGTTACCCCTATTTGTATAAAGTCCAACCAAATTAAAAGCTAAAATTATTAAGGCCCAACAAAATTAAAGTCCAAACCAAATAAAACATTTGTTCGTTGTTCCCTGATGTTGGACGTTTGGTTTAGGCCGGACATTAACATTCAACAAAACAAATTTCATTCAACAGTTGCTTCCAACCCACACTTCCCCGACCCCCAGTTACCCTCTTCTGGTCACCGGACCTCCACCCTACAGCTGAGTAGCCGACGTCAGATGCTCCCTCAATCCCTCTTCTACGGTTCGATTTCTATTTGTTCAATTTAGGTGTTCTTTTACTTTTATATAAAATTGTAATTGTAATTTGTTTATATAAATTGTTAATCTGAAATTGTTTATTGGTTGGTTATTGTTTATTAGATATTTGGATAATGTAAATTGGAAATTGGAATTGATTAGGAATTTGGTTTTATGTCTAAAATGAAATTAATTAGAGATTTAGGGTTTATGAGTAAATTGAAGTTGATTTTGGGTTTATGGTTTAAATTTTGTTTCTTCTAAAATTAGGGAACTTGGAAGATGAAACGGAAAAATCTTAGTACTAGTCTTTTAAAATGAAAAATCTAAGAAAACGATAATATCAGTCCAGCATCAAGTTAAAATAAAATATTGTATGATATACGGTAAGAAAAAGTTTCAGTTATTGTATGAAATACAGTAAGAAATTTTTTTAGTTATATTTATAAAATATGGTAAAAAATTTGTTTGCATAGTATGAAATACGATATAAAAATTTTTTAACGTTACCTCTGAGATTTTGGTCTAAATCCGCCAAAGACGAATACAACTCTTTTTACTAAAATTGTTTGTCCATGAATGATTTACTTCGTTACTAGGCCCAGACCCGATAACATTTTATAAGATCTATTAATGTTTAATGGATTTGTTAAATTTTTTTATCCTTTATTGGTTTATTATCAGGCATCTTCAGCTCGGTTTTTACAAAAATTCCGGGCCCTTATGAAGACGAATCTAGACGGCAGCCGGATACTGTTTTCAACTCAACAAGAAGTTTATTTTGTTTTATAAAATTGTTGTATCAAGTCGACAAAATCGACATCCAATAATTTAATTTAAAAAACTAAAAGAAGTGATATTATAGTGGTCCCACGGGCCTCATCTATTATTTGACCATTTATTAGCCTCATATAGTAAGATACGTCCATTTCGATGCAAGTTGGTCCGGCTTACACTTGGTTATTATGGGAGAATTTGTTTTTATCACCCAAATAATTGTGATAACTACTAGAATAGTGTCTTATACGATTTCTAAAATTCGTATTTGATTTTTTTAAATACCTTAGGTTATAAGAAATAACGTTGGGATAATATAAGAAACACTCGAGTTTAAGGTATAAATCTCGAGCATCAGAAACGTGTAATTATAACGGTTAGTAATTATATAGTTGCTGCCGTTGATAAATTATTAGCAAAAACCCATCAACATGAGTAGTGCTAATGCCAGTTGCCACTAACCATCATTACCATTGCATACCAAGTTGTCACTGATTAGTAGTAACTTAGCACTTATCATAATCGACAAGATAAATCAAGCTGTTGATTTCAATCAGCGTTGATGATTGATAACAACATTTCCATGCATTTTTTTGTTGGGTTAATACCCAACAAAAATCCACTTTACATAATTTGTTTTTTGTTTTCAGATTTAACATACCAATCATATCCCCACCCGCTCGTCAAAACAGGCCCTTGGAGTGTCGCCTCCACACGCAAACCTGCCCGACCAACGGGTGGCTCCACGTCATTTCTTGGATACCGAAACGTTATCCGTTCTTATTTCACCTCATTATTAAATTAAATTATCATAATAATAAATCTACTACCCATAATTAAAGTCACCCATTCTATTAACAAGAAGAAACTATGTAATGAAAAAAAGTTTAAAAAAGAAAAGGAAATGTTGTAATCTACAAATCTACAATATATTCAATATATAAAATAATAACGTGGTTTTGAAATTTAGCCAACGTTAATAATTGGCACATCATTTATCATTTCATATAACTTTTGTAACATCACAATTCCCACATCATTCTTGAATTTTGGTTCATAACTAAATATTTCGTCTTTAACGCGGTTCTGAGTGGTGACCTCCTGGAAAGTCTAAACATGAGCAACCAAAAACAATTCCGCAAGCTCTTCGTGAACAGAGCAGACAATATTGGTAATACGGGGTGTCGGATGTTATATCTTTTAACTTTTAAAACTAATATATATAACTAAATATATACAAAACAATCCACAACAAACAAACTACCAACACTGGTCCGTTTCCCATCTCCGGCCACTATACCCACCATACCCCACCGAACCCGTACTCCGAACACCCATTTTCTGTCTAACAAACAAACTCCGATCATAATCCGCCCGTTTACCCGGATCCGACAACGTAGCGTAAGCCGAATGCACCTTCATAAACTCATCAGCAGACGAATCACATACGTCCGGGTGCAACGTTCTAGCCAGCCTCCGGTACGCCGCCTTGATCTCCACCGTATCAGCTCCGATTTGTACACCCAGTACGTCGTATAGTGAATTGGGTTTTGGGTATTTCACGGCGGTTGACGGAATTGACGGCCGGTGGTTGCCGGAGACATTGGGTGTGAAGAAGCAAGAAGCTGAGAACGACATCGTTTTGGTGTGTGAATAATAATAATAATAATAATAATATTGTGACTGGTGAGATGAAGTGGATAAGGGGTTGGTTTATTATATAGATGCGAAAAGACGATGGGTGCTGACGTGGAAATAAGTTGTGAAATAAAATGATTTTTGGGATTATCCTTTAAAATTGATGATTTCCATACGTTTGTGGGGCATGTGAGTCCGTAGTTGTCGGTGTGGCAGACTGGCATTGGTGTTGTCTATATATGTAAAAAATCGTTTACTTTTGTATCAATTTTCCTTTGGCTTACTCGTTTACAGATTGGATGTATGTAAGTTGGATTGGTATTAAATTTAATATCTAATTATTCTTTTCACAATTCAAGAGGTGTGAAGTACACACTTGATCAACTCGTGTCTTGTACAGATGGTTAAAAGGTTGAATGAGAAAATTGAGATTAGCAACAAATGGTTGTATCGTAAGTAGCGTATTGCCGACAATGACAAAAATGACCATTAGTGATAAAAGCTGTCGGTAAAAACTTAATGTCATCAGTGGTAACTCTGAGCATTGGCAATGAGACTTTGCAATGCAGTCGTAACTTGTAACTAGCGCCTCTTGTACTTCGATTAAAATGTCCTTTATAAAGGGTTACAATAATTCAATAGAATGTTAGTTCAATTATTACATAATGAAATTCATCTAATCTGATTATAGAGGAAATTAACAACTTCGATTTCACGAACAAAAACAAAAACAGAAAACTTCTGGTTCTTTGTAGGAGCATTTTCTCTCTTTATCTAGTTAAGGATTTCGTATACTTACAGAATGCTTTGATCCGATAGTAAAACCTACACATATAGTTTAGGCTTTAGAAATACCAAACCAAACTGAGAAACCGTTCAGTTTCATGTCCTTACTTTTTTTTTATTCTATATTCTAGAGTTTTTGACCTATGCATACATGTTGTTTTCAAAGTATAACCTCCGAAAGTCTTGAAGCGTATTTATCAAAATAGAATCTAAAAGTAATTTTGAACTTTAATTCTATATTGACCCGCAAAATCAATGATTACGTGGTTTCTTTGAATTTTTGATCTGTTATCATGAACTGAAGATGCAAACAATTTGATACCTTCTGGATTCTCAAATTTTATGAACCTGTTTTATGTGTGTATGACTCAATTACAACCAAAACGACTAAATAATCCAAAACTAAAACACTGTTTAGTTAGCACTATGTACAACTAGAGGTGCACAAATACCCGGTTCCAGACGCGAGCTGATGTTACTGATCCGGAACCGATTCTACCCATATCCGACCCGCTGGTACGACTGGGTAGAGGATTTCTCCCCGGCGCCGTTCTCGGAACCAGAACTGACCCGGACCCGCCGGAACCGGTCAAAACCCAACCCTACCCGAAACACAAAAAAAATCTGGAAAACCAGGTAAAAACCTGGTCAAATACCTGACTATACCCGGAATTGGGTCCTACCCGACCCCCGTTTTTTACTTTTATTGACCATACTTGAAACAAGTTTTGGTTCCTGAAAATACCCGGTTTGTGCACCTCTGTGTACAACTAGTTATTGTTAGAATTTGAGAGGGATTTGGGCCAATTTGGTTTCAGGCCCAAATTGGCACCAAGTAGGGGTGTTCATCGGATCGGATAATGGACTATTCGGTTCGGGTTATTCGCATTAGAAAATTTTTGGACCATATCCGAAATCCGATCCGATCCGAATTAGAAATATTTCTATCTGATCCGAATCTATCCGAATTCAATTCGGAACGGATCCGTATAATATCCTAATTGTAACACCCTTGGCAAACACAACATCGTCCCACTCTTAGGCAAATCCCACATCGGCCGTGGACAAGAGAGATCTTTAGTTGGCTGTGGAGCACATGAAAACTCCACGGTTAAGCGTGCTTAGGTGGAAGTAGTACTAGGATGGGTGACCTCCTGGGAAGTCTCCATCTGGGCAATCTAAAACAAATCCGTGAGCTCTTCGTGGGCAGAGCGGACAATATTTGTGGTGCGAGGGGCCGGATGTTACACTAATATATAATCCGAAATAAACCTAAAAAAATTTCCTATTTTTTTGTTTCCAACATTTAATATTTTTGAATCACAATAAACATAAAACCGGAAAATACGAATGACTCTTAACACAAATTTAAAGTTTAAACTTTAAATAATAGTCTAATAAATATACCAAACCGGAAAATACCACTAGAAACATGTTTTTAATTCGGATTAAATGAAATCCGAATAATCCGAATTTTTTAAAATTCCATATCCGAATCCGATCCGAATCCGAATAGTTATTCGGATTGATCCGATCCAATATCTAAATAAGAATTCGGATAGGTTTATTTGGGTTTTGGTTTCGGTTTTTTTCGGATTTCGGATTTCTTGAACACCCCTAGCACCAAGGAGAGCAAAGGCTCTGGCTCATATATGTTTCTTGTTTATCTCTATATATATACCGTGTCATGTTATTGTATTCTTTGTACCTTATTATTGAAATAACCTAGTTGCAGTCAGTAGATGTAGGAATTTTATTGAAACCAAACCACGCAAAATTCTTATGTCATTTATCATTTTTTATTTACAACATGATATCATGTGTATGCTGTTCCGTACACGTGCCGCTTTATTCCTAACAGTTGTGTGATTATGAATCTCTATTTAAAAGTTCTCATTTTTTATTTTCTATTGACAATTATATCGTCCTAATCTTAACCATTGAATTGATACGATTAATTAAAAGATCATTTCAGTTTCCCGTGCGACCTTAGGCACACATATAATTTGTGGTTCAAAGTTTCTACCATATATATATCCTTTATTCCTTTTATTGGTTATATGTCTTAATCGATACAGGTTAAGTTTTTTATGAGATGAAGAAACTATTCAAAAATCGTCTATCAATCAGTCAAAATCCCGTTACATCCACTAATATCAAGCTTTCGGTGCTTTAAGTTCAAGAATAAAATTTATTTTTTTTGGTTATATTTTAGGTAATTTGTTTGGATGTTTTCTGTAATTGACGTCGTTTAAGTTTCATTGTTTAATTGTTATTATTTCGATTAAAACAAGATGATCTTTTCTTTAACATGTTGGATAGGGGTGTCCACATTTCGGTTTTGGGTTAAAACCAGATCGAAAACCGAAAATTTGGTTTTTAAAATTGTGAAATCCATTCGGTTTTTTGATTGGGTGCAGTTATGTTTTTCCCTTTCTTTCAATTTAGAGTTTTGACAATACCGATATTTCTTTTTATCTTTATGAGTCGGATAATACGATGTTAATCCCAATATTTATATTAAGTTTATTTACTTTGTTTGTTGAATTCTTCGGAATTCCTTTCAATCCAAATGATTAACCCCGTCGATAAATCTATATCAAAATTCAAACAATTCAATAGACTGAAATAATGAAGTTGGGTCTAAATGACTTCTTAATTAATAACTAAGTATTTACCTACATTAAGCTAAAATATTTGAGTTACGTATTTTTTTTGATAAATTACTTGGAAATGAAAAATGAAAACCTTTAAATTCGATTCTATTCGGCCTTTTCGGTTTTTATTACAAGCCAAACAAAAACCACGCCGTAAGTTCAGTTATAACGAATAAACATAAAATCCTGCTGTTGGTTGTTGTTTCGATTTTGCCATTTCGGTTTCAGATTTTTTTTCCTGTCTCAAGCAATCATGCACACCACTATTATTTTTTGAAATCAGAAGATATTTTCGGAAATCAATCAATCAGTCATACCCAGTGGAATCCCATCAATATCAAACCTATAAGTAGGGCCTGGGGAGGGTGGATGTAGGCACACCGTACTTCTATCCAATGAGATAGAGAGGTGGCTTTCAGGAGACTCTCAACTCAAAGAAACATATGTATGAGAGAAATAAGAGGGCATGAAAGTTCAGTAGTAATATAATTGATAATAGCAAGTCGTAAAATTAATAATACCAATACATATATAGATAACAATATAGGGATATATGAAAAGAGAAAAACATAATGGTATGTGACCAAAATAAGGTAAAGGAAAACCCATAATGTATTCATTTATCTTTAAAAATCATTAACATTAATTCTAAGTCTCTAAGATATTTTCGAAAATATATTAGAAAAAAAAAGAAATTTTTTTAGCAAATTGTTGGAAATTAAAAAGATATTATATTATTGGTGTGTGTGTGTGTGGGGTAGACGTGCACAAAAAACCCGGTTCCGGAACCTAACTGGTGGAACCGAACCGGAACCGGTTCCAGTTCCAACCCGGTTGGTACAATACCCGGTTTGGGTATTTTTGTACCCGAAAATCGTACCCGGTTCTCATATTTGTATGTTAGTATCAGTTCCAACCCGGTTCCTACCCTGTTTTTAATTGTAACCGGTTCGGTTCGTACCCGGAAAAACCGGTTCCGGCGGGTTTTTTTTTGAAGAGTCAAACAAAAGTCAAAGTAGCCGTTGGAACCGGTTCCAACGGTAATATAGCCGTTGGAACCGGTTTTTTAGCCACCAATTAGCCGTTGGAACCGGTTCCAACGGTAATATAGCCGTTGGAACCGGTTTTTGAGAGACAATAGATCCGTTGGAACCGGTTCCAACGGTAATATAGCCGTTGGAACCGGTTTTTGATGCCCAAACCTATATATAACTTGTTTTCCACCACTAATTTCACCACCAAACTCAAAAACAAACTAAAATACTACTCCTTTAGCAAACCCGTTCCGTTACCCGACCATCCAACTAAATATTATTATGGCATCCATCAAAAAAACTAACAAGAAGGCTAAGAAGAGTGTTTTTGTTGCCCCCGTTCCTGTTACGGAGGACCCAAGGGTTGTTACGGTAGTCAACCATAACCGTAACCAAGACATATGGAAGAATTGGGATTTGATTGTGGATGACGAAGGTTATCAAAAGGCTCGTTGCAAACTATGTGGTTCAATATTAAAGCACGATTCCAACTCTACTTTGAGAAAGCACATTGAGAAGCCATATTGCAAGGCGTTGAAAGGGATTGGCGCGACCGATCAAATTGACTTGGGTAAAGATGGTACACTATTTCGTTACAACACGACTCAAGTTCAAGATAGAATGGCAAAGTTCGTTATTCAACGAGGTTTGCCGTTTAACCACTTTGATGACCCAGAGTTGACGTCGTTGATTCGCGAAACTCTACAACCGAGATACACACATGTAAGTCGTACTACCTTAAGACGTCATTGTATCAGGTTGTGGGAGTGTGCTAAAAAAGAGTTAATCGAGTCTTTTCATTCTTTAGAAGCCATGGTTAGTTTAACTACCGATGTTTGGTCGGCACCACACGGGTTGCCCGAATCATACATATGTTCACCGCTCATTGGGTTGATCTGGTGACATGGCAATTGATGAAACGCACCATCGCTTTTGAAAACTTCCCGTTCTCACATACCGCCGAAAAATTGTTTGAATTACTTGATGAAGTTATAACGACTTACAACTTGAGAAATAAAATATTTTCGATTTCGTTTGACAACGCTTCAAACAATACTAAGGCGGCTGAAAAATTTATCATTAAATATTCACCACCTTGTTTCGGGGATTTTTTTCATGTCCGATGTGTTGCACATATCATCAACTTGGTTGTTCAAATAGGTCTTGACAATGAAAACATTTGTGATGATTTAAAATACTTTAGACTTATGTTACAAGATGTCTTCAAAAGTGGTAAAAGAAGACATCTTGAATATAAGAACTATTGCAAGTCGGTTGAAAGAAAGTATTTGGGGCCGAATTGGGACGTTCCAACCGGTTGGAACTCAACTTGTCATATGTTAAAGTGTGCTTTTGCCCAACGCCAAACTTTACAAGCTTTTCATAACAATCTTGTTGAAGAACGCGAGGCCGATATGTTTCCGGAAAGTGTTTGGGTCCAAGTCGGTTATTTGTTGGAGTATCTTGACGTGTTCAAAAAGTCAACAACAAAATTATCGGGAGTCTATTACCCTACTAGTTGTTGGGTTTTGCAAGAATTGTACTATATGTCTTGTGTTTTTAAAAGCTTTGCGGAGAAGAACAAACTCTTCGAAAATATTGTTGCGGTGATGAAAGAAAAGTTCATAAAATATTTTGAAAACATACCGCCGGTCTTTACTTGTGCCGCCGCATTAAACCCCTATTGGAATGTTAATGGGGTTGAAACAACGATTGAGGAAATATTCGACAACTTAGGTATGCACGAGATTGACCCGAAGTTGTCGACGGAAGCGAATGACAAGTTCAACAAAAACCTTCAAGACCTTTATGACCATTATTTTCAAATGTATGGTTCAAGCACGAGATCGTCTTTTGTGAAAAAAACAACAACTAGTAGGTCGTGCAATGACCCACTTATAAACTTGATGAATGGGATTCGTGAATCGGCATCTAAGAGGCAAAGAGGAAACACACCAAGTAGCGAACTTGGTCGATATAGTGGAGCAAACTATGTTGAGGGCGCAACGGTCGACGAAATTCGCAATATTGATTTGTTGGCTTGGTGGAAAGGTAAACAAAACGAATTTCCCATTCTATCCGCCATGGCTCGTGATTTGCTTGCCGTACAAGCTCAACGGTTGCTTCCGAATCGGTTTTTTCTCTTAGTGGGAGAGTGTTATCTATGCGAAGAACAAAACTAACTCCCGAGTCTCTAGAGGTTTGCATTTGCCTAAAGGACCATTTGGATGCGGTGGATCGTGTACAACACAAGGCGAACTTTGAAGACGAAATACCAATAGAGCGTCATATTCATGATGAGGAGGCGGAGGACGGGGTTTCTTCCGATAACGAAGACGAGGGTGAAGACGAGAATGAAGACGAAGAAGAGTTGTAATTATTTGTTTTGGTAAAATTATTTGTAACTTGTTCAACTAATATTTAGTTTTGATTTGTTTTATTATAATTACTTTTGTTACTCATGATTAATTTTTGTTACTTTTTTAATAACGACGAATATTTTATTTATTTAAAAAATAACTATTACAAACATTATTAAAACATAAACGATACTAAACATAACAACTAAAACATAAAAAACAAAGTCCGTCGTTTTAATCCGGGAATACTTATTTTTGGGTTTTAGAGCGTTAACCGTTGTGTGTGTGTGCTGTCTCATGAATAATGAATAATGTTGTCGTTGTTTTCCATTCAAAAATAAATTTTAATATTTTCTATCAACTTTAAGATAAGTTGGTGTAGCAGTGGGCCCGCGGAATCACCACCATAAACCACACGTTAGTTGTTCCCTCAAAAACACTGAATTTGGGTTCAACCGTTCAACGATACGCATGGGTTGATGGATCATTAATTAACATTTTGGATCAAGATGCACCGTTGTATTTATTTCTGAAAGACATCTAGCAGTATTTGACAATGTAAAATTTAGTAAGTTTTATCATTATAAAGTTTATAATACCAGGATATTGGAACCGGTTTTACAAGAACCGACTAGAAGCTTACGGAATCGTGGGGTTGATATCGATTAAATCATAGACGAATTCATAACCTGGTTTCAAATCGCTCAAGCATGATCTTTGACTTAAGATGAACCGATCGGGGAAAGATAACAAAAAAAAATGTGCAACACTAAATGTTCAATCCCAATTCCCAACTCAATATTTCCATGGTGTTACCCCCCTTTAGTTAGCTTTAACCTCAAAACCGGGATGCGCCTCTTCAAAACAACAATTTAAGTAATGCGAGAATCACATAATACATCTGCATGCTATATGCATTGGAGATAATTAAGGGAGTAGGAAAGAAAACGCATGTTCTGGTTACATAATGTATAGGTTCTTGCAATTATCAACATATTTCTTGGTTCTGATCTTAACACAACCCAAAACTACTGTTATTGAGATGGCACCACATCGGATATTATGCACATCAAAACTTAAGTTAACTGTAATACAAATGTCAAAGCTTTATGCAACTTTGTACTTATCGTGTAACTATATATGTCCATTAGTAAATTACTATCCCATCGGTTCCGAAGTTTCATGGTAATCTCTAGAATCTTGTTACTCACTTCACAGTGTCGTCTCTTAGAGCAGCACCTACATGGTAACATGGATGCATGTACCGCGTATGTCTGTTTATGGTCATACCATTGCCATCGCAATTTTTTTATATACAGTTTTAACTAGTAAATTTGTGAAAGTTTCGTTTGTTCTTTGTAAAACACGATAATATACTATATGTACCCGTAACCAAACACCACCATTTTTATATCTAGTTTATCTGCATTAATTGTGGCTCTTCTTCTTACTCGGTAATCATTGTGGCTTTTATATCATGTTTTTTATTCATTAATTTATACTGGGCAATTTTCTGGACTTAGGCCTTAAGACCATGCATACTGGAGGCTTTATGAAGGTGTTATGGGGTCAAAAAGCCTGGGAACACCTAAACCCCCCAGGATTTATGGAGGCGTTTTGGTTATGGCTTTTTGGGTGACGTTTTGTATAAAACGTTGGTGGAAGGCAAACAAATTTAAAAAAAAACAAATAAATAAAGTTATGGAGGCTTTATGACTACACCCTATTTTTGTAAAAATCCGTAACTCTGACTGGGCGCCACGTGACGCATAACGCCCATGAGTAGGGCTTTATGACTACACATGGTCTTAAAGTATACATATGCTAATAAGTGTCTTTTATATGATATTATCCAGTATTTAATTATTTATAGTTTAACCATGGTTGCAAGACAACAAATTGCAGTAGAGGTAACCCACCCTAAACCTTTTAATATAATTAAAAACTCAATTCAATTCACACTCATTTGCGAAATTCGTCAATTGTGACCTTAGATTATTTATATAACCTTCTGACATTGGTATTGTAAACGGCTTTATTGTTAACAGGGCATTTGAGGTTTAGAGGAGGAAAAGGGTATCGATATGTGGTTATATAGATAAAGGTCCTTTTATTTTGGTGGGTAAACTAAAAATTTATTAATGTTTCTTTTTGAATATTTTTATAACTACAAAGGCTTTAATTTACTATACTAATCTAGATTATTTGTTTTCATCTATGTTGGCCGGCTTCTAATCTTCTAAACTGGAGGGATTACAAGTAATATTGATTGTTGAGGTATTTGTTTAATTTTTTCTAATTAATTGATAAAACAAGTCTTGCCCACATAAGTGTAACAAAGCATACCATAGTTGCATTCTTCATACAACAATGATTTATGATATTGATTCTAAATGACTCTTTATTTGGATCATACTGCCCTGGATCTTACATACTTTGATTCACAAGAGATAAAACAAATAGACATTGTAGTAAAGCAGAACCTGGAAAATGGTCGCACTGTAGGAGATACTGAAACTACAATTTAATATTCTCTTTAGGTGGGAAATTTCTTATTTCTACTATATTAAAATGATATTATGATAAAATTATTACATATCTAGAATATGTCGTTTTCAAGGTGATTCGTGTCTAATATATATGTTGAATTATTAAAACCGAATTGATTTTTTTCATTTTTGTATACACATACGGAAGTGACATATGTTGCATTATTAGTCCTTCTAAAGGCTGCAATCCAAGCCCTGAAGGAAGATGCAGGCAACTCCGGACCTTTGGTGGCCTTGTAGGAGAAATCATAAAGGGGAACGATCACAAACGGTACCATCTCGTAATTTCATATGGGCTTTTTTTTTCAATTTCCATTAGTCTAAATATAGATCTTTTGTGTTAGTTTCATGTCAAAACCATGACCCCGTTTACCTACATGCTGTGTTCGTGTAAACCTGATTGGTTCATGGGTTGACCCGTTTAACCCATTTGTTATTACCTAAATCTCAAAGGTAATATAATCATGCTATTATCTAGATTATAACTGGACAACGCTTTAGATGCAACAGGCATGAGTGCATGACTATGGACTACTTGACTTGGAACTCTTTTCGCTCACGAAGAGACTAGTTCAAATAGCCCAAACAGAGCCCAAGAAGTCTAGCCCACCAGCAGCCCAAATACTCCAAACAAGGTCCAAGGTCAACAACCGACCTGTCCTTGTTGATCAGAGCATCACAGAAGTAAGGTTGACATAATCTTGAAGGGAAAAGAGTGTCCAATGTATAATAGCTAGCTTCCTGCCCGAGTCAGAGGGACCAGCGGTTAATAGAGAGGACCCAAGGGAGCAACAGTCTGGAGGGAAGATTCCCCTAGAACATTATATATGTGCATGTTATCTTCGTAATAGGGCATGATGAAAATAATAAAATAACTCTCTTTTACACCATATGTTCATAGTCATCTCACTGAGATTCCAAAAGAAAATCTGATACAATCACACACTTACACACCACACTCAAACACGCACTATCAATGGTGGTTTCAATCGGACTTCTAGCAATTATTAAAACTAATTACGCTTTTATATTTATGACTAACGAATATAATGGGTTGATCATTACTTATATTTTCCCAGGTGGGATAAAGCCCCCTTTAAGGGGCATAACACTTACATTTCCTCAGGTGGGATAAACCCCTCTTTAAGAGGCATAACACTTACATTTCCCCAGGTGGGATAAAGCCCTCTTTAAGAGGCATAACACTTATATTTCCCGGGTGGGATAAAGCCTTCTTTAAGAGGCATAACACTTATATTTCCCCAGGTGGGATAAAGCCCCCTTTAAGGGGTATAACACTTATATTTCCCCAGGTGGGATAAAGCCCTCTTTAAGAGGCATAACACTTATATTTCCCCAGGTAGGATAAAGCCCCCTTTAAGGGGCATAACACTTATATTCCCTAGGTGGGATAAAACCCTCTCTAAGAGGCACAATACTTATAATGCCCTCAAATAGGATAAAGCCCTCTTTAAGAGGCACGGAATTTATAATTCCCCCAGATGGGAAAATGACATTAATTCTCCTTCACAGTGTGAAAGGAAGGCCCGGCTGAGGAGATTGGATCCGTATATAAAAATAGCCCAATCCATGAGGCTCAACGCTTATGATTTCTCCAGAGGAAAATGGCCCATTCTAATTGGATCAGAATTTACATTCCCCCGAGTGGGATATGGCCCCTAATAGAGGGCTCACGACTTATAGATTTCCCACTAAAGGGGACACCATACATATACGCCCCCTAACATTTTTAACTCGATTGTTTATGTTAACTGGCAAGACCTTGCAGAAGAAACATATAGAAAGAATTTGAATCATCATACTTAATGTCAGAGGCTTGATATATTTTCAACAGATATCATCACGCTGAAATTGTTTATATCATCGTTTCTATGTCCAATCCTAATAAAGCAAGAACAACATGATCATTGTTAGAGCTTGTTAATTGGCTACTAACAACCTCTGCAAGGTTATTCAATAAGAAAAAAGAGATCACGTACAACCAACATAGCTACCCCAGAAATAAAAGTTAACCTTTTCTTGGTTATGTTAAAGAAACTGGGGCCTAAAGTCCTTTATCCCAATCATAAATAATTGGCATAAGGTACTGGGGAACTTGAAGAGATAGTTCCAAGACTGGGCCCATTACATGGTGATGAATTTAGATATGCTCGATCCTTATTTCATCCCATGACTTAGCTATCTCAACCTTATTGGGTCCAAATTTGATAAGTTTAAACAGAAAAAGGACCGTGTATTTCTATCGTGGTAGATTTAAATTGTCAAGAGAATCAAGTCAAGAAGAGTTTTGGAAACTAAACAAAAATATAAAAAGAGAACTTCATCCGAAACTGGCCCAAGGAATGGGTCTAAAAGGATTAAAAGGAATGAGCATATCCTGTATGCGATAAGAGAATATCTAAAAGACCTCCGAAAGAAAATAAACGAAATAAAGGTTCTATGGGGTTAAGGACTTATCATATTGATCTGAATAAATTAGTTGAATCAGCCCAAAAGAAAGGGTTAGAACAACACATGTGACATGCCATGTTGTTGGAATGGATGAAGCCTAAGTCAAAGAAAACAATGCCCATGAGAAAGCTCCTAGGACAATAACCAGCATGTAATAGTTCTATGGATATTCTTTTTATATCAAAGATGCCCCCAGGGCTATATAAAAAGTGAGGATCTTCCATTCGTACTCACCCATTCCAACATGAAAGAATAAATACTCACAACCATTTAGGGGATCGGGATTTAAGGTGGATCATACACGAGGTCGAATATAGACTTGTTTTGAGTCCATTATACTCGTTATAAATAACGAGCACAATGGACTGGGGAGACTTGAAGAGCCTACCTGGGAATTGGGCTCTTTGAGCTAGGTCACAACCCATTAAGTGAGGAACATGATACCTAGCCCAAGAAAAGAGGCCCAAGGGCAAAGGGTATAATAAGATAAAAGACCAAGTCAAAGGGGCCAAAAGTTACGGTGCACCTGACTTGGGGGAGGTCCCAAGGCACGCATACTCCAGGAGGCGAGACAATATCCAGCGGATAAAAGGAGGCCAGCCACAGCCCCAAGGGGAAGAGAAGAAAGGGAGTACTGGAGAGGAAGTGAAAGACAGACTTGGACTAAGTTCATTACCCTTGTCATAAATAACAAGAATAATAGACTGGGGAACTTGAAGAGACTACCCCGGATTTGGCCCAATAAAGCCCAAAAGGCACCATCAAGACAGACGAGCCCAAGATAAAAGACCTAGTCCAGGGATATCCAATGCACACCAAGACAAAGACTGAGGTCAACGAGGGGCCAGTCGATGTTGGTCTGGCACCCGACATAGCTGGAGCTTACGTATCCCTGGAGCAAAGGGCATACCCGGCGGACAGAAGCAAGCCTCCCGAGGAAGTCAGAGAGAGAGGGAAATAACCAGTGGATAATAGACGAGACCCCAGGGTATCGGTCCCAGAAAAGATTCCTCCGGGACTCAATGGGCATGGCCTATGAAGGAGCCCAAAAATCCGTCAGCCCCAGGCCAGAAGACTTGAGGAATGAGAAGGAAGTTGGACTTGAAACAAGTCTATTACCGTTATCATAAATAACAACGATAATAGACTGGGGGACTTGAGGAGACTAGGTCGAATAGCCCAAACAGAGCCCAAGAAGTCCAGCCCACCAGCAGCCCAAGTACTCCAAACAAGGTCCAAGGTCAACAACCGACCTGTCCTTGTTGATCAGAGCATCACGGAAGTAAGGTTGACATAATCTTGGAGGGAAAAGAGTGTCCAATGGATAATAGCTAGCTTCCTGCCCGATTCAGAGGGACCGGCGGTTAATAGAGAGGACCCAAGGGAGCAACAGTCTGGAGGGAAGATTCCCCTAGGACATTATATATGTGCATGTTATCTTTGTAATAGGGCATGATGAAAATAATAAAATAACTCTCTTTTACTCCATATTGTTCATAGTCATCTCACTGAGATTTCAAAGGAAAATCTGATACAATCACACACTTACACACCACACTCAAACACGCACTATCAATAGTGGTTTCAATCGGGGTTTCTACAGCTCTCGTGCATTTCCAAAGGTAAAATTGTCATTTCACATGCATTAAGATAAATGGTATTGCTACTTACGTTATCCACTCTTTTTGTTTGATGATGTTTTTTTTATTTTACTTTTTTTCCCTGTTATTATTATTACTATTATTATTATTTCTTTTTTATAATGTTTTTTAAGCTCTTAAATTACCTCAATCCCCTTTAGTGCTCTTACTTGGGCAAGCATACATGGAGGTTGATTGTATTGAATTGAGATAAGTTTATGCTAAAATCCATTTTCAGTCATGTTTAGTGTCTAAATGCTAGATCTTTGCTTTTATGTTAATGAAAATAACTTTATGTTTCATATTAGATAATACTTGATCATAGCGATTATTAGTTTTGTTAAGTAGTCTTGATTCTAATAAGATGAACATGTTTTTTTTTAAATTTTTTATGCATGTTTTAATATAGAGGTTCGTCTTGCACTTGGAAGTGTCATTAATTCCCTTAGTGATGAAAAGGAACGAAAAGAAGGTGCTCATGTTCCATATCATGATAGTAAACTTACTCGCCTCTAACATGCTGGTCACAATAAAAAAATACTAGGAATTGTAAATAGTAGAGCATTTTCATGTGTTTCAATAATATTAATGATTAATACTCGTTTTACTAAAATTGCAGGATCACTTGGTGGAAACAACAAGACTCTTATAATTGGTAACTTCTATATCCCAATTGTACTATTTTGTTATAAAATTATTATATTAATAATTTTTTCCCAGCATGAGTTAGTCCTGTTGATATAACTGTTAAGGAAACTTAAACGCATTACAGGTTTTATAATAGCGCAAGGATCATTCAAAATAAACCGATAAATTATAGCGATCCAGTGTCAAGTCAAATGTAAAAACTGAGACAACCATTGAAGTGTTTGCATTCGGAACTTTGTGCTCGTAGTCGTGGTGGTGGCTCCTCAATTACAGGTATTTCTATTAACATGTAATATCTAATAGACTGGGTTATAACTCAATAAAGTCTAGTGTTTTATTTCAGCCATTCGGGTATTAAAGGGAAGTATTTCTTCACTTGAACATGTTTATAGTGATACCTTATTAGTTAGAGGTGGAAACATTGCCATGCGAGGTGTATTTGGATGAGATATAATGCAAGTCAAAATGGGGTTGTGTTGTGTTGACCTGAACATTTATGTCAAAAAGTTTTATTATCGTTATAAATCAAGTTGTTTATAAGGCAATGTGTAGTGGGGCTACAACTTGGGCGAAAAGGGGCGACAAAGAAGAGGAACAACCCCTCCCCCCGGCCGATATTGGGGCGAAAAGGGGCGGGGGCTATTTGTCGCCTGAAAGGTTTGAAGAATATTAATATTTTATTAATATGTGTGTCTGTTATACACACACACACACACACACACATATATATATTATTACTATTGTAGCCCCTACACTATTACACCCCAAAAACAAATTCTCACCCTTTGCTGACTGGACGCCACACGGCGCAAAACGCCCCAATTTGTAACTCTTCCACTACGCATAGCCTAAATGTCTGATTACTTTCTGTTCAAATTTTAGTTAAAATCCGACCCTTTATGATTGTATATAAATGTTTGATATTGCTTTCTATGCAATTATGGTTTTAAATTTGTTTACATTAAATAGATTTATTACTTTTGTGGAATTACACCAATTGATTGGAATAAAAATATAGTATCTGTCTTAATTTAGCATAGATGTCATTTTCTAAAAAAAAATGTCAAGTTCTAACACATGTCTATGTATTTGCTGCACAAGAAAATTTCAAAGTTAAACAAAAAAACCTTATGTTATTATAACATTAAAAACCCCGTCCACCGAACGGGTATAAAACTAGTTGTAATGATTAAAAGTATACACGAGCATTTTACTTTTGAACGTTTTATACAAGCATAATTTCTAGTAGAGTGGTTGATATGTATATATAATGGGATGTAAAACTCTAAAACTCGTAGTATAAGAATCTTCAAAACAACCAAAGCGATTTAAGAGTTCATTCCGATAGAGCCTGTTCATAAGCTTTTGACCGACCCGAACTGATAATCGTCCAGGCCACAAACTAAACAACCAAAGCGATTTAAGAGTTCATTCCGATAGAGCCTGTTCATAAGCTTTTGACCGACCCGAACTGATAATCGTCCAGGCCACAAACTAAAAAACCAAAACTGTGAAACCCGACCATTTGTAACATTTGGTTTCTCGGGTTAGACCGAAACTGATAATACATGAGCAGATTCCAACATGTCGAAGGCTTTTCAATGTATGGGCTTATTTAGTGGGTCAAAAAAAAATAAATAATAATAATAAAAGAAAGCCACACTAAAAATAGGTTCTAGAGATCAACATTTGTCGCCAACTAATTGGATGACGAAACATGATACGACCCATGTGACAGTTAATCCAATCCAATAGGCCCGATCCACTACTGATCTAGGACCCGATTCAGCTAATGACCCAGTCAACAAAACAAGTACTTAAGGGTAGAGGTCCATAAATCGGGTTTTTCAAATACCCGGTTTCGGGTATGGAATCGGATTCAGGTATGATTGGATACTAGAAAATTGGATATTGGTAATACTAGGGTCGGGTTCGGGTATTTTCTCTATACACCATACCCTATACATCAGGTTCGGGTCGGGTATAGAACCGGATATTCTAAAACGGGTATTTGAATACCCTATTTTCGGGTTTTGAAAAAACCCCTATTTTCGGGTTGTTCAGGATTTTTTCCGGATATTATTTGAGTATAGATTGGATTTTTTAAGAGGTTGCACTTTTTAGGGTATTTTTCGGGTTTTTTTAAGGTATTTTTCGGGTATGGACCAGTTTCGAGTACCGGAAAACCCTAGTTTCGGGTTTTCGGGTACGCATTACTGGGTACAAATCGGGTCCAGTTCGGGTTCGGGTTTTAGTACCGTAATGTATACCTTATCTGTACCCTACGGGTAGGGTATAAAAACCCGGGTATAAAAAAAACCGGCTCCAGATTTTTTCAGGTTCGGTTCCGAATTCGGTTTTTTTCCGTCTCTACTTAAGGGACTGGAACGTACTCTTCAAACTATCAAGACAACCGCCGGTCAATTGCAATTTGGTTAGATAAGGATGTTTTACTCAAACTTGTGGACCTCGTGAAGACTTCTGGGCTAGTTGTGAACCATATATGACTTTTGTGACATAAATCAAATCCAAGTTTTCCATGACTAATACGTTGCGCGTTGTTCACTTCTACAAATTTATAATTGAACTAATTTGTTCATTTTAAGATATATAACCAATCTTTCCATTTTGCCATCTTTTCAAATTTCAACTAAAGTTTCAAGTTAACTTCAACTTGGATTGAAACATGGGGAATCCTCATTGGGGTTTGGGAACATGTCTCGTTTTCATATGTACTTTTTTAGTGACAGTCTCACAAATATGTGTGGGTGGTGGAAATCTCACATCTTCTTGTTCTGAACAAGAGAGACTAGCTCTTCTCAAGTTCAAACACAACATCGGAGATATTGGAATGCTTTCATCATGGGGGGATGGCAATGACTGCTGTAGGTGGGAAAGAGTCGGCTGTGATGCCACTGGAAGGGTTGTCAGCCTTCGTCTCAGAGCAAATCTCATGCCCAACTACATGTATGTAACGAGTGTAGAGAACCACTACTTAATCGGTGACACGTTGAATTCTTGTTTGGCAGAGTTGGTGAATCGACAACGTTTAGACTTGAGTGGGAATTTCTTTAACTATGCCAAAATTCCAAAGTTCCTTGGATCCTTCAAACAACTCAGGTATCTCAGTCTCTCTGGTGCTGGTTTCATTGCTAACATTCCCCATCAAATTGGAAATCTTTCCAATTTGAAGGTTCTTGGTCTTGGTTACTTATATGATTTAACGATTGATGATATGGCATGGATTTCTGGCCTTTCAAAACTAGAGCATCTTGACTTGAGTGATGTGGACCTTAGTAGAACAAGAAACCTTGACAACTTATTTCACAATTCCTTCCTTATTGAAGCTAAGTTTGTCCGGTTGTGAACTCTCCATGGCTTATCTTGGTCCTTATCATCTTAATTTCAGTAGAGATCTTTCTAGCATCAAACAGTTGGATCTTAGTAATAATCGTTTCAGAGGTCAAGTTCCTGCCTTATTTCTAAATATGACATCGCTAACGATCCTTGATCTTTCATCGGATGATCTTAGTATGGCGCCTTGGCTCTTTGAAAAGTTGCTAAACGTGATATCACAAACTTCTGTGTCAGAGTTGCATTTGTCAAGTTGTGGGCTTCAAAAGGTCAATATTTCCCCCACAAATCTTAATTTCAGTACGCATTCTAACATCAAACATCTTGATCTTAGCATCAACGACATTGAAGGAATATTTCCATCCATTTTAACAAACATGAGTTCCCTATTATCCCTTGACTTGTCAGAAAACTTGTTGAATTCATCAATTCCTGTCATACATAATCTACTTAAGCTTGATATTTCTGGTAATAACTTTAAGCACATTGACGATGTTGGAATATGGAGACAGTGCCACCTCAGAATTGATTCTTTCAGGCAATATTCTTGAAGGAGAAATGATTGGCCCAACAACTAACATATCTGAATGCTCTCAAAATGCATTGGAGATTTTGTATTTAGATCATAACGGATTTAACTGCTCCATACCCGAATCCCTTGGAAGATTTATCAATTTAAGAGGCTTAGATTTATCATTCAATGAATTCAAACATGTAATCCACCAAGCTTTGGGGAAATTAAGATCATTACAAAGATTAGATCTGTCTTATAATCAACTGGACAATTTTATTCCAGAATCATTGGGAAGATTAATAGCTTTAACAGAATTGTTTTTGAAATCAAACCGGTTTACAGGCCCTGTCCCAGTATCTCTAGGACAACTTTCCTCATTAAGAGTGCTTTCGTTGTCTTCAAATTTGTTAGATGGGACCATTCCAAATTCAATTGGGCAACTCACCAAACTCTATCTTTTAGACGTCTCTAACAATTCTTTACAAGGAGTGGTTTCGGAAGATCATTTTGCTAACCTCTCGATGTTGAAGTACTTGAATGCAGATTATAATAATAAATTGCTTTTCAGTATTTCACGTGAGTGGATACCTCCATTTGAACTGAAAGTCGCTCGACTTAGTTCTTGCAAGATTGAAGACGAATTTCCACAATGGTTTCGAACTCAAAGAAAACTTAAGGAGTTAGTGTTAACCAATGCTAGCATTTTTGGACCTCTTCCCACATGGTTGCACCTCTTACCCATTATACATTACTTAGATCTTTCTCACAACAAACTGACCGGTTCGGTGACAAACCTTCCTTCTTTATATGAGGTTAGATACGCCAAATATTCAAGACACGGTTTACATTTACAAGATAACCTTTTCAGCGGTTTGATTCCAAAGTGGCTGTGCAAAATGAAAGATTTGGAAGTTCTTGATCTTTCTAGAAACAAGTTGACTGGGAAAATTCCCAAGTGCCTATGGAATCTATCCTTGAAAGTGATGCTACTTAGTTCAAACATGTTATCTGGTGTCATACCAAGTCCCTTAGGTTATTCATCCTTAGATTGGCTACAATTGAATGACAATAACCTCAGTGGAGAGCTTCCTCAGGATTTGGGGTACTTCGAAGGTTTGGTAGTCTTGGATTTGGGTGAGAACAAAATCTCAGGAAACATACCTGAAAGAATTGGAGAAAATATTTCAAGCTTGATCATTCTCAGGTTGCATAAGAATAATTTTACTGGAAGAATTCCACGCTCTTTGTGCGAATGTTTCTATCTTCAACTCTTAGATCTTGCACACAACAACTTAACAGGTCCCATCCCTCATTGCTTTAGAGAGTTTGGGGCCATGAAAGAAAACCCATCAAACGACAGGATTCAAAAGGGAGGGTTTGTCTTTAGTTCCGGAAATATAATGCAAGTCCTCAAAGGCCAAGCACTTGAGTATAAAAAAACCCTAGAATTCGTCAAAAACATGGACCTATCATGCAATCAACTTGTTGGAGAAATACCTGAAGCACTAACAACGCTTGAAGCATTGGTTGGTCTCAATTTGTCTTATAATCATTTTAGTGGGGGTATTCCAAAAAACATTGGGAACATGAAGTCATTATTTTCTCTGGATTTGTCAGCAAACAAGTTGACTGGTATGATTCCTCCTAGCATGGCGGCTTTAAATTTCTTGAGTTACTTGAATTTGTCACACAACAACTTGTCAGGACAAATTCCAACAGGAAATCAATTGCAGACGCTTACAGATCCATCAATATATGCATATAATGCATATCTTTGTGGTCGACCACTTCCAAAGGAATGCTTTCCTCAAGAAAAGCGACCAACCACAACAAGCAAGAACAAACACGAAAATGGTAATGAACCAAAGAAGGTATGGTTTTACTTGAATATAATGAGTGGTTTTGCAACAGGTTTTTGGGGTATTATTGGAGTTATATCTTGTAAACACGAAATCCACAAATCATAACATCAAAATCCAAATCCTAAATCCCCAAACCCTTTCTCCATATCATCATAGGGTTTGAATTTTTACGATTTTTGGAGATATAGGATTTGGATTTGGATGTTATGATTTGGGGATTTAGGGTTTACAAGATATAAACGTTAAAAAGAAAAGAGAAAACAAAAAAATAACAAAGTTATCATATTATCCCTAACTTAACGGAAAAAATAGACGGAGCTAGAAAAAAAGTACTAAAAATGCAAGTTTTTTAAAACTGAGGTAGCCATTTGCACAAAATAAAGAACAGGTACTAAAGTTGCGTAGTTGACCAAACCACAAGTACTAAAATGGCACTTAACTCTTTTGTTATATTACTCAATATCGTGTTATATTTTGTTCGGCATTGTGTTATATTTTGCGATTTATTGTGTCTTTTTTAGTTATAATTGTGTCTTTTGTTCATTTTCATCATCATGTCTTTGATCTCTACACTGTGTCTTTTCGTATTTTTTTTGGAACGAGAATGACAGAGAAAACATTGAGTTTTTAAAATTTTTTCGTTTTGTATTTATATTTTTGAGTTGTGATTTTTTTATTATTTTTTTTGAAGTTTTTGTTGAGAGTTTTTTGTTAGGTCACAAATCCTTCTCACACTTCTCGTTTTGTCTTCCTTTGTATTTCAAACCTTTTCCAACTTTTGAACCTGTGTATTACACGAGATTTACCAAATGATAAAAATAAATAAGGTCTGGTATTTGAAATAAATACACAAAATTAGAGGTAAAATAGAAATGAAATATATACTACAAACAATAATAAGAAGTCCAAAATCTAAAACTTATTAAGAAAATCTTTTTATATACAACATCTACATGTGTTATTTTATCACAACTATTCTCATTGTCATCCAATATTAAGAATTTTAGATCACGTCTTATAGTTTACCTTAGATAATGCAACATATAGTGTCCATGGGAAAAACAGGACATCAACATATAGTGTCCATGGGAAAAACAGGACATCGACAATGTAATCACTGTTGACTCCTGTTGAGCTCCAAGGCAACCTTCAATATTTCCGCTTTGGATTTAAACATTATATTTCGACAACGTATAATTAGCTTGTCATAATTTACAGAATTATTTTACTTTCAAAGTTTCTTCTCAAATAGATTTGAATGTAACTAATAAGATTTTATAATGTTCCTAATAAGATTAATTGGTTAACATTAATGTGTTTATTAAAAGCGGTTTAGAAGTTCATCCCGACAAGCCTGTTTATGGGCTGCTGACTGACCGAACCAGCATGGACCTGATCATAAGAAGTTAAGAACAAATAGCCAACAAAACCCGGACGGAGAAATGGACTTTTCAATTAAATTTTGGTGAGATAAGAACCTTTTATTCTGTGACCCACGTAGTGGAAGACTTCAGGTCAACCATGGCTTTTATGATAATCAACTAATCAAGGGCAATGGTCCATGAGGAATAGACAACAATGAATTCCAAGTCTTCCATGACCTGTAAGTTTCTGTTCATTTGAGATTTATAATTGAACTAGTTTCTTGATCATAAGATAACAATCTTTTCATTTCATCATTTTTCTATAAGAAAATCGGGGTTGAAACATGGAGAATACTCGATGGGGTTTGGGAATCCGTCTCGTTTTCATGATATGTGCTTTTTCAGTGACAGCATCACATAAATGGGTGGGTGGTGGAAATCTCACAGCGCCTTCTTGTTCCGAACAAGAGAGGCTAGCTCTTCTCAAGTTCAAACGTAGCGTCAGAGATTACGAAGGAATGCTTTCATCATGGGGTGTCGACGATGACTGTTGTAGATGGGAAAGAGTCGGCTGCGACGATGCCACCGGAAGAGTTGTTAGCCTTCATCTCGGAAGAAGTGTCAAGGAAGACTACTACCTTATTAATCGACAACACGAATTAGTTGTTGAACACAGCTACTACAATTACATTGACCGGGACTACTACCACTATAGTGATGATTACTACTACTTAGAAGGTGATGAGGTTAACTCTTGTTTAACAGAGTTGGAGAATCTAAAACATCTAGATCTGAGTGGGAATAAATTCTTTGGAAGCAGAATTCCAGAGTTCATAGGATCCTTCAAACAATTAAGGTATCTGAATCTCTCAATTGCAGGTTTTAGTGGTAATGTTCCCTATCAAATTGGAAACCTTTCTAATTTGAAGGTTCTTGATCTTGGCGCACCACAAAATTACATCCAAGAGTTGATGACACATGATATGGCCTGGTTTTCAGGGCTTTCAAAACTTGAGCATCTTGATTTGAGTGGAGTGGATCTTAGTAAAACACAAAACCTTGACAACTTACTTTATATGATCCCTTCATTATCAAAGGTAAGATTGTCCAGTTGTGGACTTTCTATGGCTCATTTGGCTTCTCAACGTCTTAATTCCAGTAGAGATCTTGCCAGAATCAAACACTTGGAGCTTAGTGAAAATGATTTCGGTGGACAACTCCCTGGCTTACTTCTAAACATGACATCCCTAGCGTTCCTTGATCTTTCACTGAATGATCTTAGTATGACATGGAGGTTTGAAAACTTTCTAAGCATGATACCTTCTGTATCAGAATTGCACATGTCATATTGTAATCTCCAAAACATCAATCTTTCACCCACCAATCTTAATTTTAGTGTGCATTCCAACATCCAACGCTTGGATTTTAGTTGGAATGAAATTGAAGGCACATTTCCATATGTTTTGACAAATATAAGTTCCCTATTATTCCTTGAGCTGTCAAGAAATAGGTTGGATTCTTATATACCTGTCATGCCTAACCTTCTTAAACTCGATATTTCTTATAATAGATTAAATTACACTGAGGATGTCGGAATCTGGAGACAGTGTCACCTCAAAGAATTGATTGTTTCACATAATAATCTTGAAGGAGAAATGATTAGCCCATCCACTAATGTTTCCAAATGCTCTCAAAATGCACTTGAGATTTTGGTTTTAGATACGAATAGATTAAAGAGTTCAATTCCAGAACCCCTTGGAAGATTGACCAATCTAAGAAACTTAGATCTATCTGTAAATGAACTCACGGGTGCAATCCCTGAAGCTTTGGGAAAACTAAGATCATTACAAGAATTATATTTATCTTGTAACCACCTGATCAATCCTATCCCGGAATTCCATGGGAAACTCACCAAACTTCACCTTAGTTTAAATCAATTTAGCGGTTCTATTCATCATTGGGAAGATTACAATCCTTAACAGAAATGTTTATGAGATTAAACCGTTTTTCAGGTCCTGTCCCAGTATTTCTAGGAAGACTCACTTCGTTAAGGGTGATTTCATTGTCTTCAAATTTGTTAAATGGGACCATTCCAAATTCTATCGGGAAACTCACCAAACTCAATGTTTTCGATATCTCTAACAACTTCATAGAAGAAGTGGTTTCGGAAGACCATTTTGCTAACCTCTCTTTTTTAAAGTACTTGAATGCAAATTCTAATGATAAATTGTTTTTCAATATTTCACGTGAGTGGATACCTCCATTCCAGTTGAAAGTTGTTAGACTTGGTTCTTGTAAGATTGGAGATGAGTTTCCACAGTGGTTTCGAACTCAAAGAAAACTTGAGGAGTTAGTGTTGTCGAATGCTAGCATATCTGGACCTCTTCCTGCATGGTTACGCCTCATGCCCATCATAAGTACCTTAGACCTTTCTTACAATAAACTCACTGGTCCATTGACAAACCTTCCTTCTGCATACGAGGATAGATATGAATATGAAGGAGAGTTATTTTTACAAAACAACCTTTTCAGTGGGTTGATTCCAAGGTGGTTGTGCAAAAGAGAATATATGAGCATTCTTGATCTTTCCAGAAACAGGTTGTCCGGAAAAATTCCGAAGTGCCTATGGAATCTTTCCTTGATAGTTATGCTACTTAGTTCAAATAAACTATCTGGTATCATCCCGAGTTCTTTAAGCTATCCATCTTTGCAATGGTTGCAACTGAATGATAATAACTTCAACGGAGAGCTTCCTCAAGAGTTTGGGTATTTAGTAAATTTGACAGTCTTGGATTTGGGTGAAAACAAACTCTCAGGAAACATACCTGAATGGATTGGGGAAAATTTGAGTTACTTGGGTGCTCTAAGATTGCATAAGAATAATTTCACCGGACGAATTCCTCACTCTTTGTGTAAATCAGGACTTCAAATTTTAGATCTCGCACACAACAACTTGACAGGATCCATCCCTCATTGTTTTGGAGAGTTGCAAGGCATGAAAAAGGACTTTAATGTTAATTATTTGCTTATCTATTTGCCTTTGTCTGTCTGGGGAAATATGATGCAAGTTCTTAATGGTGTTACACTCGACTATACAAGCACCTTGAAGTTTGTCGTAAACATGGATCTTTCCAGCAATAAACTTGTTGGAGAAGTACCTAAAGAACTAACGGCGCTTGATGCATTGATGGGTCTAAATTTGTGTGATAATCATTTTAGCAGTGGTATTCCAAAAAACATTGGGAACATGGAGTCATTAATTTCTCTCGATTTGTCAGCAAACGAGTTGAATGGGACAATTCCTCCAAGCATAGCGGCTTTACATTTCTTGAGTTGCATGAATTTGTCACATAACAACTTGTCAGGACAAATTCCAACAGGACCTCAGTTGCGGACGCTTATTGATCCATCAATATATGCTGATAACACATATCTCTGTGGTGCACCACTGTCAAAGGAATGTTATCCCCATGAAAAGGCACCAACCATAACTAGTAGCAAGAAGAAAGATGAAAATGCTAATGAGTCAAACAAGTTATGGTTTTACTTGGACATAGCGTGTGGTTTTGCAACGGGTTTTTGGGGTATTATTGGAGTGTTGCATTCAAGAAGCAATGGAGAAATAAGCTTTTCATGTTTTGTGAGGTAACCATAGACAAAATATACGTTGCAGTGACGGTTAGAGTTTTTAAGATGAAAAGAGGAAGAGGAAGGGAGACCGCGTAGATTCTTCCGAAGTCAAGTGATTGTGGAATATATATCTTATATGTTACAAATAATTGCTTTGTTTTCCTTTCAGTCCTATTGTGCTTTATATTATAAGGCGTTTGAATACGTGTATTTTGAATAAGTATGTTTGACTGTGTAATAAAGGTTTAGAATCAGTGCCATAACATATGATAAAGTTATCTTGAAAACTTACAGCATTATTTTCTAACTAATCCTGTGGTCACAATCGAAAGGAGGCGGTGTGACCATAGTTACCAAATAGGCTCCATGAGGTGCGAATTGCGTATTGGAACGGAGTGTGCCGAAACGCAATACGATAGCGTATCGAACGCTCATGAAATCGCGTACCAATTCCGATGGTACGTCGATCCAATTCGGAAATTTAATCGATCAATACGGTAATGAAATCGTGTTTCTGGTAATGTAAAATTCGGCATGTGGAATTATGGAATGCTCTCTTTTGCATAATATGTTATGGAATTTTAGTTTCGGGTATGACATTTAATTATCTGTCATGGAATTAATGTTCCCGTAATTTTTGTTTTAAATTGGGTACCCCGAACCGGATTCTATGGTACACCGTACCTGTTCGTACCGAAATGGATCTACCCCTCCGTACCGAATACGTCACCTTAAACGAATTGCGTACCCGTATTTTGTTCCCATACCGAAGCGAACCGCGATTTAGATAACTACGGTTGTGAAAAGGAAAAAGGAGAAGTGGTTTGGTCACAATAGCAATAGAAGATAATATCGTGTCTATATATTCTCGAAATTCATCATGATATTAAAATAATATTTGTTGTCTGAATATGGTTCACCTCTTCAGATATAATGCGAATGCATTTGATATATTAATAGAAGACATAAATTGGGAAGAAGTAATGGTACCTAAAGAATCTTAGATGGGCTGTTTGGGAACCTGGTCAGCTTTGTTGCTTGGCTGCAAATCTGACATGTGGTTTAATTAGTTTGGGGGCAACCGGCGATAACAACAGGGTAATACATTCTATGGACATGTTTGGGATTCCTTATTTACACTTCCTTTTGACTTATTTAAAAAGTGTTTGATAAGTTATAATATCCTAGTTTATCAAAACTCTTTTTTCATTCTTTAAAAAATTAAAAAAAGTCATATTATCTAAATACTCTTTTAATTTACAAAAGTCAATAAGTTATAAGTAGATAAAAATTAGGAATCCCAAACACCCCTATATCTTTATTTTTTATGGGCTACTAGTTGGACATAGTCTCCTTTTTTTCCATCCCAGTTAGATAATTGGCCCATTTAAACACATAAATCTATCTATAATAATATATATAAACGAAAGCTCAAAAATCCTACGTGTCACGATGTGGTTGTTTCTCCCTTTTATGAAAGCCACCAGATTGCTCGATTTTTAAATAGAGACTTCTCATGCATTTGACCCGAATTCACGAGTATGGGTCCTATCAAACCCATATATTTCTTAAACGGTTATAACATCTCATTAAATTAAAAACTAATATCACCAAATATTTGATATCAAACCCATATAGCTTTTAAACCAGGTTATAACATCTAATTTATTTGTGAAACAATTTATTATCAAACCATAAATATATTATTAACTTTCATACAATAAAAAAATTAAAAAAATAAATATTAGAAACAAATAATTTAAAACAACCCCCGTAATACGGGGGATAAAAACTAGTAATATATATATATAAACGAAAGCTTTAAAAGCTCTCTCTAGCCACCAGATTGCATTATTTGTAAATGGAAGCTTCTTATGTATTTGACCCGAATTCACGGGTATGGGTCTTACCAAACCCAAATAGTCCTTAAACGGATTATAACTTCTCATTCAGTTAATAATTAATCTCACTAAATTATTGATGTGGAAATCCTATAAAATAGGGATATACTAAAAATTATTATAGATATTATTTATAATTAAGAAACAATTTTATAATAATAAAAATAAGCGGGCCTTGGGTCTCACCAAACCCAAATAACTTTTAAACCAGGTTATAAGATCTGAGTTATCTGTGAAACCATTGTATCATCAAACTCTAAATATATTATTAATTTCCTTACAATAAATTAAATTAAACTCCAAAAAAGTATATAAAATTAAAAAACGAATAATGTAAAACAACCCCCGTAATACGGGGGATAAGAACTAGTATAATATATATAAACGAAACCTTTAAGAGCTTTATGGTCGCTCCCTATATTCTCTCAAGTTACCAGATTTCTTTATTTGTAAATGGAGGTTTCTCATGCATTTGACCCAAATTCACGGGTATGTGTCTCACCAAACTCAGATAGACCTTAAATGGGTTATAACATCTCATTAATTACAAAATTAATCTCATCAGATATTGTATGAAAATCCTATAAAATAGGGATATATTAAAAGTTAATATCCTATTTAAAAAATACTATTTATAATTATTAAGAAACAAATTTATAGTAAAAAAAAAAGCGGCTAACGGGTCTCATCAAACCTTGATAACTTTTAAACCTGGTTATAACATCTCATTTATTTATAAAACAATTTCGTCAGCAAATCTTAAATATATTAGTAACTTTCTTACAATATATAAAATTAAAATCCATAAAAATTATAAACGAATAATGTAAAACAACCATGTAATACGAGAGATAAAAGCTACACTATAATATATTATGCGTGTATACTCTACTATCTTAAAATACATATATAGAAATTTTGAATTCCTCCCTCTTCATAGCTTGCATTCAAATCCAGACCCAGATTCCCCCACATCATTTACCTTAGAATCAGCCCCAACCACCGGTCTCTTCCTCTTCGTATTCCAAAACACAATCTTAAACCTAATTGCCGTAGTCAAATCCACCCTGGCAACCCACCACCATTCACAGCATCCTCCCATGACATCTCCGTCCAGTTCTTCCGGCGAGCCTGCCCTTGGTAAAACCCACAAAGCGTGTAATTCGAAACAGTGTGTTGTTGTTAAGGTAGTAGTATTATAAAGCGTGTCATTCTGTCGTCTTTTCTTCCTCCACCATCTCCATCTGTACTAATAATCCATCACGTCTCCAACCTCGCTTCATCCTTCCACGTCTACTTTGAACACCCCTCGATTTCAGGCGCCAACACCTCCAATCTCTTCTCCTTGACTCTCACTTTCCCACACCGCTCGCAAGATCTTCTAAAATCATTGGCTGGAAAAAATATCTTTTAGATATCAAATAAGAACGCAAACTGTAAGGTTTGTGCATAGTATTTCTTTTATTCTTGTTGGTTTTCGGTTTGATTTGAATTATTGATTATCATTTCGTTGCATAAATTGGACTTTGTTATTTGTGAAATAGGCCTTTTTGTTTCGTATTTTATCAGGCAAAATTACTAGCGTTGTTTGCTGATATAGGTTCAGAAGTTGATGATCGAGCTAGAGGTAATCTAGACCTTCTGGTTTTACTTTATTACTAAATTTGATATATGGTTTCGATTTGGGGAAGATATGGTTTTAAAGTTGGGACTACACTGTCTTCATACAATAATATATAAAAACAATCATTTTGAACTAATTATAATCATTCGGTTTTTATTTTGAATTTAAACATTCATAGAAAATGATATGTGATATTGAACTTTGACTAGAATTGTGAGAATTTGAGGCATTTTTTAATGTATGACATCATTTGTGTTGGTTTCTTAAGATGTTGTTAGGTATCACTGACATTTCATATCAAATACATTTTAAAATATTTGACGTGAATGTGTAATTTCAATATCATTTTATGTGACATTCTTTTATGTGAACACGAATTCCAGAATTTTATATATACCCTTGCAACTCTCTTACATTCTTCATTATTCATATCTATGCAGTTGCTATCACCATTTGTATTGTGTTTAGATTAATTTTCGTTGCATTGATATGTAGATTTGATTTCTATCCATTCATGGTCTTTATTATTGCAATTCTTAATAATGGTCAGCTTTCCAAAATTACTGTACATTAATGCTTAATATTTGGATTGCCTTACTGATCTTTTTTCTTTTCTTTTATCTTTAGAAATGTACAATCTTGGCAATCTCAAAGGACTGAGTAATACCTTCTATTACCAAGAAGCTTGAATCTAGAACATATATTTGGCATTGGAGTGGTGCTTGGTGATTACATAATCTCAAAGTGCAAGGGTATAATCAACGTCCCAGTCTAAAATGAGGTAACATCTTATGTAGGTGCTTAAACGAACACAAACGAAGCGTGTTGTCTTTGTTCATTTAACTTTAATCGAACAAAGGTTGAACACGAACAATAAATGATCTGAGTTTTTTTTGTTCGTGTTCGTTCAATGAGCGTGAATGAGTTCGTTTATGTTCATTCGTTATAGTATAAGCATTGGTACACGACCGTAAGCGAACTAACATGACTAAACAAAGATAAATAAGCATAAGTGAGCTAATACCGATTGAATGCAAATGTGAACGACAATGTGTTAGACTGCTAGGTAAAAAGCTATTAAACTAGATTAAATTGTAATGGGCCAAACAGTTTTAATTAACTGAATATATTAATGAACTTACACGAGTGAACTTAATCAAAAGTAAAGTAACGGACGTAAACGGATGACTATAGGTAACTGAACATTAATGTTCATGAACATAATGCATTTACAAAATGTATTCATGTTCGTTCATTTAACTTCATGAACAAATTTAATTTGTTTTTAATCTTGTATTAATATGCAACCACATTGCCCATATCTTCATCTCTTTACCCTGGGATTTATTTGGATTGTTTTTATTGAGTGCATACCTTTTTTTTGCTTTGCAAACTAAATTAAGCACTACCGCAACAATCATTTGTTAGCTATGAGTCCCCGACATCTATTGTTTGTCATGGCTTTGTGTACACAGGTATGGTTTGTGCTCTAAAAATGATAAAAGCTGCTGGACTGTGTTGAATGCTGATTGCTCTTTCTTTAAATTTTATTGCTAAAAGCCAATTTAAAGTTAGGCTTGTAAACAGGCACGTAAGGGACATGTTCGTGTTCGCTCATTTAACTTTAGTAGAACAAACAAATAAACATAAATAATTAAATGAAGATGGTTTTCTTGTTTGTGTATTTTTGTTAAGAAAATGAGTTTGTTTGTGTTCGTTTATTTTGTTTGTTAATACTATAAGTGAACGGGCCTAAAAAGTTGATTAAACAAGACCAGATTGTAGTTGGTCTAAAATTTTTACTGAATATATAAACGAATGAACATAAATGAATACCAGATTGAGCTGGAGTTTAAACGAGCTCAAGGAAGAGCTCTGCAACTTGGTATTTTTATTTATTTTTTTATTATGAAATTAGGGATGGCAATGAAACCCGAACCCGATGGGAAAACCCGAAACCCGACATAAATGGGACGGGTTATACCCGACCCATTAGGGTTTGGGACGGGTTTGGGATTAGTTTTGAAATTTTTCACTGGTTTGGGACGGGTTTGGGATTTCTAGTATACCCGATTACCCGACCCGATTACCTGATAACATAGACCCATTTACCCAATTATATACCTGATGTACCCGATATAGCTTATTATATTATATATATACTATATTTCAAATATATTATTTGTCGAAATTGTTTATGCCAATTAAATTGAGATATTTAATATTTATGGTAACCATCTTTGTAATCGATTAGTTATATTTTGTCAAAACACGGTAGAAACCCGACGGGTTATGAGCCGCGTATACCCGACGGGTATTTTTATCAAACCCGATAGGAATCCCGAAACCCGATGGGAAAACCCGAAACCCGGCGAGTAATTACCCGATTAAAACCCGACGGGTTTGGGACGGGTTTGGTACGGACTTTAATAACCGGGTATGGGTTTGGGAATACCTAAACCCGACCCTAACCCGACCCCTTTCCATCATCTTTTGGTTATGTCAAATGTATTTTTTCAGCATTTTTTATATTTTAATTATAAAGTTCATATACGCTGGTTCAATAGGTCAACAACGATAGCTGATGTGAAAATGTTTGGAAACAAGTCAATTTAGTCATTCAAATGGGGTCAAGCCGTGTTCAATAAACTGCCTTATCTCCTATTTACAAAGGTATAAATCACGTTTTCTGAAATAAATTCTTAATATAATAATTAATTCAAGTTTTGAACATTGAGCTTGACCAGATCATCAAGGTACAATAAATTTTACAACATTTAGATCCGTTTTAAGTAAGACGTTCTTTTGATTTTTGATATGCATTATGTTAAAATGTTGCAGACCGACATGTGGAACATCTGGCAAGGACTTTCATTATATTAAATAGTTCATCCAATTTTTTATATAAAAGTTTGGAGTGCTATATGAGAGAATAAGAATAGCGCTTATATTTGCACAGTTGGTGTCAATTACTGGTAAACCTTACACTTACATTTCATTTATCCAATTCAGTTCAAACTCATGTGGAAAATTAAACTCTATTTTTTCATGAAAGTTGATCATCTATATATCTCTGTGTATATTATAGCAAAAGTTTGGTTGTTTCGGATGATAGGTTGCCAAGATCTGCACTTCGTCACCTAACCACATAAAAATCGTCCACAATGTTAATATTACTTTATGAATTTGTGTAGGTTTCAACTTAAATCAAAAGAGCAAAGATGAGAATGAAAACCTGAAATATTGAAAGTCAACATCTATGGTTTACTTTGTAAACTACCACAAGATCGGTTTACGTTATTCTGGGACCCCGCATAACATTGGGAGGCTAAAGCGCCAAACATACATTCCCTCGAGGTATGTTAAGTTTGCTTATAAATTATTTTATTGAATAGTAATATTAATGAGCTTATATTTTGGCTGGATAATTTAACATGCCATTTTTAATCACGCCATTTTTGTTATGATATTGTAGAAATTTGTGGATCCTGCAAGGATCGAGAAGTGGTCCGTGGCTAATTTTTCTACACGACATGACACCCACAACCTTGTTAAGGATTTGATCAAATGTGCCGGGATGAAATAAGTTGTATGTTTTAACCACTTCATTCTTTTTATCATTTTTTAGTTATAAATACAATATTGACTGACATGTTTTTTAAAGGTGCAGCGAACTGAGGAGACTTTTGATGTATTTGAAGGAAGCTCTTAGAACAGTCAGGCTTCGCAGATCCCTGGGAGAAAATTAATGGTCTATCTGGTATGACTGTGTATTTTATTTTAATATTTTTTAATATTTGTGCATTGTTAATAATCTATCTTTTGTAAATTTAAGGTCTCGGGAAAACGAAGTGTTTTGACTAACTTTGGGATTGTCATATAGTGTATTGCACCCATGCGAGTGACCACCAGTACTTCACCAATGTTTGCCTTAAGATCAATGGAATGGAAAGGTGAGATTGTTAAATAACCAACTTATTTTATTAACTGAACCGCAACGGAAAACCAAAAAAAAACTGAAATAAAAAACTGAAACCAAGACTAAACATAAAAACTAGAAAAATATTAACCGAACTGAAACCGAAACCCGAAACGAAACCAAAACCAATAACCGAATAAATCGAAATTGAACTTAAACGAATGGAAATCAAATACGAAATAATATGAAACCGAACTAAAACTAAAAACCTGAATCCAAAAACATAATTAAATGAAACCGAATTGAAACGAAAGTAAAAAACTGAAATCTAAACTGATACAATATCAAAAATTAAAATCTAACAGACACTAAGCCGAAAACCAAAAAAATTCTTAAATGAAAAACTGAAATCAAGACAAAACATAAAAAACTAAAATATATTAACTCAACTGAAAGCAAAACCCGAATAAATTGAAACCGAACTGAAACCGTATAAACTAAAACTGGACCGAAATAAAACAAACAACCTAAATCCAAAGCTAAACCAATTGAAAAGTAGTGGATGTAGTTATGAATGTTTGTCTTTTTTTTTGTGTGTGTGTGCAGACAGTTCATGTGTGACAATGATATGAAAATGGAAGTTATGAATGTTATCATGTTTCAAAGGATCATACAGATAAGGTAATTGAGCTATTTTATATATAAATAACCATATGCAATATTTACATATTGTATACTAAAGATATGTTTTTTTAACCGATTCAAGTGAATATTGCAGTTGTTAAAGATGTTAGTTCAAGAGCAGAGCATTACAAATAGAGTTCCCGTTGGTGCGGTACTTCTTGTTTATAAATTTAGGCGATTGTTGTTAATTTTGATTATGTTTTTTTTACCTACTTTATGTATAAAAAGTTAATTTATGGAAAAACAATTATTGTTGAAAGATTTATGTAAATTTGTGTCATGTATGTTAGCATTATACGATCATCGATTCTGTTTATGAGATTGTTATGTAAATTTGTGTCATGTATGTTAGCATTATACGATCATCGATTCAGTTTTTGAGATTGTTTAGGCATGTCATTTTTCATCTAAATACATAAAAATCTCTTGCCGAAAATTGCAGAGACAATTTGTCACTGACTTCCACCGTTGCATCGCGTGGGTACCTACTAGTATGATATAATGGATTTTTCTAATATATGCACTATGAGCACATGTAAAAAACATTTATTATATGGAATATTCTAATTAAAACTATCATTTCACATTAACTACATTAAGCTTGTAATAACTAACATTTAATTATTTCATCCTAAATCTCCCTTCCATTTAGACGTGCACAAAAAAACCGGTTCCGGAACCTAACTGGTGGAACCGAACCGGAACCGGTTCCAGTTCCAACCCGGTTGGTACAATACCCGGTTTGGGTATTTTTCTACCCGAAAATCGTACTCGGTTCTCATATTTGTATGTTAGTATCAGTTCCAACCCGGTTCCTACCCGGTTCTTAATTGTAACCGGTTCGGTTTGTACCCGGAAAAACCGGTTCCAGCGGGTTTTTTTTGAAGAGTCAAACAAAAGTCAAAGTAGCCGTTGGAACCGGTTCCAACGGTAATATAGCCGTTGGAACCGGTTTTTTAGCCACCAATTAGCCGTTGGAACCGGTTCCAACGGTAATATAGCCGTTGGAACCGGTTTTCGAGAGACAATAGATCCGTTGGAACCGGTTCCAACGGTAATATAGCCGTTGGAACCGGTTTTTGATGCCCAAACCTATATATAACTTGTTTTCCACCACTAATTTCACCACCAAACTCAAAAACAAACTAAAATACTACTCCTTTAGCAAACCCATTCCGTTACCCGACCATCCAACTAAATATTATTATGGCACCCATCAAAAAAACTAACAAGAAGGCTAAGAAGAGTGTTTTGTTGCCCCCGTTCCTGTTACGGAGGACCCAAGGGTTGTTACGGTAGTCAACCATAACCGCAACCAAGACATATGGAAGAATTGTGATTTGATTGTGGATGACAAAGGTTATCAAAAGGCTCGTTGCAAACTATGTGGTTCAATATTAAAGCACGATTCCAACTCTACTTTGAGAAAGCACATCGAGAAGCCATATTGCAAGGCGTTGAAAGGGATTGGCGCGACCGATCAAATTGACTTGGGTAAAGATGGTACACTATTTCGTTACAACATGACTCAAGTTTAAGATAGAATGGCAAAGTTCGTTATTCAACGAGGTTTGCCGTTTAACCACTTTGATGACCCGGAGTTGACGTCGTTGATTTGCGAAACTCTACAACCGAGATACACACATGTAAGTCGTACTACCTTAAGACGTCATTGTATCAGGTTATGGGAGTGTGCTAAAAAAGAGTTAATCGAGTCTTTTCATTCTTTAGAAGCCATGGTTAGTTTAACTACCGATGTTTGGTCGGCACCACACGGGTTGCCCGAATCATACATATGTGTCACCGCTCATTGGGTTGATCCGGTGACATGGCAATTGATGAAACGCACCATCGCTTTTGAAAACTTCCCGTTCCCACATACCGCCGAAAAAATGTTTGAATTATTTGATGAAGTTATAACGACTTACAACTTGAGAAATAAAATATTTTCGATTTCGTTTGACAACGCTTCAAACAATACTAAGGCGACTGAAAAATTTATCATTAAATATTCACCACCTTGTTTCGGGGATTTTTTTCATGTCCGATGTGTTGCACATATCATCAACTTGGTTGTTCAAATAGGTCTTGACAATGAAAACATTTGTGATGATTTAAAATACTTTAGACTTATGTTACAAGATGTCTTCAAAAGTGGTAAAAGAAGACATCTTGAATATAAGAACTATTGCAAGTCGGTTGAAAGAAAGTATTTGGCGCCGAATTGGGACGTTCCAACCCGTTGGAACTCAACTTGTCATATGTTAAAGTGTGTTTTTGCCCAACGCCAAACTTTACAAGCTTTTCATAACAATCTTGTTGAAGAACGCGAGGCCGATATGTTTCCGGAAAGTGTTTGGGTCCAAGTCGGTTATTTGTTGGAGTATCTTGACGTGTTCAAAAAGTCAACAACAAAATTATCGGGAGTCTATTACCCTACTAGTTGTTGGGTTTTGCAATAATTGTACTATATGTCTTGTGTTTTTAAAAGCTTTGCGGAGAAGAACAAACTCTTCGAAAATATTGTTGCGGTGATGAAAGAAAAGTTCATAAAATATTTTGAAAACATACCGCCGGTCTTTACTTGTGCCGCCACATTAAACCCCTATTGGAATGTTAATGGGGTTGAAACAACGATTGAGGAAATATTCGACAACTTAGGTATGCACGAGATTGACCCGAAGTTGTCGACGGAAGCGAAGGACAAGTTCAACAAAAACCTTCAAGACCTTTATGACCATTATTTTCAAATGTATGGTCCAAGCACGAGATCGTCTTTTGTGAAAAAAAAACAACAACTAGTAGGCCGTGCAATGACCCACTTATAAACTTGATGAATGGGATTCGTGAATCGGCATCTAAGAGGCAAAGAGGAAACACACCAAGTAGCGAACTTGGTCGATATAGTGGAGCAAACTATGTTGAGGGCGCAACGGTCGACGAAATTCGCAATATTGATTTGTTGGCTTGATGGAAAGGTAAACAAAACGAATTTCCCATTCTATCCGCCATGGCTCGTGATTTGCTTGCCGTACAAGCCTCAATGGTTGCTTCCGAATCGGTTTTTTCTCTTAGTGGGAGGGTGTTATCTATGCGAAGAAAAAAACTAACTCCCGAGTCTCTAGAGGTTTGCATTTGCCTAAAGGACCATTTGGATGCGGTGGATCGTGTACAACACAAGGCGAACTTTGAAGACGAAATACCAATAGAGCGTCATATTCATGATGAGGAGGCGGAGGACGGGGTTTCTTCCGATAACGAAGACGAGGGTGAAGACGAGAATGAAGACGAAGAAGAGTTGTAATTATTTGTTTTGGTAAAATTATTTGTAACTTGTTCAACTAATATTTAGTTTTGATTTGTTTTATTATAATTACTTTTGTTACTCATGATTAATTTTTGTTACTTTTTTAATAACGACGAACATTTTATTTATTTAAAAAATAACTATTACAAACATTATTAAAACATAAACGATACTAAACATAACAACTAAAACATAAAAAACAAAGTCCGTCGTTTTAATCCGGGAATACTTATTTTTGGGTTGTAGAGCCGGACGACTCTCCCACTTCCGTTTTTTTAGCTTCCAAACTTCTTTTCTCTCGACAATACTTATTCGTATGTTTTCGTAATGTCGAGTTGGACCCTGCTTTAAGAAAGTTCGAGCAATATTTGCAACGTGCCAACTCATGTGAGTCGGTCATGAGACACAAATCATAATGAACCCAAACATCGGGGCATCTTGTTGTTTCGATCACCATAACAACGTCATCATTAGCTGCTATTTGTTGTCGGTTTAAGGTTAATTGTGGTTTGGAGTGTGTTTTATAGTTTTGGAAGTGGTTTAACAAGTACACAAACAAACCTTGCTATTTAGAGTAAAAAAATAACCTATTTATAGTTAAAAAAACCGGTTCCAACGGTCAAAAACGGCTATATAGCCGTTGGAACCGGTTCCTAACGGCTATGATATTTAAATTTAAAAAAAAACCGGTGGAACCGGTTTTTACGTAAAAACCGGTTCCGGTTCATACCCTACCCGGTTCTTAAAAGTTAGCATATCTGGGCATCGGTTCGGGTCGGGAACCGAACCGGTTCTTGATTGGAACCGGTGCCATTTTACAACCCGGTGTGAAAAAACCGGTTTCGAACCGGTTCGGGTTTTCCAGTTGAACCCGATTTGTGCACCTCTACTTCCATTCATGACTACTAATTAGCTTTTTTTTAATTCCCTCTAAAATTACTTTTTCATCTAATTACCCATCATTTTTCTATAAGTATTTACTGTTACTCAACAACTTTTTTTCTAGTCTGTTGGATTTTAATGTAAAATTTAGTTATTTAATAAAATGTTATTTGCATTATATTTAATTAAAAAAATAATGATGATGATGTAATTATTGGTAGGGATTCCATCCACTACACATTTTTTTTGTCACAAAGCCACTATGGTGATGCGGTGTCACATTATGCAAAATAACCCCATAGAGGCCCCATACACTACACATGATCTAAGTCAGTCATGGCCCAAAGTGTACGAAGAATAAATAAAAATTACAATAAACCACCTTGAACCAAATACTTCATATGGTGATTTCTAACTTTAAACAACATGTCGAAAAGTCTTCCATTTGTAATAAAAACGTCGCTTAAATAGTTGAATTTTAAAAGGGACGACACGTTTTACATGTTCAATAATATTGGTTTATGGTGCACAAATAAAATCTTGTTGCATAAAGTGATAAAACTTACGGACCGCTTTCGAAAATACTTTTCTGTCACATATCAAGATCCGTTAAATAGGCTTTGTTGACTTCAAAGTCATAGTGTGTTGTTTGTTTTTGTTTTTTAAGAGATAAAAGGTCTACAGTCTACATCTGCAAACATCTGTAGCAGAAGAGGTGGATCAAACCTCTGCATTCTGCAACAAGAAGACTGTTTGTTTTTTAACGTCCGTAGACTGTTAAAATTAACTAAAATTTAAATAAACTGAAACTTAAATAAAAAATGTCTTCAACATCGAAAATTAAATAATAGTCAACAACACTGAAATAACATTCATAAAACCACAATAACATTTTTTAAATCATTTGTTCCGTACTTTGCATTAACTGCTCAGCAATTTAATCTCGTAACTGAGTCATATATTCCAGATCTAATGTGATTTTGCTTTGATGTACTGTGTAAACACCACTTTAACTTTTTTCTAACCCAACACCCCGTCCACACACACACTCTCTCTCCCCAACACCAAAATCTTACGAAATCTTCTCCTCCATTAATATTAGATCTCTCTCTCTCTCTAAACACACACAATAATAATAATAGTAGTAGTAGTAATAACCGTTTTCGCCGCAACACACTGATAACATATCAGCCAGAATAGATGAGGAGTGAGGAGATTGAGAGCTCCGACGACAAAAAACTGTCTTCGCGAGTCGGCTGGAGATACGATCCCGTCGTTGCACACGATCATGATCTAGTTGTGCTCGAGATATCTTCGTTATATCGCGAATCTTCGTCGTCTAATAAGTTAGTGGTTTCTGAGATTTGACCTAATTCGTTATTAGATCAGTTCATTATGGTTTGTGATATTATTAATTGTGTAGTAGTTGTGTTGTACTGGCCAGGAGAGGTGGCGGATGAGGCTGGTCGGGGAGGTGGAGGAGGCGGCAGAGGCAGGTAGAAGAGGCGACGGTTGGCTGGTGTAGGGGAGATGAAGGTGGAGTTGGCTGGTCTGATAGAGGAGAGGAGAGGAGAGGGTCTGATGATGAATAATGAATAATATGTGTGAGAAGAGGTCAGAAGTAGATGGACCATGTCTGCACCAGGAAGTGGGTGCGCAGACGTTTTTTAATTAAACGTTTTCGAAAAAACAAACACTCTGCAGAGGGCAATGTCTGCGCGGCGTAGACAGAAGAGGCCAGGAAGAGCTTTTCAGAAAAAAACAAACACCACATGAACAATCATCGCATCTACCAAGGTTAGCTCTATCAAAAAAGGCGACCCCAAACTTAAACAATTAGGATTACATTTAATTGATAATTTCAGCCTTGAGCCTGAAGTTTTGGTCCTTTTAGAGTGTGAGCATTTAAACTAAATCAATGAAACTGGCCTATCTATTACACTACAAATTAGGGCTAGACACTGTAAGTTAGAGTTGGACGGTGAGCTTTGGCCCATCCTCATTTCCCTTTGAGTCTGCATATGCTATCGATCGAAGAGAAACCTGCCGCCTGAAGACCCATTACGATAAAATCCTGTTGGGACGAATTCAAATTTCAGACCTTGTAGCAGTGGCGGATCTAGACCAAAATTTCAATGGTAACATTCAAAAAAAATATTGATGTGGAAAATGATAAGATTTCAAACCCCATCAACTTGGGTGGCTAAATATTGATAGGTAGGCTGTAATAATGTCCAATGTTATCAAAATGGGGCTGGTTTGGTTGGTGGTTGGTTAGTCGGTTTGTTAACGCACGAATTCGACTCAATCAACGTAATACGGGCATAGTTTGGGAACCATTGACGGTGATTATATTGGAAGGGAGTTTTGGGTAATTCAAGGACTTCGGGGGCTGATGTGGATGAATTGAATGTTGGGTGAGGCCATGGGTCAATCCAATCCCGTTAGGACGTATCGTAGAGTAAGCGAGTCGTTGCGGTCTAGTTAGTGATTGTTGTGCGTTTTAACTTGACACGCTTGCGAATTGTGAGTGATTAGCTAGAGGATCTAGTTGTGATATTTGTGTGAGCCATTTCAAGTGGGTTTCATGATGCCCCTTTTTTAAATGTTTTACGTTTTGGGCTAGCATACACGTTTTATGACGATTTTACCCTTTCGAAGCGTTTGGATGATATTGCATAGTTTATGTTATATTTACTATCTATGCTTGGAAGTTTGTATGATTTATGATTGTTTTATTTGGATGTGTGTGTGTGTGTGTGGCCACCACGAGGATGATTTTGTTAAGCCGCGACCGGGTCGAATAGAGGATATAAAGTTCCTAATTCCCTTGTTGGGGGTTAAGGTGGATGTTTCCCGGGATAGTTTGACTGTCCTGGGGAGAATGGATGTTTAAAAATTCCCAAACCGTTTATCTGTCATTGGGGTGGAATTTTATTCGGGTCCTTAACTTTGTGTTTTGGACTTGAGAGGATGTGACTCGTGTTACGTGCTTAACGGAGGAAAATAATTTATTTATTATTTATGTATTTATTTTTATGGAAGTCATATGTTAAATACCTTGGTCGGTCTTTACTAGATTTCGATGATAAAAACATGAACTCACTCAGCTCAAGCTGACTTTGCGTGTATGTTAGAATGATTTCAGGTTGAGCATGGATGAGATTATTGCTTGGAGGTGCTCAAGACTACCCGAGGTCTCGAGGCAGTTCTAGTTGATGCTCTTTATCATGTTATATGACAAACTGAAAATTTTTCTTACTTTTTCAGACACTCATCACGACTTGACTCAAACTTTTGGGACGAAAATTCTTTAACATGGGAATGATGTGACAATCGTCAATTTCGTTAACTCCGTTAACTCAACTCCGTCAATTCAAACTTAAGATCAATGAATCTATAACGCACACCTCATTACATTTAAACTAGGGTTTAAATGACGCTTGACACTTACTACATGTGTAGTCTTTCGGGAATTACACCGAAACGCAAACGAGTTGACGCAAACAATTGGTGAATAAATGAAAAACGTCAAAACAATAATTATGTGTTAGACTTATGTGTTATGTGATAACATTGTTATAAACGTTAACTCAATGTGCTAGAACTAGTTAATTAAGCTAGAAAAGTAACATTTGGAAGTGGAGGGACCTAGATGTAACATTATTATTATTAATAATATTATAAAACCCTAAACTCTCTTCTCTCTTTCTCTCCCAAACCCGACGGCAGCCTCTAAACCCCCCCCCCCCTCCTTGCGATCGACCTACATACACACACATACAATCAAGATTGTTCAAGTTTGATTGAAGATTAAGGTGCTAGGAAGGTATAAACAACTATCCTATGCATCCTTTATTCTTAATTTCGATTTTTAATGGGTTAATTATAAACCCTAGGTCCGATTTTTATATGTGATTGTGTTCATGTGTCTTGCTTTGATTGAAAGATGTATTGATTGTTGAATTGATAGCTAGTATTGGTGTTATTGCATGTTAATTGTTGTGTCTTTGATTTTGAGATCAAATAAAACCCTAACCATGTATATATGGTGTAATTGATGTGCATGGATAGTGGTTATGGTGTCTAGAGTGTCATATGAACGGATTATGGTCTATAGATGATTACTATGTTGAATTTTGTTGCAAACAGTTTCTGGACAGATTGTGTTGTTGATGTTCAATTGACTGTATTGGGGTGTAAATGTGAAAATTGGTTGAGAATATTGATACTACAGTAAACTAGGTTGAGTCTAGTTTCTAAAGAATATAAATTTGCAATTTTTGGACAGGTAAAAGTTAATCTTTATGATTTTACAAAAACGTTGTGCAAAGCTGAGTTGTTAGACCTGCTGTTAGGTTGTTTTGTAAATATTATATCTCATGAACTACGAGACGAATTGGGTTGGTTCCACTTCTGGAAGTTGACTTGTTGAGTTAGGAACCTAACCCAAGTGGTCTTGCATTTGTTGGATTTTTTGTTTAACGGGAATTTCAAATAACATTCTATTGCGCATAAATTTGACTGTTATGAGTTTGTTGTGGTAAATTGATCATTGTGAAAAATATATATGGAATAAAAATACAACAAAATATGTTCTGGAAACCTAACACATACATTCTTTTGTGATGATTTTTGGTAAATTAATTGAGATGCTATGATCGGTGGAATAGACTAGTTTTACAAGTAGAATTCTGTCGTTAAGAAACTAGTTGCTGAATTTTGTAAAGTTGCATGAAACATGGTAATTGATAGTTAATTGTCGTGTTTTGACCAAATTGCCCTTGAGGGGAATGATCGCTAATTAATTGTCGTGTTTTGACCAAATTGCCCTTGCGGGGAATAATTGCTAGTAAATTGTTATGTGTGACCAAATTGCCCTCACGGGGAGTAATTGCTAGTGATGTACATTATTAATACATGACACGTAAATAATTGCTCACACATGTAATGTATCACAAATGTACTTGTTAAAGTCACACACGATTCACAAACGAAACACGAAACATATTGTGTGCATAGGTATTATGTGCCGAGTCTAGAGACTCGATAATAGTTCCGACACTTAGAAAAATCTCTTTGTTGTTTTAGGACGCTAGGGAGAGTTTTTCTAGTGACGCGCATCCTTTGGTGATTTATTTTGGGAATTCTTCGCAAACAGTGAGTTTCACTTACCCCTTTAAACTGTTTTAAACGCTTTTCACTTGGGGGAGATAACATACTCCGAAAACGCATTTAAGATTTTGTTAGTAGATTATATATCACTTGTAAAGGCTAAGTGGCAAACGAAACAATTGAAGTCCTACACATCGAACCGGTTAATATTTGGATAATAGCGAGTCACTGTTGAGTAGTACTACTGGGTTTGACAAACCCCACCCAACGCTAAACTCGACTGGAGGTCGAGCGGGTGTAATTTTGGCTAACACATACCATGGTCTGGATGACCTGGTGGCAAGGCACTCGATAAACAGTCAGCTTCGGTGTCGAACACTTAGTAATACTTGTTGTATAGGCTAGCTACCTATCGATATATAATTGACATAACACTATCTGGTAACGCAAAACGCTGAACGCAAAACGCTAAACGCAAAACGCTGAACGCAAACGCTAAACGCTTTATTGTATATAAACTTGTGAACTCACCAACCTCGTGTTGACACTTTTAGTATGTTATTCTCAGGTAGCCGAGGCGGGCGCGCGGTATAGGATCATGCATTGTTTGAAACGCTTTTGTTTATGCAACCTGATTTTAAACTGTTATTATGGGGTTTTGAGTCGTCCTGCGTGACGCAACTTTTATCTTTTGGTTTTTACGCTTCCGCATTTATTTTCATTTAAACGTTTTTATGGTTTGATTATAACTAATGATTCCGATCCTGTTAGTTCACACCCTCTGACGGTAAAACTCCGTTAGTGGATTTTGAGGGTGTGACAGATTGGTATCAGATCCATTGGTTATAGCGAACTAGAAATTGCATGTATACTAGACTATAACCGCGATGACCCATTAGTTATAATGATACGCACTGCATATGTTTGTGTAGTTTTTGTTATCTTATCTCTTTACCTCTTTCACTCATACGCGCGCGCATACACGGCTTACCTGTAGGGATGTCGACGCCACCATCATCATCATCATCCGATCAGATGACTCATGCGCATGGGAAGGAACCGCAGTTACCTACCTCATCGCCACCCCGAGTAGTCCCGGAACTCGAAGCTCCCGCACCGAAGAGGTACCGCTTATCCGGAGGCATGTACGAAAACGAATTTAGCTGGGATTGGTACCCTAATATGATCAGACGTATGGTCTACCGTGAACAAGTTCCCCCGCTACCTCACCCGAACCATCCTGCTTACCCCAACACCCTACCACCCATAACCGAACCTGTAGAGCGTGTGCTTGCAGCTGTTGTTTCTTGTTTGGAGCGTGATGTTGGTTACATGCGCTATACGAGAGCGAACGTTTCCGGACTGTTAAAAGATGGAACCGAGACTAAGGAGGAAATTTCTCGCATGACAGCGGCAATGAAGGAAATGCAAGAGGCTAGTGATCAACAGATGAAGATTATGAGAAAGATGCAAGCCGAGATGATAGACTTGCAAGAGCAACTCCAAGTAGCAAGGACTCGAACCGAGATAGCTTTAGAGCGTTGCGATGTCTTACAAATGCAAATTGCTCAGAACGCAGCCGAACCTGAGGCAGAGCCTGAGGCAGAGCCTGACGAGGATCCCGAAGAGGAACCTGAGGAGGATCCCGAGGAAGATCCCGAGGAGGAACCCAAAGAATAACCGGAGGAAGAACCGGCTGAGGAGGAGGCACACTCAGAGGTGTCCTCAAGACGATGACATCTAAGGATGATAACACCTAGATGGAGGGGTTGTCTCCATCTAAACTATTATTTTCTATGATTTTAAGGATTGGTTTTAAATACTTTGTAGCGGATACAATGGTTTTAATCATGAATTATTATTTGGATTAATATGTGTTTGTGATGTGATGTTTGTTTCTTATTTCTTTCTTACCTATCTTTTATTACATGTATGGTGTGTTTCATATGAAAGAAAAATTCATGTTTAACATTTTATGCTGTGATTCAAGGAAATGGCAGGAAGAAATGCTGGACACGGACGTGGTAACATCAACTTGAATGCAGCAGAACTCCAAACTCTGCTGAACGACCATGCGGCGGCCGCTCTAGCCGCACATGTTCAGAACCAAGCTGGAGGTCCAATTGGAACGTGTACCTTCAAGAATTACCTTGACTGCAAGCCCAGTACGTTTAAGGGCACTGAGGGAGCTATAGGCTTCCTGCGTTGGGCTGAGAAGGCCGAATCGGCGTTTGAAATGTGTAATTTCCCCCCTGCCAGTAGAGTCAAATTTGCTGCTGGAACACTTGAAGATTCTGCTCTCACTTGGTGGAATTCGAACGTACAGATTCTTGGATTGGAACTGGCTAACGCGATGAACTGGGAGGAGTTCAAGAACATGATGCAAGAAGAGTACTGTCCGAGAGAGGAGATTGCAAAGTTGGAGTCAGAGTTTTGGTCATTGAAGATGGTGGGTTCAGAAATCGAGGCCTACACTACCCGTTCTCACGAGTTGGCCGTGATGTGTCCACTGATGGTAGACCCACCGAGTAAGAGGATTGAAATGTATATTGATGGGTTAGCACCGCAAATTCAGGGCATGGTGACGTCTTCCAGACCAGCCACGATTCAACAAGCGATTCGGTTAGCTCACAAACTAACGGATCAAGCAGTGACCCAAGGTGCGCTACCACCTAGGGGTTCAACCACTAAAGCCTGTGACAACCCGAACACTGACAACAACAGCAACAACAACCCGAGCAGCGGAAAGAGAAAGTTTGACAATACCAGATCCTCATCTTCGAACCCCCCACAGCAGCAACACTACCGAAAGCCCGAATTCACTCGGGGCTTCAACAATCAGGGTCACAACAACAATAACAACGGTAGCGGGCAGGGTTCGAGCGGCTATGCTGGGAAGTACCCGAAGTGCAACAAGTGTAACTATCATCATGTTGGCCCGTGTGATCGTGTCAAGTGTCTGAGATGCGGAAAGATGGGTCACCAGGCAAAGGAATGTAGAGGAGACCTTGCGGCAAAGGGTGCTCCTAAACCACCTATGACGACGAAGGGATGTTTCGAATGTGGGCAGGAAGGTCATTTCAGGAAAGATTGTCCCAAGCTGAAACAAAACGACAACAATGGAGGTAATGGAAGTGGCAGTGGTGGTGGAAACAATGGTAAAGGAAGAGCTTTTGTTATTGGGTCGGGTCAAGCCCGCAATGATCCGTACGTGGTGACTGGTAAGTTCCCTGTGAACGATTGTTTTGCTTCTGTATTGTTTGACACTGGAGCTGATAGGAGTTTTGTGTCGAAAGCCTTTAGTCAACTCTTAGACTTAACTCCAACCCCGTTAGATGCTAAGTTTCCAGTAGAATTAGCCGACGGAAAGTCTGTAGAAACGACTCATGTACTTGCGGGATGTAAGTTAAAACTGTCAGGTCATGTTTTTGATATCGACCTTATTCCTTTTACGCTTAGTAGTTTCGATGTCGTGGTCGGCATGGACTGGTTATCCGAAAACCGAGCGGAGATTATATGTCACGACAAGATAGTCCACATTACTACCCCTTCCGACGAGATCATTTCGATCCGAGGTGAGAGAAGCGGCATGACCACCAGCGTCATTACCCTCATGAAGGCGCAGAAGTATCTACGAAATGGTCATCCGGCAATTTTGGCGCATATTGTTGAGAAACCTGCGGAGGAGAAGCGAATTGAAGATATACCGATTGTGCGAGATTTTCCGGAAGTTTTCCCGGAGGATTTGCCTGGACTCCCTCCTATTCGTCAAGTCAAATTCCAAATCGAGTTGACACCCGGTGCAGCACCCATAGCACGAGCCCCGTATCGGCTCGCACCGGCGGAGCTTCGGGAATTGTCCACTCAGTTGCAAGATTTGTTGGATAAAGGTTTTATCCGACCTAGCTCATCGCCATGGGGAGCCCGTCTTATTTGTCCGAAAGAAGGACGGGACTTTCCGCATGTGTATCGACTACCGGGAGTTGAACAAGGTGACGGTCAAGAACCGTTATCCTTTACCCCGAATTGATGATCTGTTTGACGAGCTCCAAGGATCGAGTTACTACTCGAAGATTGATCTGCGATCTGGTTACCAACAACTAAGAGTGCGCGAAGAAGATATTTCAAAGACGGCTTTCAGAACACGGTATGGTCACTACGAGTTTTCGGTTATGCATTTTGGCCTAACCAACGCACCAGCCGTATTTATGGATCTCATGAATCGAGTATGCAAGGCGTACCTCAACAAGTTTGTGATTGTTTTCATTGATGATATTCTCGTCTACTCCAAGGAGGAGGCTGACCACGAAGAACACCTGAGGTTAATTCTGGAATTGTTGAAGAAGGAACAACTGTATGCTAAACTCTCGAAATGCGAATTTTGGCTTCGCGAGGTTCACTTTTTAGGACATGTGATTAACGAGAACGGTATCCATGTCGATCCCGGCAAGGTAGAAGCCATCAAAAACTGGGAAGCACCTAAGACTCCGACTGAGGTGCGGCAATTCCTAGGACTGGCCGGCTACTACCGGCATTTCATCGAGAGATTTTCAAAGATTGCTCAACCCCTCACCGCTTTGACTCACAAAGGCACTAAGTACAATTGGGGTGACGCACAAGAATCCGCTTTCCAACTGTTGAAAACCAAACTCTGTAGCGCCCCTATTTTAGCCCTCCCTGAAGGAACAGAGAATTTTGAGGTACATTGTGACGCATCGATACAAGGTCTCGGTTGTGTGCTGATGCAACTCGAGAAGGTTATAGCTTATGCCTCTCGACAACTACGGATTCACGAGAAGAACTACACGACCCATGATTTGGAACTCGGAGCTGTGGTGTTTGCCCTTAAGATATGGAGGCATTACTTGTACGGTACCAAGTTTACCATTTACACCGACCACAAGAGTCTCCAACATATCTACGATCAGAAGGAGCTGAACATGCGACAGCGTCGTTGGGTCGAGCTGCTTAAGGATTATGATTGTGCCATCAAGTACCACCCTGGCAAGGCCAATGTAGTGGCCGACGCTCTCAGTAGGAAAGAAACAGATAAACCCAGGTGAGTGCGAGCATTGCAACTCACGATTCATGCCAACTTACCCGACCAGATTCGCGATGCGCAACTCGAAGCCTTGAAGGATGATAACCTTCCATCAGAACTCATGCGGGGCATGAACAAGCAACTTGAAACCAAATTGGACGGGGTCCGATATTTTGAGAACCGGATTTGGGTTCCACGATACGGAGAGTTGAGAACTCTAGTGATGGACGAAGCTCACAAGTCCCCGATATTCTATCCACCCTGGCTCAGATAAAATGTACCATGACTTAAAGGCACTTTACTGGTGGCCGAACTGAAAGTCGACATTGCCACCTACGTGAGCAAATGCTTGACTTGTGCCAGAGTCAAAATAAAATACCAGAAACCATCTGGCCTGCTACAGCAACCGGAACTTCCAATGTGGAAATGGGAACACATTTCAATGGATTTTATCACGGGATTACCTAAAACACCGACGGGATGCGATACCATCTGGGTGATCGTTGACCGGTTGACTAAGTCGGCATACTTCTTAGCGATTAAGGAATCAAACAAAATGGAGAGACTGACTCGCGTCTACATGAAAGAAGTGGTGTCTAGACACGGAGTGCCTGTCTCAATCATTTCTGATCGAGATTCCCGTTTCACTTCGCACTTTTGGAAATCACTACAAAGTGCACTAGGCACCCGTCTTGATATGAGCACAGCATACCATCCTCAGACGGATGGGCAAAGTGAACGAACTATTCAGACCTTAGAGGACATGTTGCGTGCATGCGTATTGGATTTCGGAAAAAGTTGGGAACCTCACCTACCTTTGGTAGAGTTTTCGTATAATAACAGCTACCACGCAAGTATTAAAGCAGCGCCATTTGAAGTACTGTATGGACGGAAGTGTCGATCACCTCTCTGCTGGGCAGAGGTGGGTGACAGCCAAATCACTGGTCCAGAACTGGTACTCGAAACTTCGGAAAAGATTGTTCAAATCCGAAACCGCAAGGCAGCAGCACGAGATCACCAAAAGAGCTACGCCGACAAGCGCCGAAAACCCCTCGAATTTCAAGTGAATGACCAAGTGTTACTCAAAGTCTCACCTTGGAAAGGTGTGGTTCGCTTTGGGAAGCGAAACAAACTCAACCCATGATACGTTGGCCCTTATCGAATAACTGAGCGCATTGGTCCGGTGGCGTACCGACTGGACCTACCAACGGAACTCAGTGGCGTACACAATGTATTCCACGTATCTAATTTGAAGAAATGCCTATCTGATGAAACCCAAGTAGTCCCTTTGGATGAACTGCAAGTTGATGAACAATTACGATTCATTGAAGAACCAGTCGAAGTTTTGGATTGGGAAACCAAAACGCTCAAGCACAGCAAAATTCCAATCGTTAAGGTTCGTTGGAACTCGAGACGTGGACCGGAGTTCACGTGGGAACGCGAGGATCAAATGATGAAAAAGTATCCTCTCACCTTTTTGAAGGGCTGACCAAACACCGAAAACCGCGAAACCAGGCAAACCGTCAGAAATCACCGGAGGTATGAATTAAATTTCGGGACGAAATTTCTTTCTACTAGGGGATGATATGACAAACTGAAAATTTTTCTTACTTTTTCAGACACTCATCACGACTTGACTCAAATTTTCGGGACGAAAATTCTTTAACATGGGAATGATGTGACAATCGTCAATTTCAGGTTAACTCCGTTAACTCAACTCCATCAATTCAAACTTAAGATCATTGAATCTATAACGCACACCTCATTACATTTAAACTAGGGTTTAAATGACGCTTGACACTTACTACATGTGTAGTCTTTCGGGAATTACACCGAAACGCAAACGAGTTGACGCAAACAATTGGTGAATAAACGAAAAACGTCAAAACAATAATTATGTGTTAGACTTATGTGTTATGTGATAACATTGTTATAAATGTTAACTCAATGTGCTAGAACTAGTTAATTAAGCTAGAAAAGTAACATTTGGAAGTGGAGGGACCTAGATGTAACATTATTATTATTAATAATATTATAAAACCCTAAACTCTCTTCTCTCTTTCTCTCCCAAACCCGACGGCAGCCTCTAAACCCCCCCCCCCTCCTCGCGATCGACCTACATACACACACATACAATCAAGATTGTTCAAGTTTGATTGAAGATTAAGGTGCTAGGAAGGTATAAACAACTATCCTATGCATCCTTTATGCTTAATTTTGATTTTTAATGGGTTAATTATAAACCCTAGGTCCGATTTTTATATTTGATTGTGTTCATGTGTCTTGCTTTGATTGAAAGATGTATTGATTGTTGAATTGATAGCTAGTATTGGTGTTATTGCATGTTAATTGTTCTGTCTTTGATTTTGAGATCAAATAAAACCCTAACCATGTATGTATGGTGTAATTGATGTGCATGGATAGTGGTTATGGTGTCTAGAGTGTCATATGAACGGATTATGGTCTATAGATGATTACTATGTTGAATTTTGTTGCAAACAGTTTCTGGACAGATTATGTTGTTGATGTTCAATTGACTGTATCGGGGTGTAAATGTAAAAATTGGTTGAGAATATTGATACTACAGTAAACTAGGTTGAGTCTAGTTTCTAAAGAATATAAATTTGCAATTTTTGGACGTGTAAAAGTTAACCTTTATGATTTTACAAAAACATTGTGCAAAGCTGACTTGTTAGACCTGCTGTTAGGTTGTTTTGTAAATATTATATCTCATGAACTACGAGACCAATTGGGTTGGTTCCACTTCTGGAAGTTGACTTGTTGAGTTAGGAACCTAACCCAAGTGGTCTTGCATTTGTTGGAATTTTCGTTTAACGGGAATTTCAAATAACATTCTGTTGCGCATAAATTTGACTGTTAGGATTTTGCTGTGGTAAATTGATCATTGTGAAAAATATATATGGAATAAAAATACAACAAAATATGTTCTGGAAACCTAACACATACATTCTTTTGTGATGATTTTTGGTAAATTAATTGAGATGCTATGATCGGTGGAATAGACTAGTTTTACAAGTAGAATTCTATCGTTAAGAAACTAGTTGCTGAATTTTGTAAAAGTTGCATGAAACATGGTAATTGCTAGTTAATTGTCGTGTTTTGACCAAATTGCCCTTGAGGGGAATGATTTCTAATTAATTGTCGTGTTTTGACCAAATTTCACTTGCGGAGAATAATTGCTAGTTAAGTGACCAAATTGCCCTTGCGGGGAATAATTGCTAGTAAATTGTTATGTGTGACCAAATTGCCCTCACGGGGAGTAATTGCTAGTAATGTACATTATTAATACATGACACGTAAATAATTTCTCACACATGTAATGTATCACAAATGTACTTGTTAAAGTCACACACGATTCACAAACGAAACACGAAACATATTGTGTGCATAGGTATTATGTGCCGAGTCTAGAGACTCGATAATAGTTCCGACACATAGAAAAATCTCTTTGTTGTTTTAGGACGCTAGGGAGAGTTTTTCTGTGACGCGCATCCTTTGGTGATTTATTTTGGGAATTCTTCGCAAACAGTGAGTTTCACTTACCCCTTTAAACTGTTTTAAACGCTTTTCACTTGAGGGAGATAACATACTCCGAAAACGCATCTAAGATTTTGTTAGTAGATTATATATCACTTGTAAAGGCTAAGTGACAAACGAAACAATTGAAGTCCTACACATCGAACCGGTTAATATTTGGATAATAGCGAGTCACTGTTGAGTAGTACTACTGGGTTTGACAAACCCCACCCAACGCTAAAATCGACTGGAGGTCGAGCGGGTGTAATTTTGGCTAACACATACCATGGTCTGGATGACCTGGTGGCAAGGCACTTGATAAACAGTCAGCTTCGGTGTCGAACACTTAGTAATACTTGTTGTATAGGCTAGCTACCTATCGATATATAATTGACATAACACTATCTGGTAACGCAAAACGCTGAACGCAAAACGCTAAACGCAAAACGCTGAACGCAAACGCTAAACGCTTTATTGTATATAAACTTGTGAACTCACCAACCTCGTGTTGACACTTTTAGTATGTTATTCTCAGGTAGCCGAGGCGGGCGCGCGGTATAGGATCATGCATTGTTTGAAACGCTTTTGTTTATGCAACCTGATTTTAAACTGTTATTATGGGGTTTTGAGTCGTCCTGCGTGACGCAACTTTTATCTTTTGGTTTTTACGCTTCCGCACTTATTTTCATTTAAACGTTTTTATGGTTTGATTATAACTAATGATTCCGATCCTGTTAGTTCACACCCTCTGACGGTAAAACTCCGTTAGTTGATTTTGAGGGTGTGATATGTTACGTGCTTAACGGAGGAAAATAATTTATTTATTATTTATGTATTTATTTTTATGGAAGTCGTATGTTAAATACCTTGGTCGGTCTTTACTAGATTTCGATGATAAAAACATGAATTCACTCAGCTCAAGATGACTTTGCGTGTATGTTAGAATGATTTCAGGTTGAGCGTGGATGTGATTATTGCTTGGAGGTGCTCAAGACTACCCGAGGTCTCGAGGCAGTTATAGTTGATGCTCTTTATCATGTTAATAATTAAGAAAATTTTAATTTACATTTTTTTGTCTTAAGAATAATCTGTGTTGAATTTTTGAATTATATGAAACTGGTTTATCTTTTATATTTGAATTTGTTTGGAATGATTACCAACTGTAGGACTCCTGGATTTTTAGGGTCTTACAATATATATATATATATATATATATCAATGTTTTAAAAGTAGGTTTCCAAGGCCGAGTACTCGCTTCAAGGTATATCGCCGAGGCGAGTTTCTTTAATTCCGCCTAGTTGCTAAGAACTGATTAAAGATGGTCAACCTCAGTCAGAATCACATCTAGTCGGTGAACTTGAGCCGGATTTTGCGTAAAAAAATAAAGCACAACTCGTATATCTTTAATATTAAAGAATAAATATCATTTTTTTACTAAATGACCAACAATATTTTGAATAATTTATTATTTAAAAATGCATTTCTCTTATTTATATTGATATTTACTTACTTATTATAAATATTAGTAAATTTATGATATTTGACATATATATAATATCCAAAATTTAATTTTCTTTATATTTACCATGTCCGAGTACTCCCCGAGTACTCCGAGTACACCCAACTCCCCAGTCGGCCGCCTAGGGTCCGCCTAGCGACTTTTGCAACCTTGATATATATATAAAAACGAAAACATGAAAATCCTACGTGTCGTGATTTGGTCGCTCCCCATTTTTTTGGAGTCACTAGATTTGCTTGATTTTTAAATGGAGGCTTCTCATGCATTTGACCCGAATTCACGGGTAAGGGTCTTATCAAACCCAGATATTTTTAAACGGGTTATAACATCTCATTAAATTAAAAGCTAATATCACAAAATATTTGATATAATAATCCTATAAAGTAGGGATATACTAAAAATTAATATCTGATTTATTTAAAAAAAGATATATATTATTTATAATTAAAAAACCAATTTGTTGTAAAAAAATTTAACGGGTCTTTGGACTCATCAAACTCATATAACTTTTAAACCGGATTATCATATCTCATTTATTTGTGAAACAATTTATCATCAAACCATAAGTATATTATTAACTTTTATACAATAAAAAAGATAAAAATTCAAAAAATAAATAACTATTAGAAACAAATAATATAAAACAACCCCGTAAAAATATTATTTATATTAAGATACAATTCTATAGTAAAAAAAAATAAGCGTGTCACAGGTCTCACCAAACCCATAGCTTTTAAACGAGTTATAACATCTCATTTATTTGTGAAACCCTTTCACCATCAAACCCTAAGTATGTATTAAATTTCTTACAATAAATAAAATTAAAATAAAAAAAATATATAAATATTATACACGAAAAATGAAACACAACCCCCGTAATACGGGGGATAAAAATAGTGTGTGTATATATATATATATATGTAGTGGATGGATCTTGCGAGAAGTGATATTACAGCGAGAATTGAAGCTATAACTCTATTAATCCCTAATTTCACTCCCTTTCATATGATGTTACATACATATATGTAGGTTGGTTGTATTCATGTCTTAATTACACATTCAAACCTATGTACCTACACACATACAAACATACTTACACATATACAAACATACGTACCTACACACAAAAATATGCACCTACACAACGCACCTACACATAAGAATGGGAATGAAATTAGGGATTAATGGAGTTACACCTTCACTTCTCGCACTTCTCGCTGTAAAAAAACTTCTGAAATGATCCAATAATATAGGGGATGGATCTTGCGAGAAGTGATATTACAGCGAGAAGTGAGAGAAGTGAATGTATAACTCCATTAATCCCTATTCACTCCCTTTCATATGATGTTACATACATATATGTAGGTTGGTTGTATTTATGTCTTAATTACACATTCAAACCTACCTACAAACATATAAATGTATCGAGCCACAGTCAAACCTATGTACCTACACACATACAAAGATACATACACATATACAAACATAAGTACACATATACAAACATACGTACCTACACACATACATATGCACCTACACAACGCACCTACACATTAGAAAGGAAGTGAAATTAGGGATTAATGAAATTAGGGATTAAGTGAAGGTGTAACTCCATTGATCCCTAATTTCACTCCATTTCTTATGTGTAGGTGCGTTGTGTAGGTGCATATGTATGTGTGTAGGTACGTATGTTTGTATATGTGTATGTATGTTTGTATGTGTGTAGGTACATAGGTTTGAATGTGTCTCGGTACATTTATATGTTTGTAGGTAGGTTTGAATGTGCAATTAAGACATAAATACAACCAACCTACATATATGTATGTAACATCATATGAAAGGGAGTGAAATTAAGTATTAATAGAGTTATACCTTCACTTCTCGCACTTCTCGCTGTAATATCACTTCTCGCAAGATCCATCCCCTATATATATATATATGAGAGGGATATTTTGAGAAATTGATGAGTTGTAAGAACTTTAAGAACTCAATATGGACTACACATTTAATTAAATGAGTATGAAATATGTGGCTGAGATTAAATTTAATTTAAAAATGATCAGGAGAGAGAATAAAGATTTTTGATGATTACACAAGTTTAAATGTTAGTTACACACGTGTAAAAAGTCGATTCAGTGTGTAAAAAAATACTGTAATTTTTTTACGTTACTTACACTTACATACTATACATGAGTAAAACAAATTCAAAAAAAAATTGTTACGTTGAGTTCTTTCGAATTCTTAAAACTGGTTCTCAAAAGAAATCAACCATATATATATATATATATAGGGTAAGGATCCTAAGAGAACCCTTTGCAAATTGAGAACTTTGAGAACCATTTTGGACCACTAAAAACACCTTTAAAAATATTTAAAAAAATCATAAAACAAAAAATAATAAAAATTTTAAAAAAGTAAAAAAACCAAAATTCTTACATTTCATTCTGGTTTCATTAAAAAAAATACAAAAAATTAAAAAAAACGTCGTATTATACACATATGTATAATTTTATTTAATCTTTAGTTACGTAATATACACATATGTACAGTATCATTTATTTTAAATTATACACATGTGTACAAAAAAACATGTAAATGTACATATATGTATATATTATACATATGTGTATATAATTTAGCTAAACCGAGTTTTTTTTTTTGAAACCGGGATGATAAAATTAGACTTTTGGTTTTTTACTTTTTTTGATTTTTGTGTTTTTTTTATTTTTAGGTTTTTTGTGGTCCAAAATGTTTCTTATAGCTCTCAATTTCAAAAAGGTTCTCTCATGATCCTGATCCTATATATATATATGGGCGCCCTTGGGGGCATTATTGGTTGGGGCTTCGATACTCCCGGTGCTTACGTGGCTCGTGGCAATGTGGAGGGGCTTCGATGCCCCCTACCATAGAGGATAGTCTAATGGTTCAATATTTATTTTTATTATTACTTATTTGAAATTAAGGAAGATTTGATAATAATAAGGGATATTGGTTTTTAATACTCCAAACTTTTACTCGTTAGACGATAACACTCCCAACTAACAATTTGTCTTCCACCACTCCCAACTTGTAACTTATTTTCTTCTATCACTCCCGAACTTAACGGACCCTAACTCCGTTAGATTTTTTTGCTGACATGGCATGTTTTTTTGATGTGGCAATTTTCTAAACAGTTGTGGGTCCATGAAACCACCTCATCATCTTCTTCAAAAAGAACCCTAACGCCACCACCCAAAAAACACCCTGCACCTCCTCCACCACCCACCCACCCAAACCGCCTATAACCACTGTTGGTAACACCAGCACCGAAGTACCACCATTCATTTCCCCCAAATCATGAACCGTATTTTCAACCACCACACCAGGTGTGATTAAAACTAATCAAACCAAAAGGAAGAATAGAGTGTTACCTGATCTTGAAGCCGAGTTGCGGTCACATGAACCAAGCTCATTGCAGTGGTTCATAATTCGATCCTAAGGTCGCTTGTAGTGGAGATACGATACAGTTCTTTGAAAATTCGTTAAATAGCGATGGTTTCTTTTTGCAGTCTCAAATTCACCGGAAATCGGCTGAAATCATTATTTTGCTGTAAAAGAGAAGAAAAAGAGACAGTTGGATTACGAGTATGGGATGAGTGTGAGTCGCTATTTCACTCGTGGCTCGATGAGCCGGCTCAAAATTAAAAGATAAAAAGCAATCGAGTGGGTTAAATCAGGTTTTAGGTTGAGAAAGTAGGACGAGCGGTCACCGAAGGTGTTGGAGGTCAGGTCGGATTCGCTGTTGAGATTTGGTCGAGTATCTGTGAGCTGTTGATGAAAATAAGGGGACGGTTTATTGGTGGCAGACGGTAGTTGAAGTCAAGGTTGATGACTTAGGATAAATGAATGGTGATGGTGCTACCAATGATGGTTACAAGTAATGGAGGTGGGTGGTTAGGATTAGAGATTAGTTTTTTTTTTTTTTTTGAGAATATGGTATCATGGACCCACAACTTTTAAAAAAATGCCACATATGATTGCCACATCAGAAAACATGCCATGTCAACAAAAAAATGTAACGGGGTTAGGGTCCGTTACGTTCGGGAGTGATGGAAGAAAATAAGTTACAAGTTGGGAGTGGTAGGAGACAAGTTGTTAGTTGGGAGTGTTATCGTCTAACGAGTAAAATTTGAGAGTATAAAAAACCAATAATAATAATAATAAGAGTAAATTAGTCAACTAATACGTTTGTTTTAATGTAATGGACAAATATGTAATATGTATGTTTTAGTTTTGTGGAAATATGTAACTAAGGATGTTAAGAAGGAATAATATGTAAATGCCCCTATTTAATATGTAAATGCCCCTATTTAAAATGGTATGTACGTTGGACATGGGATTATTAAATTCGGTGAGTTTTGTCGTTATAAATTTATAATATTCGATTCATTGAAGTAATTTCTTTTAACGTTTATGACTTTATGGTCTTCTCTTTGTTCACATTTTGTCGTCATTGTTTGTACACATTTTCCTATCTTTGTTATACCCAATGAAGAAACACGAATCCAATCTTTTAACGGGTCTTAGATCCGATGAGTCCACATGGTAGGATACAATAACAACCAACACGATATGAGCACAACTTCCCAAAGTCCAATGATCGGAACCTGCAAAACAGACACTGTGAACTCTCCACTATCTACGTACTTACATTACTTAAGTACTTTCTCTCTTAAGAACTGGACTTATTCTCACGCCGGAGGGTGGTTACGGGAAGACCCCCCTCTTGTCCTTCCCGTAACGAGCTCACAGTGTCTGTTTTGCAGGTTCCGGTCACTGGACTTTGGGAAGTTGTGCTCATATCGTGTTGGTTGTTATTGAATCCTATCCTGTAGACTTATCGGATCTAAAACCCGTTAAGGAGATTGGATTCGTGTTTCTTCACCCTTGATGGTTATTTTCATGCCACTAGAATTGGCTATCAATCAAAATTTAACAAAATTATATAACATTGATTGATCCATTTATAAATTCCAGACTTTAAACCGGGCGTCACTTAAGTCTTTCATTTTTAATGCATTTAATATATTACAAGTGTTTTGTAAGTCGTAGTATTTTTTAAAGGAGAAACACATTTTACAAGTTTAATACTGATTTGTGGTGCGCAGAAAAGGAAATTACTTAGAATAAACCTTGTGGACCACGTACTGTGAAGACTTAGGGTCAACCATGCATGGCCCATGAGGAATATATCACTATGAATTCCAAGTCTCCGCTGACCAGTAACATGTTCGTTTAGTGATTTATAAGTAAAATAGTGTGAAGACATAACCGCATAAGAACAGGGCCGTCTCAAAGCTTTTAAAGGCCTAAAACAAACTAAAATGTTGGGGCCTTTTTCAAAAATTATTTGGTATAAACCCTCCTCATTCATCCAAGTTTGAGACCGGCAATAATAAGCTAACAAGTTATAGCTGGCAAAGTTAAAAAAAAAATTTTTGTCTGTAAATTTATTTAAATGACATTTACTTATCTTGCTTTATTTGAAATAAAGTGTTTAATTAAACATTCATAATCAATCAAGTTATTGAAATAAAAAAATCTTTTCAAAAAGACTTATAAGCAACTCTTAAATTATCTGTAAAATATTGAAGAATAAAATTAACATGTTAAATATACATTCTTATAACTGTATTCATTTTTATTTAATATTTTAGTCAATAACTATTGATATTCACTTTTGGTTTTCGTGAACTCGTTTTATATAAAATTGATCATTTTATAATAATAGAGTTGATTAAAACTAATGAAAATATCACAGTTACTGCATGTATATTATATAATGATCATTAAGTTTTTTTAACATGCATAAAACTAAAACTATAATAGTAAAGATATGTACGATAACATGTTTAATTTTAAAGGATGATATGAAAATTCATGACATGGGCCTTTCCTATTAATTTGTGGTCCATCAGTAAGTATTATAAATAGAAAGGCCCATTTCAAAAACCCAAATACATAACCCATATTGTGATGGAGGCTCTAAAAACTGAAGGCCTAAAGCAAAGGCCTGATTTGGCTGGCCCACGGGCCTAGCCTGCATAAGATAATCCATATTTCCTTCATCTACACCATTATTTATATAAAACCTTCGAAATAAAATTTGGGTTGATCAACATGGAGAATACTCATCGCGGTTTGGGAATTTATCTCTTTTTCGTATTTATCTTTTTAATGGTGACAACGCATAAATGTGTGGGTGGTGGAAATCTCACAAGAGCTTCTTGTTCTGAGCAAGAGAGACTAGCTCTTGTCAAGTTCAAACAAAGCATAATATATGACCATGGGATGCTTTCATCATGGGAGGTAGGCAATTATTGTTGTAGATGGGACGGTTGTGACAATACAACTGGAAGGGTTGTCAACCTTCATCTCAGAAGCTATAACCGGGAAAATTATGGCTTAGTTGATCGATACAGCAACTTGCTTGCTGAAGAATACAGTTTAGGTGCTGTTCGTTATGGCTACTTCTTACGTTATGACGAGCGGTACTACTTAGATGGTCAGGAGCTGAACTCTTGTTTGGCAGAGTTGGTGAATCTAAAGCACCTAGACTTGAGTGGAAATAGTTTTCGAGGAAGTCGATTTCCAAAGTTCATTGGATCCTTGAAACAACTAAGGTATCTCAATTTATCTAACATAGGTTTAATTGGCAGTATTCCCCATCACATTGGAAATCTTTCCAATTTGAAGGTTCTTGATCTCAGTTTATCATCAGATGACTCAAATGACTTAATGATAGATGATATAGCATGGATCTCTAGTCTCTCAAAACTCGAGCATCTTGACTTGAGTGGCTTGGATCTTAGCAGGGCACGAAACCTTGATATCTTACTTTATATGCCTTCTTTGTTGAACTTAAGTGTGTCTAGGTGTGGATTCTCCATAGCTCATCTTGGTTCTCATCATTTTAATTACAGTAGAGAACTTGCCAGTATCAAACACTTGGATCTTAGTGAAAATGATTTGAGAGGTGAACTACCTGGCTTATTTGTAAACATGACATCCCTAGAGTCCCCTGATCTTTCATTGAATAAAATTACTAGGACATGGAGCTTTGAAAACTTGCTACAAATGATACCGTATGTTTTAGCGGTGCGTTTGTCAGGTTGTAACATCCAAAAGATCAATCTTTCACCCAATAATTTTAGCATCGGTATACATTCTAGCCACCAACACCTCGATCTCAGCCTCAATAAAATTGAAGGCAGATTTACATATGTTTTAACAAACATGAGTTCCCTATTATCCATTGACCTTTCATATAACGATCTGAACTCATCAATTCCTATTATGCCTAACCTTCTTAAGCTTGATATTTTGGGAAATAACTTTAGGAATATTGAGGATGTGGGACTTTGGAGACAGTGTTACCTCAAACACTTGTTTGTTTCATCAAGTAATCTTGAAGGAGAAATAATTGGTCCATCAACCAATGTATTAGAATGCTCTCAAAATCCATTGGAGATGTTGTATTTGGACCATAATAAATTAAACTGCTCAATTCCAGAATCCCTAGGACGATTGTCTAATTTAAGAGAATTAGATATATCATTCAATGAACTAACAGGTTCCATCCCAGTATTTATAGGAAGACTCGCTTCATTAAGAGTGTTTTCAGTGTCTTCAAACTTTTTAAATGGGACCATTCCAAATTCAATTGGAAAACTCATCAAACTCTATCAATTAGCTGTCTCCAACAACTCTTTACATGGAGTTCTTTTAGAAGACCATTTTGCTAACCTCTCGATGTTGAAGTATTTGAATGCTGATTATAATTATAAATTGCTTTTCAATATTTCGCCTCACTGGATACCTCCATTCCAGTTGAAAGTCGTTCGACTTCATTCTTGCAAGATTGAAGACGGATTTCCAAAATGGTTTAGAACTCAAATGAGTCTTAAGGAGTTAGTGTTGTCCAATGCTAGCATTTCTGGACCTCTTCCCACATGGTTGCGCGTCATGCCCATGATAAGTATCTTAGATCTCTCTCACAACAAACTCACCGGTACTTTGACAAACCTTCATTCTGTGCATGAGGTTGGTTACGTATTTGGAGGCATGTTATTTTTGCAAAATAACCTTTTCGAAGGGTCAATTCCATTGTGGTTGTGCACACTGAGAGATTTAAAAGTTCTTGATCTTTTAAGAAATAGGTTGACTGGTGAAATCCTAGTTGCTTATGGAGTCTACCCTTGGAAATGGTTCTACTTAGTTCAAATAGGCTATATGGTGTCATATCGAATCCCATAGGCAATAATGCATCCTTGTAGTGGTTACAGTTGAATGACAATAACTTGAGTGGAGAGCTCCCATATTCTAGGTCTTTTAGAAGTTTGATGGTCTTAGATTTGGGTGAGAACAAAATCTCTGGAATCATACCTGAATGGAATGTAGATGAATTAATGGTCCTCAGGTTGCATAAGAATAACTTTAGTTGAAGAATTCCTACCTTTTTGTGCCAATCTAGATCACTACATATTATAGATCTCGCGCAAAACAACTTACAAGGATCCATCCCTTCTTGTTTCGAATATTTTGATGGCATGAGAAGGAACAATGATGTCGACTATTGGGGTTTGTTTGGTTATGGACATGTTGTGCAGGTTCTCAAAGGTTTAGCACTTAGCTATACAAAAACCCTGATCTTTGTTAGAAGCATAGATCTTTCAAGCAATAAACTTTTTGGAGAAATACCTAAGGGGCTAACAACACTTGATGGATTAATGAGTCTTAATTTGTCTTATAATTGTTTTACCAGGAGCGTTCCAAAAGATATTGGGAACATTAACTCATTGAATGCTCTTGATTTTTCAGCAAACAAGTTGACTGGGTTGATTCCACCTGTAGGTTCCCAGCCGGATCTACACAGGAGTATCTCGTAACACGAGGGTGCGGAATCCCCTACGTATACGATACGAGTGTTAAGACGATAAACACGTTAATGACAAGCAAACACACGAGTATATAAGAAAATACTTGTTATATTGCAATGGGTAATAACCAAAGAACAAACACGTGACACACAGAGTCACAAAAGCCAGCCGTCCAAAGTTATATCAAATGAGCCGAAGTTAGACATTATATATATTAGCGACAACTTCGCCTAACACACTAGGCGAAGTTGTCCTAACTTCGCTCAACTCAAGTTCGCCTAAACATAAACCACACTTAACTAATTTCAACACAAAACGAACAATTTAAACGATTACAGACACAAATAAACACGAGATAAATGAACTACTGGCATCATGTACCAACAGACCCCCCCCTTGGCAGTAGCTTCATATCTCTAACATATTTCTCGTGTCTTGTAATCCAAACTCACGTACCCACCGTCTTCAAGCATGAACTCACTGTCTCACACAGACAGAGACCACCTTCTGGTACTTCTTTGCTTCGTCTTTCCACGCAGGAATATAGAAAATCTTCTTATCATTTAGTACCTGCAAATAAGCTTGAGACAAGTTAACCAAGTGCATTGGATCATACACTCTCAGAATCTCCTGTTCATCTTCATCTTCCATCACGGCTTCAACAGTCAGGCAGTCAACAAACCACCACTTGAGATCCTTCAACACATCCTTAGGCATTAGCTTCATCGGAACTTCTTTCAAGCACCGGATTGGCTTATATTTCATCACCATCCAGGGCTTACCATCAACCCTCATACCACGTTCTTTATCTTCCACTAACTTCCCTTTCTGAGGTTTCAACAACTCAAACTTTTTCTCCTTAATACTTTCCTTCCACACATTCTTCCCAACCCACTGGCAAAGTTATCATCACTTCTATTAATCAATCTCAACTGAGCTAAATCTTTTACCTCACACTCAGGCAAGGTGTTGAGCGATCTCAATGCCTTCTTAAAATACTGAACCCCATCATAACGTTTTATCACAAACAACTTCAACTGTTCATCATATAACCAGCAGATAATACCTTTCTTTGATTCAGCATAGCCCTTGATATTGTAAATTTTCTTGAACATCGTTGGTACCTCAGGCTTCTTTGTCTTGAAGAACCATTGAGCACAGCCTTCTTTCCATGTTCGCTGCTCTTCCCACTCAGAATCACCCGTCACATTATCATCTTGACCCAACTTCACTTCATCAACACTTGGAATATCATGCTCAACATCATCATCAACTATCTCTCCTTCCTCTAACTCACTTTCAATTTCAATCTGTTCCCCAATTTTCTCAATCTCACTAACTGTCAGCACATCATCAACCAACTCATCATCATCATTCCCTGATTCATTCTCTTCATCTACAACCACTGTCTCATTACCTGCACTGCCTGACGGACTAGCAGACTCCCCCTGAGATGTGGAAGTCCCAAGATTTTGTTTAGTTCTTGGCAACTCACCACCTGCATCTTTAGATGCATTGGGATCATCGTCTATGTCCTGTCTTTTCTTCGTTCTTAACTCATCACCATTGCAACTCGACTCCCCCTGAGATGCTAAGAACTTCTTAAGCTGATCAAACAACTTACCATGTTCAACAAGCAGTGCAGAATGGAGTTGATTCTCTGCCACCAGACGATTAATCGCTTGATTCTGAATAACATTTATTTTTGATTGTTCAGCAACCACTCTTTCAATAGCCGCAATCCTCTCAGAATCAGACAAGGTTGCATCAAAATCAAAGTTCATGCGAGAGGTATCCTGAGCATATGGAGGTGGAATTTCCAAGCTTACAGGAATATCGGAAGTAGATTGAGTAATAACTGGGGGCGGCATAGAGACAGGTAGTCCAGCAGTCACTACCAGTGTGGACTCAACAAATCTAGCAACCACCTCAGATGGAGTAATGGTAGAAGATGGAAAAGAAACAATCCCTGGAGCTGTGAACTCGAACGTAGTCGGAGGAATACCAAAAGATGACGATACAGTCACCAAAGGTACACTCGAGGTTACCGGTAAAGGAACAGCCGAAGAAGCAGGTAACATAGACATACCAGATAACGATGGCGGAGAGAAACAGACAACCCTTGAACTTTCACCAACCTTTGCTTTCTTTGACCGACGAACCACTTTATACAATTCCTCCTCATAGTCCGACGCACTATCATCCGAGTCTTTCTTTCGTTTGCCATGGAGTTTTTCTTGCCTTGCAAGTACTTGCTGTGCTTCAACAACATCATCAGTAGAGGAATCTGATAAAGTATCCTAAAAATCCTCCACAGCTACAACAGAAGAACCTATATTCACACCAGAAACTGCTGCCGTTGAGGCTTGAAGCTCAAGAGGATCTACCGTACCCATATCAAAGAAATCATTTCCACCAAAGGCAACGTCAAGATCAACCTGATCTGCAGGAACTGCAGCTGGATCAACAAGAGGAGCTTGTTGTACCACGGGTGCTGGTTCAACCACAGGAGGTGGTTGAGGAACATCAGCATGTTGCGGGACTGGATCATTAAACTCATCTTCTGGAGGAGCAACATACTCAGGATTCACCAAATAACCGAACAACGCAGTGTGTCTTGGACGAAGTTCAGGCTTGTTACAGCACTCTATGACTTACATTGCGCAATGATTCTCTTGTTCACACTTTCAACGAAAGAGATATGACGACGTTGTGGCAAGTTTGGAGCAACATGATTGAGAATCATCTGTAAGAATCGAGGGTACATCAAAAACCGTTCCCGTGCCACTGCGCGTCGCTGACGATCAATCTCATTAAATATCATCTGGCTGAAACTGTAGGTCTTGTTGTAAGTCAAAGCAGTCATAGCCGATTGCATCGTCGCACCCATACCATCTGTACCAGCCTTGCGGCCAGACATGCACACAATCATAACATGCATTAAAAACCTCCACTGATCCAATAAAAATCCCTTACGCCTCTGAGAATCCTCCAAAGGTCCTGAATACCCCATACGTACAAAAGCACCATTCCTGAAAGTAGCCGAAAAATCTGTGGGATCCTCAGTCGTCTCACCCCCGAACTGTAAGGCTTCCCTTATCTGATTTGCCGAGAACTGTACCTCCTGACTGTTGACAGTGGCACGCATAACTGGAGGTTCAACCCTACAGTCATATTCAACGGTTCTCCAAAAGTCTTCAATATTTGGTAGTGAAATAGGAAGAGTGGTAGTAATGGCATGAAAAATACGTGAGCGAACGAGAAATGAAATGATCTAACGATAGTCCTCAATTCCACGAGCATCCGTTTCCAAGGTGATATACATGTTGTGACCCGGAAGAAACTGTCTTTTATCATCTCCACCTTCATCACCACCAGCGCCACCAGCACCTGCCACAGCAGCCATATCTGCAAAATAAACGAATGAAATCAGACTCATATGGCAACAGGTTACAACTTCGCCCTGCATGGTACAGGCGAAGTTGTAGCTTTAGCGATGTTGAGGTACAGGCGTAGTTATATCAACCCTAACTTCGCCACATAAACGGCGAATTATTCACACCCAGTTATGGCTAGGAATGGCCGATCAGAGAGTAGTAATAATAAAAGAGTAATGCGATTAGAGTGTCAAACAACTTATTATCACTAACAGAGCCTTCAATAGGACCGACATAGTGGGAATAGGGTTTGATACAACAACGGGTTGAAAGCAGATCATTTAGAAACCGATTAACAACATACAATAAGAATTATGAGTTACAACGATCAGACCAACCTTGATTACGGATTAATAACTGATAAAAAGAGGTGTGATTCAACTGGTAAGTTCGCCGAGGGTTTAAGAGTATAACAGTTTAACCAATTTTGACCACAGTCCCCACTTATATAGTTTTGGAAAAACCCAGGGGCGAAGTTAAATTAACTTCGCCATTTAAGCAACTTCGCCCCTTCAGTCAACGTCGCTTAAAGTCAACTTCTCCCAAAGTCAATTTAAATATAATAAAGAATAAACGATCAAAAACAAGTAACCAGGGTTATTAACGACAACAGTCCATAGGACAAAATACATAACCAAAGTTAAGTAGATATATAAACGGGATCAAATTTCAGTCTTGCAGAAACCCAGCATGTTTTTAGAAAAGATCCTAACAGGAATCATACCGATTAAGAGGCTGTCACACAGATCCATGTTCAGCGGTATTATGACATAGAGAGACAGGTATAAAACTTAGTATGGTTCTCATTGGTTCTGTGATACGGATTAGGTTCAATTAAGCTCAAAATTTAGATGGACATCACATGAGAGATTGTGATGCCTCCTATCTATTCTCAAGGCGTATTTGGCTTTCCCCAAGTCACCCCGAGTTGACTTCGACCCGTAGTGTCTGATCAATTAATATTCACATGTCAAACTCTCCGATTCATCTTCCCGAACTCGCTTCTATTTTGAATTATGCTTTTTTTTTCTCTTTCTTGATATTTGTAAACACATAACATATAATCTTCATCAGGCTTAACGATAATAATAAGTAATGTTTTTTTTTGTACAATAAGAATACAACTGCAAGTCCCGAATCTGGATCACTGCAGAAACATAACACTAACTTTGCAAGAATCAGAAAACTCACGGGCTCTTGTATGACTGGGTAATCACTTTTCTGCCTATCATTCGGAGAGATGTATGTGGAGACATGCACAACTCAAAATGACTCTCCACATTCGGAGAGATGATGTTTTTTTTAAGAGAACAAAAGAAAAACAAGGTTACTCGGGATTGATCATCCCATTTAGCTCAATAAGGTTTTGAAAATGGGATCGGTCAAACGCTTTTGTAAAAAGATTGGCAAAATTATCCAGTGAATCAACCTTTTCAAGCACAATTAATTTCTTCTCAGCACAATCCCGTATAAAGTGATGACGATTGTCAATATGTTTAGTTTTACTATGTTTTACGGGATTGTTAGTTACTGAGATAGCAGCAGTGTTATCAATGCAAATAGGAGTTTGAGTGAAATTCAGACCATAATCGCGCATTTGTTGTTGTATCCATAAAACCTGGGAGCAGTAGTTAGATGCTGCCATGTATTCTGCTTCGCAGGTGGATATGGCTACAAAGGTCTGTTTCTTGCACTGCCACGACACCAATCTTCCTCCGAGAAACCGACATCCATCGGTTGTTGACTTCCTGTTCTGATTGCAACCTCCATAGTCAGAGTCGGTGAATGCAACCAAATCCAGTTCTCCTCCTTTCGAGTACCAAAGTTCCAGCTTGGGCTTTCCTTTAAGATATCGCAAGATCCTCTTCACTCCCTTCATGTGTGATTCCTTCGGGTTGGCCTGAAAACGAGCACATAGACAAACTGCAAACATAATGTCAGGTCTAGAAGAAGTTAGATACATTAAGGAACCTATGATTGCCCGATACTGAGTGGGATCCACATCTTCATCACTGTCGGAATCAGCACCCAGTTTTGGTTGACGTAGATTGGAGTGTCAAACGGGGTACTATCGTCCATTTTAAAATGCTTAAGCACATCGTTCATATACTTAGTTTGATGAATGAACATGCCATCCTTCTTTTGATATACCTGTAAACCCAAAAAGAAAGTTAATCCGCCCATAGCGCTCATCTCAAACCTTTTCTTCATGACTGCTTCAAACTCCTGACACACAGAGACTCGTGAGGCAGCAAAGATAATGTCGTCCACATAGACCTGGACGAGAAGAAAATCACCCCCTTTTCTTTGTACAAACAAAGTACTGTCGATCTTCCCTCTCTCAAACCCATTCTCTAGCAAGTAATCTGACAAGGTTGCATACCAGGCTCGAGGTGCCTGATGTAGCCCATATAATGCTTTGCTCAGTTTGTAGACATGATCAGGAAAATCTGGGTCAGGAAAACCCGAAGATTGTTCTACATATACCACCTCATTGACTTTTCCAATAAGAAACACACTTTTAACATCCAGTTGGAACACTTTCATCTCTTTGTGTGCAGCAAACGCCAGAAACAGTCGAATTGCCTCCAATCTTGCCACAGGAGCAAACACTTGATTGTAATCGATCCCTTCCTGTTGATTAAACCCTTTAACTACCAACCTTGCCTTGTTGCGAATTATAAATCCCTTCTCATCTCTGTTACACTTGAAAACCCACTTTGTACCAAAGCGTTCACATCTTGTGTTTTTTCTACTAATTGCCATACCTCCATTTTTTCAAACTGTGCCAGTTCTTCCTGCATGGCTTCAACCCACGAGCTATCCTTCAGTGCCATTTGATAATTCTTTGGTTCTATCTGACTGATGAAGAAGGCGTACAAGCATTCATTTATAATACCAGTGTCTTTAATGCTTGCATACACACATGTGTTTTCGTCCAAACTTCTTCTAGTACGTACACCATCAGAAGGATTACCGATCACATTTTCTAAAGGATGATTCTTGTGAGTTTTGGTAGTCTGTACAGGACCAACTTCCATATCATTCTCAAGATTGTGAGAGAGTTCATCAGAGTGATGCTGAGTGTGAAATGGATTGTAGAATTCATCTTCATTCGAGACAGCTGGAGTTTCAACCGCACTTGACGAGGTTGGTTGAGTTTCATTATATTGGGGACGTTATACAATGGCCTCCTCTTCATCAAGCAACATATGTGTGGCCATTTTCTCATCTATGTCTGCAAAATCCAAGTAAGGCACATTAAAAGATTTGAATAGATTATCATAGTCGAAAGCCTCTGTTGGTCCCATGCTAGGCCTAGGTGATTTGTAACTAGTAATGTCAGTGTTACAGACCACCTCAACCTTGCTGTTTGATAGATTAAAGACTTTTCTGTTGGGTGTCCCAACAACATAGCCAACTAAGATATCTTCGTCAGCTTTCTCACCAAATTTAGAGTTAGTCTTTAATATCGAACATGGGGACCCGAAAGGTTCAAGACCTTTCAAATTTGGCTTTCTACCATGCATAAGTTCATAACAGGTCTTATTTGATCTTTTAATAGTTAAAACACGATTAAGGATATAGTAGGCTGTAGCAACAGCCTCAGCCCAGAACACCACGGGAACTTTAGCATCTGCCAGCATGGTCCTGGCGCCTTCAATTAGAGTTCTATTCTTTCTTTCAGCTACTCCATTTTGTTGCAGAGTATATGGTGCATTGTACTGATGTTCTATCCCTTTTTGCAAACAAAACATCTCCATCTGATAGTTCTTGAACTCTGTACCATTATCGCTTCTGATGTACTTAACCTTTCTCCCAAAAATATTTTCCACCTTGGTAATCAGGTTAATTACCAACCGAACTGTTTCATCTTTTGCCTTCAGAAAATAGACCCAAGAGTACTGCGAGTAATCATCAGTCACCACTAAACAGTATGACGTTCCTCCTAGACTTCTTACATTCACGGGACCAAAGAGATCCATGTAAAGCAAATCCAAGGTGCTGAAAAATGAGTTAACCTTCTTGGAGTGATGTGGCTTCTTGGGCTGTTTTCATTTCTTGCATGACACACATTGGTCTTCAAAATTGAAGTTCTTCAATGGAACAGTCTTCCAATCACGTAACAATTTCTTGTTACCAGTCATGTGCTGGGAACAGACACTGTCAACAACCCACATATTGTTTACAGCCTTGCTCGACTGTTCCTGCACAATTAAAGAAATAGATTAAAAATGGGGGACCCAAGACCTTCTGGTCTTGGGTTGATTAAACCTGTTATCCGGCATCCAGTACCTTGGTTACCCAACGTTCCTTGAGGAAAATTTCCATTTGCTCTGAAAGGAAAATTTCTAAATGACTGGCTATGAGGCCATCCAAACCTTCGTGTATTTCTAGCATTAATGGAATTATAATTGTTGGTTTGGTAATTCACTGGGAAAAAACGAGACTGGTTTCTTTGAAATCTTGGATTAGTCCAATGATTGAAATTTGATGTGTTAGCATTCTTACCAGCATTATATTTAGTATTCGTTTTATTCTCAGTTTCAGTTGGCCTCATATTTCTAGATTTCCTCTGTTTCGGAGGATAGTCACTGACAAAGTGTCCTATTCTGTTACATCTAAAACAACTTCTGTTCGATTTACTTGTGTTCTTTTGAACATTTGAGTCAAAATTTGTTGTAGATGATGAGGTTGCGTTACTCTCAGTTTGTCTCACATACGGTGGAACAAACGGATTTATGGAAGATTTCTTTTCGTCAAACTTATAGTCCCCCCCCCCCCATTTTAGTAACACAACCTCTTCTTTTATCTTACTTGATTCAGACTGTTTTTCTGAATTTGACGAGACAGAACTTGTGTGTAACATCCTACTTTCGGTTATATTAATAAAATAAAGTTCGTTTATTTTATAGCGGGTCGTTATCGGTTTAGTTGAATAGAATACGAGATGGACTTGTGTTGGGTAAATGGATATGGGTTATGGACTTCGGTTATGGAGGAATGAAGGAAAGACCATGGGCTTAAGCCCATGATCAAAAATATATATACCCTTAATCCTCCATTTAATTCATTTACACATATCCCTTACACCATCCAAAACACACACTTAAGATTCTCTCTCTAGTTCTCTCTCTCTAAACCGATATCAAGAAGGAAACCGAGAACCGACCCGAGGTAATGATTGTATTTTATTGTTTGAGCTTAAAACCGTTAGTTATGAACACGAAACGACGAGCCGACACCGTTAAACCGTTTAAGTCACGAGATCCGGGTGGATTCGGGTATAAACCGAACCTATGATGAGCTTAGGGGTCACCCTAGCTCAGATTTGGATCGAACGGGACGAAAAACGGTGAAAAACGAGTTAAAACACGTTTTTCCGGCGAATCCGCGGTTTTCCGGCGGTGACGCCGGAAAAGGTTGGTACGAGGTTAGCGATGTCAGGGAATGTTCTGACATTCCCTGACCTAACCCTAATTCGCTAAGGGTAACTAGCGAAGTAGGTGTGATTAGCCAGCCGATTCGCTAAGGAAAGATTAGCGAACTAGCATGTCATTCGTTAAGGAAATAAGGGCGAACTAGGCCATTCGCTAAGGCCATTCGCTAAGAGAGGGACGAATGAACCCCCTTCGTTATAGGGTTCATTCGTTGACCAGATCAGTTCTTTAAGGTCCAATTCGCTATAAGGACCAGTTCGTTAAGATGCCTGATTCGTTACAAAGGCAGATTCGCTATAATGGCTAATTCGTTATGAATTTCCATTCGTTAAGAACTGAGTGACGAATTAGAACTTTGAAAGAATGACAGAACAGTCCCTGGACTTAGAAAAGAATGATATAATTACAAAGTGACCCTTGGACTTTGATGATTTATGAAAGATGCCTTCAAGGGTTAAAGTGTAGCGATTAACTAACCGGTAATAATCCAATGAAGTAAAACCGGCTTAGATACGTAAGATTAATTAAGTATACGATAGGAAGAGTTAGAGCCGTATTTAATATATGTATGATTATACAGTTAGTCGTGCTCAGCTCAGGAAAGGATTAACTATAAACGGTGAACGCAACCGCCTTGAGGTGAGTTTCTAGCCCCACTTCCTTGTTATGTTTTCGGGGCTGTGTGCATACTCGATGTGATAGTTAATACACTTATCTTAAGTGGTAAGTGTATGCCTTGTATGATTTATGTATGATGATTGTTTGACAGTGCGTGAACGATCTTCGGATATTGCATGTACCGTCAGGTGGTAGTTAAGATATGATTGATAGGTATGATGAAAGATGTGATGTATGTATGAAAATATGATGTATGCATAATGTATGTATGTTATGATGATGGTACGTGAACGCTCTTCGGAGATTGCACGTATTGTCAAGGAAAGTATGTATGAACAGGTACGGTACAGTTACACGAAACAAAGGGACCAGACCCTAATAATATCTGTGATGGTAGGGACCAGACCCTAATAATATATGTGATGGTAGGGACCAGACCCTAATAATATCTGTGATGGTAGGGACCAGACCCTAATAATATCTGTGATGTTGGGGACCAGACCCTTTATAATATCTGTGATGTTAGGGACCCGACCCTTATAATATCTGTGAGGTTATAGAGCGGAAGGCTCTTTAAATAGATCGGATAGTTATGTATGAAAAGTAAGTATGAATAATGTACACCCCTTCGGGCACGTGTGCAAGTATGAGAACAGATTGTATGTTGTATGATTAACTAGAACTCACTCAGCGTAGCTGACTTTTAGTATGAACGCAGGTGAGTAGATTGAGGCAGCTTGCATAAGAGGAAGCACATGGCATGGACTTGAAGAAGCTGGCATCCCAAGAAATGTTATGTTATTCTAAAGACAATGTTTTATGTTTTAAATGATTTGAATGCCCGTTAAGACAACGAAGTATGGTTTTGTAATATGATGGTTTGAATGTTTTAAGATTCCGCGAATGTTTTTATTAACTCTGATATTATGAACTGTGTTTATGAGTAAATCCAACGTCCAAATGTGAGGCACCGGTAACGGGGCCTTACATTGTGACATCAGAACTTGTCTGACTCGCTTCACTCTCATTAACTATAGTATCTTTAGTAGAGACTTTGATTGGAACTGTCTGACTAATTTCAACATTCACGGATTACTGATTACTAGGATATAAGTATAGTTATTATTATATGGTGGTGGAACTTCTGTGAATCCAATTCCCCCTTTGTTAATCGGGGAACGTTGAACACTTAAAACATGGTCCAGCACTGCAGAGGAATTTCTAAATTGTTCAATTTTTCTATTCAGTTCCACCACTTTTACCTGATAATCAGCAATCTGTTTATCCTTTTCAGCTATTAGTTTGGTTTTTTCTTCTAACACTTCATAGCTAAGATCAATTACCTGTATTTTTTCAGCTAGAGTGGCTTTAAGGCTTCTGATGTCTTTTTCACTAGCTTTTATTTTTACCGATTAGCTATTTTCTTTAGTTTTAGAATAGTGATGTTCTTCTTTTAATTTTTTAAATTCAATGTCCGAACTAACAAACTGATCAGTTAACGCTTTCAATTGATCAGACAGTTTTTCACATTGTTCACACTGAGATTCAGAACATACCTCTGAGAGCTGATCGTTCACTTCTGCCATGTATGCTTGATTCTCCTCCGACTCTTTGTCACATCTTCTAGTTTCGATGTTTACCAGATTTTCCTGTTCGATTACCTCTTCAACTTGTATATTCCAGTTGTACCCACCGTTCTACTGAGATACCATAGCCTTGATTTCATTTCCACTTCCACTCTGTTGATTAGGCCTATTCTGATTTCGTTCGACCCTTTCATTCGTACATTCTCTAGCAAAGTGCCTATTTTGTTGACAGTTGTAACAGCGAACCTTTGACTTGTCGAAACCCGGTCTCTTTCCAACGAATTTTCTACCAGTCTTCTTCATAAATCTTTTCACCCTTCTCACGATCATTGCCATTTTCTACTGCAGATCCATTTCCTCCATGTCATCAGCATCTATCTGATGATAATCCTCATCCAAGGTTGCAGGGTCGACAATCTTTCCCTTGATGTAATTCTCATATGAGGCGATGAAAGATGCATAAAGAGCGAACTGTTGTTCAGCTGATTACACACTCATAGGCATCTGTGAGTAACTTTTGTTTGAGGCATTGGCTGAGGAGTTACTTGCTGAGGATTGAGTTTTTGACGAACTACTTCCACCCACTACAAAGCATATGTCACCTTCCATATTCATCACCACATGACCATCTTGTGTAGAGTTTGGTTCACCTCCTGAGTAATACACAGTCGATTCAGATTTAGAGCTTGAGTTTGGAGACCCTTTCGCACCATACATTCCCGGATCCTAAACCTGATCAGTAGGCATCTAATTTCGAACCATGTTAAGTTCAAAATTACGTAACTTATTAACCACCTTCTCCAAGTCAAAGCTCTCAAAATCTTTATCTTCTCTCATCAGAACTGTGTACATCTCCCATTTTGGTGGGAGAGCATCGAGAAGCTTTTCCACTATTTCTTCTTCCTTGTATTCAATGGAGTAGTTATCTAACTCGGTCATCAGGTGATAATATCGTGTTATGACGTCATCAAGTGATTCATTTCTCAGATACTTGAATACTGAGAATTGAGTTTTCAGCAGCTTTGTTTTGGAGGTACGAATCCCAACGTTTCCTTCATAGCGATTTTCAAGTGCTTCCCACAATTCTCGAGCAGTTTTGTACTTCTTGAAAGTATGGAGAATCTCTTGAGGAAGTGCCATTGTAATAGCTGCATGTGCTTTACTTTCTTCTTCATACATTTTCTTTTCATCATCCTCCATCTTACTATACTTCTTAATTTGCTCTCGACCTTCGAACTCAGTAGTCGGTGGAATGTACCCATCTTGAATGCAGACCCACATCTTTGCATCTTGATACTTCACATACTGTTCAAACCTATCTTTCCATGCAACGAAATTAGTACCTTTAAGCAGTTTTGGAGCTTTAGTTGCTGAACCAGCTTCAACCTCCATCTTTACCAGTTCAGTTATGTTTATCGAAGTCATATTTGTACGAAACAAGACCTAGAATCCAAATATCGTATTCTGCTAACAGTGTTGCGTGAAGTTAATTTTAACTTCGCTATGGAACAACTTCGCTGCCTGCTACCAACTTCGCTAGATGACAACTTCGCACACTTACTAAGTTCGCAGCTACTAACTTTGCTATCCTTAAACTTCGCTTATCCACCAACTTCGCCTAACACATATATCTTCGCTAGTTTGGGTTCGACAATTTCGCCATGGTTTTTGTAGGTTTGACACGGCTGTTATTGAAGGTTGCGAGGGTGTTGGGAAGGTCAATTGATGAGTATCGTAGAGAAATTGACAAAAAGAGGCGTATCTTAACGTAAAACGGTTCCGTGAATAGTCTAACAGAACAATCTTAACACACGTGTGATAATCCCGGACCACAAAATCACGAGCAAACGCTCTAATACCAATTGCAGGTTCCCAGCCGGATCTACACAGGAGTATCTCGTAACGAGGGTGCGGAATCCCCTACGTATACGATACGAGTGTTAAGACGATAAACACGTTAATGACAAGCAAACACACGAGTATATAAGAAAATACTTGTTATATTGCAAAGGGTAATAACCAAAGAACAAACACGTGACACACAGAGTCACAAAAGCCAGCCATCCAAAGTTATATCAAATGAGCCGAAGTTAGACATTATATATTAGCGACAACTTCGCCTAACACACTAGGCGAAGTTGTCCTAACTTCGCTCAACTCAAGTTCGCCTAAACATAAACCAAACTTAACTAGTTCAACACAAAACGAACAATTAAAACGATTACAGACACAAATAAACATGAGATAAATGAACTACTGGCATCATGTATCAACACCACCAAGCATGGCAACTATAAATTTCTTGAGTTACTTGAATTTGTCGCACAACGACTTTTCGGGAGAAATACCATCAGGACATCAATTTCAGATGCTTAACGATCCATCTATATATGCTGGTAACGTGGATCTCTGTGGTGCACCACTAACAAAGAAATGCTTTCCACATGAAAATACAAGAAGCAAGAACAAATACAAACATGGTAAGGTATGGTTTTTACTTAGACATAATGAGTGGTTTTGCAATAGGTTTTTGTGGTATTATTGGAGTGTTGGTGTTCAAGAAGCAATGGAGACATAAGCTTTTCATGTTTTCAAAGGCAGCCATGGACATGATATATGTTGCAGTCGCGGTTAGAGTTTTGAAGGTGAAAAGAGCAAGAGTGGCTGCATAGAATTCAAGTATTATGGGATATCTTATCTACTATAAATAATGTTTTCCTTTTTATTGTAATCCTTATATTCTATTCTGCTTCTTACTATTGTTGTGATTTTTACATTTGAAATCCATTTAAATTGTTAGAATAAGTGATGATCATAATTAATGCATCGGGCTGGAATTTTGGTTGTGCCTTTGTGTTCATAGGAAAATGATTGATTAGGTTAAAAGGTTTTATCTCATGAGTTAGTTTGCTTATGTTTATGCAAACTATAATTGGGTCACTGAAGAAACATGGATCTACTTCCCTTGACGGGTCTAAGATCCAATGAGTCCACAGGGTAGGATACAGATAACAACCAGTACGATATAAGCCCAACTTCCCAAAGTCCAGTGACGTAAACCTGCAAAACCAACACCGTGAGCTCGTTACGGGGAGGACAAGAGGGGGGGTCTTCCCGTAACCACCCTCCCGCGTGAGAATAAGTGCAATTCTGATGGAGATAAAGTACTCAAGTAATTAGTGAAAGTACAGTGGGAGTGAATGAATACCTCATGAAAATTGAGAGGGTATTTATAGCCGAAGGATGTGGGAAGGTGATTGGGCCATCCGTCCTTTTGAAAAGATGCTCTCGTAACCACCTGAACACGTGTCCTCAAATGATAGGTTCAGCTATACGTCGCATGTGCATGTATAACAACATGGACACGCGTGCTTATTAGATAGGATGATGAATAACCTTGGCCATGTGCACGGTTATAACGGCCTTGCCAGGTGTCCTTTATTCATTGGCCGAGAGATCACATATTGCCCAAGAAAACATCTTGGTAAATCTTCTAAAAAGTAATTAGTTAATTATAGCTGTCCTGGGGCATTACCTTCTGTTCATTCGAGCGATTGAATATTTTTCCCTGCGGATGACTTCTGAGGATGCCAGGATGCTTCCGCATAAATCGTACGGGTGTTCCTTCTTTAAACGGTTATGCGGGTGATCCATAAGTTCTGCGGGTGTCTTATGAGGAGGATTCATCTGATCCGCGGGAGGTTCTTAAGGGTATTTGGGTCTTTTTGGTACCCTACCTCTATAAGTCCCCACAGTCCAGTGTTTCTTCCGCATGAAGAATTTTTATGCGGGTGAAATTTTGGACTTAAGGATGTTTTGGGGATTTTTCTGAAATTTTGCAAGTTGCGGTGAAGATATTTTTGTAATGGATAACCATACCGATAGTACGATGTGACAGCTTGTAGGCGCGTGTGTCAGAAAATGTGACGTTTATGCCGGCTGTCACTGTACCCGACTGTTCACCTTTTTTGCCTTTTTCGAATTTCCCGCGTGACGTGGCGTTTGCCAATTGGATCCTACTGTTCTCTTTCCACTGTTCATATCCCATCGCATTAATTGCGATGGGTATAAATAGTGGAGGTTACCTTCTTTTGGAAGTTTTTATTGCCTTTGACTTCCAAATATTGACTTTATTTTTCTTCTTTAAGCTTCGATTAACCATCCAACTTTTTCTCATGATTGCCCATTGTTTATATTTCTTGCTAAAGTGATGGCTAATCAGTCTTTACCTACAAATATTGACGAAGTGGAGGTCAATTGGGACCGATCTGAGTATGAGAATCTTATCCGTACTTATGGTATCCCACCGGAATGGGGCCTGGAGTTTCCCTCTGCTGGATCCATTGCTAGCCTGCCGCCACCTGGCAAGATGACTGTATATGCTGACTATTTTACTTATAGGAATTTCCGTTTTCCCATAACCAAATTTTTTATGAAGGTTTTGAGTGCTTATGGGATCCATTTATCCCAGTTACATCCTCGTGCCGTCATGAAAATTCGTCACTACAAATTTGTGTGTATGGCACACGAGATGTTGCCTCGACTTGATCGATTTCCTGTTTTTTACTGGATGACCAACCGAGGTGGTTGGTTCACGTGTCATCCGATAGCTGACAGAATTATTGGACACGAGACCGAGAAGGGCTCTAAAGACTGGCGCAACAAATTCTTCTAGATATCCGAGGATGTGGTACCGGATACCATAGTCCGACGTCCAGCCAACGAGGCACTCCCAGAAATTGTAACAGCTCCTCATGAGGGCCGGGAGTGGTTCCGCGTCCTAGTTTCGGAACCCACCCCGATGCGGGCGTTTCCCGAGGAAGCCCTTGTATGGGCAGGCATGAGCCGTTTGTGGCCATCTCCATTCTTGGAGCCTGTTTTCATCGGTTTAAACGATCGTAAGCTGCCCTCTTTCTTTTAATTTTGTTTGAAACTTTATGATTGATTTTTTGTATTTTCTCTTTCAGGTCCAGGATCTATGTTGAACGCTCTTTTCGAGGACAAGGGTTGTACAAGGAAGAGTATTCGCGATGCGAAAGATAAACCCGTTCTTGAAAAGACTGAGGGCCACTTCCCTTTTATTGTTAAGGTGCGTGCCGAACGTGTAGTTTCGGACGATACTTTTCAGTCAGGTGCGTATGTTTTAAACCCTCCTCCGCTTAATGCCCTTACTTCTGATGGGGTAGTCGCCATTGTATTGTTGAGTGACGATTCTGCAACCCAAGAAGAAGGGAGCTCTAACGATGCTTCTGAATATTCACCTGTCTCGCACCTATTGACAGAATTGAGGCGAAAGAGGACCCTTCGATTTTCTCAGGAAAGTGATGCGGGTGCAAGTACCGCGGATACCGCGGAAGAACCAGTGATAAAGAAACGACGGACCCATCGTCCTAAGAAGCACGAGGTCAGTCTTGCTGAATGCATGAAGATGATGGCTGGTAATTATTATCGTTTTGCATTTCATTGTTTTGACCGATTCTTAAGTGTGGTTTTACTGTGTAGATCCGTCGATGGTTGTTGGTGGAAATGTTATACCAGATAAGTTACCATCGCCAACACCTGAATCTGAGAAGCAACCGTCTCCTCCTCCGGAGAAGGAGAAGGAAGATAAGCCTCCTACCCCTCCTACTGAAACAAATGTAGAGGGTCTGAATCTTCAATCGGAGGCTAATGACTCCTTTGACTATCTTTTTGATGTAACAACTCGGATTTTAAATTTATTATTTATTGACCGTTACACGAACCGTTTTTATATTCGGGAAATTTTACCAAGAAATATCGCGTTATTCGAGTAAATTTATTTTATTAACATTTGTTTATTTAATAAATATATAAAATAACTTTTGATTATATTCAATTCTTACCCTAAACCATACTTTAACCCTTTAGTGTTTCCATCTTCATAATGTAGGGACTTAACTGCAAATCTGTAATTATATTATTATATTATCAAATTACCCATTAACCCAAACCCTTAAACCCGTTTACCCGATCCATTTACTTAACCGTAAACCCGTTTATATTTCTTGTGCCTAAATGCTCGCTCTATTCTTGGAATTGATCAAGGAAATCATGTTCTCTCTTCTTTGAGACTACACCGACGTTTTGAATTAGGAAAACACAATGTTATAATATACTAATTGCGTATAATACGAAACGGGCCTAACTCGTAAACGAAAATACACTAATTAGGTCATTATAATTCAATTCTTCGCTGCTGCACCATCCTTACGATATCGCCAACGAAACCCCTAAGCGCACTTGAAGTAACATCAACTGGTTGTCGTATTCTGGATCGCTTTATGGCCGGCGCTATCATTGTCAATTAGTCATCGTATAATCATCATTCAAGGTAATTGTTTGCAGGTTTAGGATCACCATATGTTCAATTTCAATACCCCTATGAGTCTATGGCCAAGCATTAAACGAATCGTTCAATTGAAATACCTAGGGTTTGAGGGTTAGGGATGAAACTGGGCTCTTAAGTTAATTTAGTTACAATATGTTTATTAAACAAAAACAACAACAGACCAGTTGGCTGGTGATGTTGTCTCTTGGTCACTTGAACCGGCTGTGGTCGTGTGTTCGACCCTCCCCAGCCAGGTTTTTGGTTATTTATTTTTTGAACTTATGATTTAAATCCATGTACTAATATAATTGATAACTAAGCACAATTCAAAATTTTCGATTTTTTGAACATGTGTCATGATTTTGAGACTATATATACATCTCAATAAATAAAGTAAATATTATTTTATATATGTTATCTTAATTAGAAATAATTGTATTTGTATAAGGATTTTGTTCATAAATATGTCTTAGATTAAATTATTTACCTATCTATCTATATAGTTTATCATAAAGTATATTTTTATTAATTAAGTTATTTTACTTGATTACTTGATTATCTATTATAATAATAGTGATTTAACAATATATATATATATAATATCTGATATAAACAAATAAGATTACTGATGGTTCTCACAATAAGAAATATTTCCAAATAATAAATATTATCACAAACTTATCCAGTCATCATCAAAACCCGAATCCCTATAAGTCTTGTAGAGTTATTATTTATTTCCCGTATTCATTTTTTTAACTAGAAATTCTCGCCGGTACTTCTCGAAGAGCTCGATCCATCATCCATATTCTTATTATATTGTTTTTCTAGTTTGCTCGTCTGTTAAGGTGAGTAATCACTCCCCTTGTTAACTCATTTTTAAACCTTTTTGGGGACATATGCGTATCTATCATATTTATCTATTATATAGTATTCAAAACCGTAACTGTTAATCCTTGTGTGTATATCAGTTTATGCTTAACTTGCTATTTGCTTACTTGCTTTATTTGAACACTATTTGCTTACTTCGGCAACCGATGTCCATTTTTATGGAAACAGTTTAGTCCTTGCTTGGTAACCAATGTCCATATATATGGATTGGTTGAGCCCTTTCTTTATGGTTGATTATTTGTGTATGTGATATGGCTTAATTGTTTATTCTCACAGGAACAGTTTGCGTCTTTCTTTATTTATTATATAATATTATTGTAGTGTCTTAAACTGATTTTTACTCACTCAACATTTGTTGTTGACAAATATTCTATTTTATACGCATATGCAGGTTATCGTGTAGAAATTTAATGCAGGTTGGTGAAGACTTAGTGAAGAATTTAGTTAGAAGAATATTGTAATCAAGAAATATAAAATTTGTATTGTTGTATGAATTATGTACTTATTTTTATTGAATTATTTAATAAATGAATTTAATTAATAGATATTGCCATTTAAATATTGTATGATAGTACCTTGTGACCTGTGATAATCAGTTCGCGCCCGACATTTCCGCCGTAGGTTGGGGTGTGACATTTGAAACTGGGGATGCTACCGGTTTTTAGGAGAACAATCCCGTTGTGAACGAGGAAGGTTTCAGAACCCAGGAATCCCCGCCTCGTCCTCCTCCACGGTTTCCTTTTACTTCTTCATCTCTACCCACGGGTGAGGGAGGAAGTTTTCAATTTGGGCGGTCATTTCAAGATGTCGGGGGGCGGTGACACAAAGTGCTCCTCAACGATCTTCCTTTATCTCTGTTCGCCTCCATGCTTCAGGCTCTGACTATTACGGAGAGGCAAATCCAGGGGAGGACTATCACTTGTTTACCCCTCACTGGGATATTGTTAATGGGTCTTGTTTTACTGGCCCAGACGTTTGTATGGCGTTCATTAACCAGTGAGTGCCACCTGCGGAACGAATTTACCAGCATGGACGCTCTCCTCATGATCTTCATACGGATTTTTCTTCGTCTTTTGCCAACACTTTGGCTTGCGGACAAGAAATACTACGCGAATGGCGAACGATGGGCGGGAAGCTGGGAGAAATGACCCGAACTGCGGAGGATGCTAAGAAAGAGGCTGAGGAGCATCGTGCGGTGGCTAATACAGCAAAGTGGAAATTATCTGATGCAGAGATTGCTCTTAAGAATGAAAAAGATCGGAAATTCTACTGCTTCCTGTCAATGGAAGGAAGCCTGTGAGAGGCAAAATTCTCTTCTTGAAGCTGACCGCGGCGATGCTCAGCAGAAGAAAGAGGACCTGGCTAAAGCACTTGAGGCTAATTTAGCTTTGGAAAGCCAAGTGACTCGCTAGGGTACTAAAATCCAAGAACTTGAAGCAGAATTAAAGCTGCAAAAGGAGCAAGCTAAGCTTAAGGATAAAGGCGCTGCCGAAATACAAGCTGCTTATGACTCGCTTCTGCAAGCTCGTGAAGAAGCGGAAGCACGTGCAGCTGAAGCTTTAAATGACAAGCAAAAGATAGCTGACGGATTCCGGGGACTTCAGGATAGGGCGGAACGTGCTGAGCAAGACCGCCGATGGTTGTTGGGTCAAGGAATTGACTCTGTAAGTTTCCTTTACATATTTTCATTACCCATTTAATATTGTTGATGCTAACGAATCAATTTTCCTCTGTCAGGTCATTCGACACATTAAAAGGGGTCATGAGCTAACTGACAGCTTCGCCTACCTTCTTACTGCCTCATCCCAAGTTGGCCGCGTGACAGGCTTTAACGAAGGGATGGCGTATGCTCAGACCAGTAGTTCCTTTGAGGACCATCCGCTTCATGGCCTTGACGTAAAGCAAGAATACGACATGCGGATTAAATAATACGACACCTGATGTTTCCTCTGCAGGGTATGCTTCCGGAGTTTGCCTCCGCCAACGATGGTGTGCAACAGTTGAAGAACTATCTGGATGAAGATTCAGAGGACACCCCGCCTACCCCGCCTGAGGACACTCCACCAACACGTCCGGAAGATGTATCAGCTCCTAACCCTTAGGATAGGCTTAATGTCTAAGACTTGTAATTTCTTTTCATATTTTGTAACTATCTTTTGAATATGAATGAAAAGGAACTTTTTGTCTTGTGAATATTATGTTGCATGTAGGATAATATCTTTTGTGAGATATTTTTGGTTACCAGTTATTTGAATTTTTGCAAGTGGGATGGTTGTGATGACATGGCGGAAAGAGAAATATAGTGGGACAACTGACGAGACGTGTACGACGCCTTTTGACATCCTGTTCTCACTTTTTCGTCTTTCCCGCCTGACGTGTCAATCATCTACTGGTCCGCTTTTTCTCTCTCCTCTGGCAGTCAGTCAGTCGCATTAATTGCTAATGTCTCACTTTCTAGTCGTTCTTATCTCTTTCCAAACCTCCTCTTTTCCTCTCCTTTAGTTCTGAGATTTTTGAAATTGCTAAAGCTATTTGCTAATCGTTGAACTCGTGAAAGTATCATTAATGGCAGGAAATAGGAAGAGTACCCCTTCTATTAACGAAGTTATCTTTAACTTCAGGAAGAGAGACTACGAAGATGTTGTAAACGTATATGGATTGGCTCCGGAACGGGAGCCTGAATATCCAGTGGTCGGATCAATTGCCACTAATCCACTGGCCAAGAAGATGGCTGTATATGCGGACCACTTTACTACAGGGAACTTTAGATTTCATGTAACAAAGTTCGTCCAATCGATCTTGACGACATACGGAGTCCACTTATCCCAGATCCATCCCTTTGGGATGCTAAGAGTTCGACATTTCGAGTTTTGCTGTCGAGCTCGCGAATTTGAACCGTCTATCGGCATGTTTGCTGTTTTTTACAAGATGACCTTCCGCGGCGGATGGTATAGCTGGGCTACCACTGGGAAGGCGGTTATTGGTACTGAATGAATCCGTAGCCTCCATGAATGGAAGCCAAAAATTTTCTGGATCCGGAAGGATGTCATTTCGTTTACGATGACTTATCGTAAGGCGGAAGACAAGATGCCAATGGTTCCCGCCGCCGCCCATGTGGACCTTCCATGGTTCATTACCTTGACCAAAATGCCAACTCCCATGCGCCCAATACATGAGGGCGAGATGGTGAGTGCTAAGATGAGCCGCCTATGGCCCTTTCCAGAGTTGGAACCATACTACGAGAAACCAGACAAGAGTAAGTTATTATCACTTTGTTTGCAACTTTCCTCCTGGATTTTGACTTCTATTCATTTTATACAGGTGTGGGATCTATCCTTAGTACGCTCCTAGACCATGAGGAGGGTCTGATGGTGCGTCGCCCAATCGACCCGAAGGACGCACCTATCTTGGAGCGTACGCGTAACAATTTTCTGTTCCCAACCGCGCTTCGCCCGGAACCTGTGGTTTCCAAGGCGATGTACACTAAAGGTGAGGAATTTGTTTTGAAAGGTTAGGGCATTCTACAAGCTCGACCAATTACTGCTACCACTTCAAGCGGAGTGATTTTACTCCTTTCATCTAGCGAGGAGTCGTCACTATGCGAAGGAGTGTTAACAGTTGATTCTACTAAAACCCCGCGTCCGACTGTAGGTCTGACCCGCAAGCAGGATTCAAAGGCAACTACCAGTCAGGTGGGGAATTAAGAGGGTGCTGATGCCACTTCCGAGGGTGACCATCAAGTCGCTGATGATGTTAATGTCGAGAAAAAGACTCAGGGTGTTGGCGCGGGTGCTTCCAAGGTTGCTGGTAAACGTAAAGTTCGACCTACCAAAGTCACCCCGTCCAAAAAACAGAAAACGGCAAATTTGGAAGCCCGCCTCCGTCAGCTTGCTTCCAAAGATATTTCCTTAGGTAAGCTTAGCACTTTTCAAATTTGACAACTATATTGTATCAAATATGTTTTTGATGGACGATTGTCATCTTACAGTAGCCCTGAAAGATTTTTCCTAGGACATTTCAGGTCTGAAGAGTTAACTCTGCCTCCCACTCCACCGTCATCACCACTCAACACCGACCAAGATCCAATTGTTGTAACTGATACCTCTCTTCTTAAGGAGAAGGAAATAGGTAATTTCGAAGATCCCGTAATGTTTCCCTCCTTCAATGTCCATCATTTCAGGGATCAAGGAGGGGTTAGTGCGTTTGCTTATGGGCGTCAAGAGTCTCCTCCTCCTCATGAGGAAGAAGCTGCGGTACATCATCCGCGTTGGTCTTTACGCCAAAATTCAACGCTTAGCAACTCAGATGTATGTTTTGAGTATCTGCGGGAAAGCCTTCATCTTGCGGAGAGAGAACGCCAACGCAACCGCATTTGCCAAGAGTTGTTGAACACTCATTCCTACTGTATGTCGAATTAAAGCTATTTCCACTAGCCAGGAGATATGTCGAGACTGGTTCAGTATGAATGAGGCGTGGGATGACCTTGAAGCTAAGGTGGTTGAAGCTAGGAAAGAAGCCCTCGGGGCTATGGATGAGGCTAAGGAAAGCCGTCATGCTCTAGAAGCAGAGAAGGCTAATCGCTATGCCGCTGAAGAAGCCAAAGCTGTTCTCCAGCAGCAACTGGATGAACGTGATGAATTGATAAAGGCTTTAAAGGCTGAATCAGCGGCCAAAGACGAACGCCTTAGCAAACTTTCCACCAAGAACCGAGAACAGGCATTGGAATGCGCTGGCTATAATATGGAGCTCGTTCAAGCTCAAGCGGATAAAAAATGGTTATTGGCGGAAGGAGTTCCCCAGGTAATTGTAGTTTTCTATATTTGTCATAATCATATGTGAAACATTTGCTTATATCTACATTTACCAGGTTATTGCCCATATCCGGGCAGGCGATGAACTTGGGAATTGTGTCGCCATACTCTTAAACGGGTCTTCCCATGCCGGCCGTCAAACAGGATTTTAGGAAGGTTTCAAATTTGCAAAAAATGGCAGGTTTTGGGAGGAATTTGTTTTGCATGGCCATGATACTTCCAAGTTGTCACCAAAATTTTTGACAACTTGAAGTTTTCTATTGAAGGGCAGATAACTGAGCTTGCAGATAAAGAAGATGGCGTAGATCAGTTGAAAGCTCTTATTGAGGATGAGGAAGAAGATGAAGGATCGCAAGATGACGCGGAAGATGAAAACGCGGGAGATACCGCGACATAGTTTTATATCTTTTGTTATCTTTTCTTGTAGATCTATCTTCCTTGTAATCTTTCTGTAATCCCGTTTGTACATTAATAAGAAGTATGTTTTATCCGATACACTTTATCTTATTTTCATAATATAAGTGTTTGTAGGATATTCTTTTTGTCAATAAAGGATTACGCCATTCTTGCTATCCGATCATATGAATTCTTCTGATACGCGGACCAGAACATGTGTATTACATAATACAAAAACTAGCAATCTTTCATAAACAAGGCGTAAGCCGAATGAATTTACAAGAAATGACATTGCATGTCCTTCATTAATCTACGTGGCACGCAGGCCTAATAAAAAATAAAAAACATGTCTTGCTAGATGTAGCATTTCTTTAACTGTGCTGTGTTCCAAGTTCTAGGGATCTCGGTCCCGTCCAACTCTTCTAACTTGTAGACGCCTTTAGATAACACTTTGTAACACCCCGTAACCGCAGCGGAAACGTAACCGGGGCGCAACAGACACCTCTGATATCAACCACATTGTTTATAAAGAAAACTGAATACATTAATATACTTCAAATTACATTATCTCGTGTTTCATTACCGTCTAGGTGATGCACACATCATACAATACGATACATAATTCTATTTATTATAATGTATCCTAACATCCCGCACGCAAATCTTACACACATCAAGCACTTAGCACATAAGCAATCACTTCATCTTAATTGTACATGAAAAGCATGTGAGAAAACGGGTAAACTACGAATAGTTGGTGAGTTTCACAATTTGAGTAAACCATGATAAATCCATATCATAATATAATATTATCGATGTAATTATGCTGAGCCCACAAGTGAAACCTCTGTTAACCCAGTACTGTACCCGTTCCGGGGGCAATGTTAACCCAGAAACACTTCTAGGGACATCTGGGGACACTGTTAACCCAGTACAGTACCCATTCTGGGGGCAATGTTAACCCAGAAACACTTCTAGGGACATCTGGGGACACTGTTAACCCAGTACTGTACCCATTCCGGGGGCAATGTTAACCCAGAAATACTTCTAGGGACATCTGGGGACACTGTTAACCCGGTACTGTACCCATTCCGTACGATTCCTGTACAATCAAATATTTATAATTACACGCAAATCCATGCGTTCAGTATGTACTTAAACATTTCAATAGTAACATGTTTTCCGCCCCGGGAAAATATTTAAAAACAATTCAGAAAAAGGGGCTCGTGAAACTCACCTTAGCACATGCAAGCAGGTAACAACAATCATTATCAGTTAACACGTCCAATCTGTAATATGATCCCTACGATCGTTACTATACAATCACTATTAATATAACTTTAACCGTGTTAACCGGTACATCTGGGGACACTGTTAACCCAGTACTGTACCCGTTCCGGGGGCAATGTTAACCCAGAACTGTACCCGTTCCGGGGGCAATGTTAACCCAGAACACTTCTCCGGACCCAGATTGTGATTTCGTTTAGAGTTCAATAGTCAAACTTAATATTAGTTTGTTTTCCCGTTTTGCGTGCCTAGCACGGTTATCCGTTTTTACGTTTCAAAAATTGAGTTTGGTCACACACGACCCGAAAATAGTTGTTGACTGATAACTTAATTAATGTGGTGAAATTAGAGCTCGGTTTAGACACCCCGATTGGCCGCGGGACCCGTTTCCGTCTTTAGTGCACTGGAAACTGTTTTATCGGATAAAAATTACCTGAATCATCCGAATTATTTTCGGATGATTCATTTTTACTTGTTTAACTCAATTATATGAAAATAGTTCATTTTTAGGGTTTTTATACACCAGTCAGTTCGTCTACCCGAACTTTGCTGTTTACGCGTTTTATATTATAAAAGTTCACTTTTATTCCAAATAAATATCCGTTCATCCTCGGATCTTGAGATTTTGTACAAATAACATTTCGACAGTGGGGAAATTTATAAAAATATTTCCAGAATTAATTTTTATATTTAAAATTTATTTATCTATTTTTAAACACCATTTAAACACTAAATATGTCGTAAATACCAAAAAAACTTAGAAAAATCCCAAATTTTTCCTGGATGTCCCCTGCCATCCACATAGTCCCCTGTAATTTTTCCAGAACCAAAATCTCTTTTTACATGCCATTTTCACTAAAACCGGGCTAGAAAACCCTAGAACTCGTTTAACCAAAAAGCCTACTTAGACTTCTCCAACTGACCTAAAATTTTGTGTGTGACTTATAAATGTTATAAAAAGCTTATCTGCAGTTTTCCAGAATTTTTCATGATATTTAACTATTTTTCACCATTTTTAGCCAAAACCGAGCATTAAATTCACCAAATATTCATCCTTTGTCCAAAAATTACCAAAAATTCACAGAACTCATATTTTCATGTATTTAACACCTCTGTAAAATTTCATGACCTAACTCTAAACCCTTCACAATCTGTCCGAAAACTCATAACCGAATATACCTTTCGATCTCCGCCACTACAAGCTACAAACTCGTTTTTCCGCCTTATCTACCACTAAATACAGAACCTACAACCAACATACCACAATACCAAGCAAGTTACACTCATGATCAAGCCTCTTACACTATAGTTTCGGTTATTGTTTCAAAACTAAAGTTTAAACCGTAAAAATTCGTTTTTGGTTCGTTTAACTCCTTTCTTGGACCAAGATCCCCTGTATAACCCGTATACATCACTTGATCATGCAAGAATCGGTTTTCATCTTTGAAACCTCATTTTCTTGCAAATAAACTCAAGAAAAGAAGATGGAAACGTAAATAACTCGATCTTTACCTTACTTTTCTTGCTCCAAATCTCAGTTTTTAGTTCATGAAGTGGAGAGAATTGAAGATACATGGGAATGCTTGTTAAAAAAAATAACAAAGGAAATGGGTGTAAAACCCTTATTCCGATCGGAAATCAATGGGGGGTGGGGTGGGACCCACCTCTCCATTTCTAGCCACATGTTTGGAATTCTGAAATCTGGATAACGTTTTGGATAATCTGGTTCAGTTCGTTTTTCGGTTAAATGTTTAATTCGGCTTAAAACGAGACTAAAACGGTCGTTTTCGGCTTAAAAATGAAATTTATATAAAACCGATTTAAAAACTTTAAAAACTTAAACCATGACATTTATTAACTTAAAACATCATATTATTAATTATTGCGCATTTTTTCTGGCTTGATCGATCGTCTCTTGCTCGGTTTGGTATTAAAGGTTTCGTTTAACGTACCGACGTACCATTAAATCGAAATTCTTTTTCTGTGCCGTACTTTACTTATCCCGAAGCATTAATGCTTCGTAAAATCACTAAATATTATAGATATCGTATATAATTGAACCCTCGATTCGTTCGGGTTTCAATAACTATCGATCGATTAATCGCATATTCAATACGATGAATTATATATTCACGTACAATCAATACAGTGAACCATGTATTCTCGTATAATTACTATGGTAATTCATGTACCCGACATTTAATATAACGTAACTATTGTCTACCGGTTAGGGTATACCTGGTTTCGTCGGAATCGTTACACACTTGTTCAATCTTGTCCGGAGGCTCTTGGCCGGAAGCTTCATTACTGCAGAAGACAAAGTCTCCCACATCGAACATGTATTTTTCGACCTGCGAATCATAATACTTCACTCACAAGTTCCAACGGAAGACCAAACTGACAAATTATGAATTCCCAAAGGAATTTCTTAACACTTGCTGCTGTTATGGATGCGACTGGTTTGGCTTCTACCCACTTTGTGAGGTAGTCGATGGCCGCTATTAAAAACTTGACACGTCCCGGGGCTTCAGTAAAAGGTCCCATTATGTCAATAGCCCATTTCTGGAACGGCCAGCCGGAAGTGACTGGAACGAGTTCGTTCTTTGGTCGTAGTGTGTTGGGAGCATGATGTTGGCAAGAATCACATTTCTTGATTTCCTGCACAGTGTCCAGATGCATTCCCGGCCAGTAGTATCCAGCATTCATCAGCTTCGCTACGACCATTCCTGGGACTGCGTGAAGACCACAGATGCCTTCATGAACTTCTCTGATTAAGTAGTTCGCGTCCTCCATATCCACGCATCTAAGTTACGGGCCGAGGAAGGAACATCGGTACAAAACACCGTCATGCAACTGATAGTTCAAGGCTTTGTGTTTTATCTTCCGGGCCGCGATCATTCCTTCCGGGAGAGCTCCTGATGGAAGGTATACTATGATAGGTGTCATCCAAGACTCTACTCCAGTTTATATTACTAAAACTTGATGTTGTGGGACGGATGGGCGATCCAGTACTTCAATGCGGATGTCCTTAGCAAAGTGCTCGAAATTCTTTGAAGCCAGCTTACTAAGGGCATCCGCTGATTTGTTCTCGATTCTCTTTATGTGAATTACTTTACATGAAGAAAACTGAAGCATCAAATCTTTCGCCTGCGACATGTATGAAGCCATTACGTCATTCTTTGCTTCATAGGTGCCATTGATCTGTCCCGCAATTAACATGGAATCCACGCAGGCTTCCATGTGTTTCACCCCGAGCTTCTTAGCTATCCGTAGGCCCGCCAGAAAAGCTTCACACTCCGCCTCGTTGTTAGTAATCTTGAAGTCTAACTTGATGGCGTAAGTTAATTCGTGGCCTTCGGGGTTGACTAGCCTGAGGCCTGCGCCAGATCCCTCGCTACTGGATGCTCCATCCGTGAACAATGACCATACTTGTCCTTGTTCCGGAGGCAATTGAGGCTGCTGTTCAACTAAGCACTCTTTTTCTTTGTGTTGCGGAACCTCTGTGACGAAGTCCGCCAGCACTTGTCCTTTAATTGTTGGCCTGGGTTTATATTCTATCGCATGTTCACCCATCTCGATGGCCCATTTTGCCAATCGGCCAGACAATTCTGGTTTGCTTAGCACATTTTTGAGTTTGTACCCTGTCAGCACATTGACGGGATGGCCTTAAAAATACATGCGGAATCGCCTGGCATCATAGACCAACGCTAAGACCAGTTTTTCAAGCATTGAATACCTGGTTTCCGGGTCAGTCAACGTCCTACTAACATAATAAATTGGTGTTTGGACATTCTTTCTGTCCGTCAGTAGTATGGCCCCAATGGCGATGTCAGTTGCTGACAAGTACATTATCAGAGGTTCACCTGCATATGGTGTTGTTAGGGTAGGTAATTCCATTAAACACTGTTTGACCTCCAGGAATGCTTTTTCAGCTTCCGCGGTCCACTTGAAATGTGCCTTCTTGAGGCAGTTTCTTAGAGTTGACACGAATGGGTAACACTTGGCTGCATGATTTGCTAGAAATCTGTTCAGTGCAACTAATCTTCCATTGAGTGTCTGTACTTCTTTGAGGGATGATGGAGAAGGCATGCGGGCTATCGCCTGGATTTTATTTGCGTTGGCCTTAAAGCCCGCACCTTTAACGATTACTCCGAGGAACTTACCTTCTTCCATCCCAAAAGAACACTTGGATGGGTTTAACTTCATGTTGATGTTTTTCAATGCTTCGAACGTTTCTTCGATATCTCTTAATATCTGATCTTCTTCGATGCTTTTGATCACGAGATCGTCCATATAAACCTCCAAGTCTCTGTTGATGTGTTTCTTGAATGCTTCATCCATCAATCGTTGATATGTAGCCCCCACGTTTTTTAGACTAAATGGCATCATCTTATAACAGAATGTGCCTTGGTCTGTTTGGAATGCGGTCTTGTCTTCATCGCCTTCCGCCATGCGGATTTGATGATAGCCTTTGTAGGCATCTAGGAGGCATTTGAATTTGAATGGAGCTACGGCATAAACTTTGAGATCGATCTCTGGCAATGGATAACAGTCGTTGGGACACGCCTTGTTTAGATCTTTGAAATCTATACACATCCACCAAGTCCCATTGCTTATGGGAACTATGAATGGATTGGCGACCCAAGTCTGATATTGAATTGGATGGATGATTCCAGCCTGTAAGAGGTCCTGAACTTGTTCGTTCATTGCTTTCGTTTGTTCCGGACCCATCTTACGTTTCTTTTGCACAATTGAATTAAACGCCGGGTTCACTCGCAGCTTGTGTTCTGCAATATGCCGCGGAACCCCGGTCATGTTCGAAGGTTGTCACGCAAAGACATCAACATTTTTTTGTGAACAACTGTTTCAAAAAAGTCCTCACTATCTCCGAGATAGCAGGTCCTATTGTCACAGTTTGTTTTAGAAATTTCTTGTTTAGCACCCATTTCTCTGTTTCAGTCCACCGGGTTTGCTTCGAAACTTTGCTAGGCTTAGAAATTTTCGTCGCAAAACAATGGATATAGATATGAATGATAGCCACTCCGGTGCGAGTTAGGATTCCAAGTGTGCCGTGTGCTATGGAAGGATGGGCGTTGAAATCACCGATCGCTTCTCGCCCCAAGATAACGCTGTGCTTCGATGTTGTTGATAAAACCAAAAATTCAACCTCCTTGGTCTTTGAATGGATCCCATCACTAAGAGTGACCGTGAAGGATATTACCCCTCGCGGGTGCATTACCTCGCCTCAAAATCCGGATACAGAAGCATGAATAGGTTTCAATATCTCCTTATCCTCTTCATCGAGTTGTTCAAAGCACTATTCATACATAATGTCGAATGTACTACCAGTGTCAAAGAAAACATAATGCGATCGGTAATGACCAAAGAGGGCAGTGATTATCAAAGGGTTCTTATTGCACGGTCTGCCTTTAACACGTGGAAAAATTACTGGTTCATTTTTCCATTCTTCGTCGAAGAGCTCCCCCCCCCCCTCCAACCCTATGTCCACCTTGAATCATGTGAACATTCAAATCTTTGACTTGATTTTTAGATGGGCCCTGGCTATCTCACGCGGGAGCTTTACCAGTCCCTGGTTTTGTGCCCTTGACTAGATGTTCCAGTTTGCCTAACTTCACAGCTACCTCAATTTCGTTTTTTAAGGCTATACACTCGTTCGTGTTGTGTCCGATGTCATTATGAAATGATCAGTGTTTTTTGTTATCGAGGAACGATCTTCTTGGTAGTGGTTGGGGTTTTCTGAAATTCATATTCTCGGTCGTGAGAATTTCTGAAGGAGTCTTTGATAATGGAGTCCAACTGTTGGAGGGTCGTGCCGAAAAGTTTTGTTTGTTCTTATTACCAATCAAAGATCTTGCGTCAAACGATTTTGACGCCTCCGCGCTCGGCCGAAGTCTGGACCAAATTGTCCTCTTTGCCTGTTTATTAGGCCATGGAGTTTGGAATTCTATTTTCAACTTCTGCTTTGAATTTTTATAAACCAAGGTTTTTCTCAGTTCTGGCATACAACTTTGCCGCGATCATGATATCATCTCATTCTTGTGGCATTCCATCTCTGCCGATTAGTGTGCGGATCAATGCATCACATCTAACATTCTTGCGGAAGGCACCACGAAGCATATCTTTGCTGATTCCGCCAATGTTCAGACTTTCATCATTGAATCGGGTTATAAAATCTTCCACAAATTCGTTATCTCAGTGGATAACATCCAAAATTTCCGACTGATCACGAGTATGCTTCTTTTGCTGGCTAAATTGTTGAGAAATTTTTTTCACCAGATCATCCCAGCTGGAAATTTGACCATCAGGTAATTTTTCAAACCATTCTCGTGCTGCTCCTGTTAGTGTCAATGCAAACATGTGACACCAACAGGGAAGCGTCTATCTGCTAACACCACCTACCGCCACAAAGTTTTGGAGATGATCGCTTGGATCAGTCATTCCATTATACTTTCCCACCGATGTAGGAATTTTAGCATTAACTGAAAAAGGTGTTGTAGCGATGCTTGCTATGAACTTCAATTTTTCAGCAAAAGCTTTTGGGCGATACGGTTTAGTGAAATCTTCTTCTGCATCGCTATGATACTCAGTATGACAGACTACGTCCTGCGGGTGACTACTTCTTTCCCGCGAACGCAGCCTACTGTCACCAGTGTAGAAACTGAAGTCTCATGGGTGATAAGTTGAATCATAACTATCGAACTCATCTACGTAAGATGGCATCCGCACGTCCACACGAGGACGGGGACGCAACCTCCGTAATTCACCAAATTCCTGTTCCGCTTGTTGACTATAACAGATTTGACTTCCTCTCATTGTTGGTGGAGGAGAAAGAGATCTCCTGGGAGATTCTTCATAACTCAGAGTGTGGGCATGGAAACGTTCATTGCGCACTCTGCGCTCGTATTCAGCTGTCAAATTCTCTTGCTGTATGCGGAGCCACTCCTCTGGAGACAGTGGTCCCCTATACCTGGAATTATGTCGATGAGTTCTCGCCAGATCAGAATCGCCATAATAATCTTCCAGGCCCAATTCTGACCCAGTTCGAAGAGTTTCTCTCATAATTCATCCAAGGTCACCCAGATTGGAACCCTCTGGTGCCGTGACACGTCCCAATTCAGTAGGAGTTGGTCCAACTGGTGTTGTAACACGCTAGAGGGTATGACCTCCAGGTGTTACATCAGCAGTTCGTGAACCCGGAGCTGTGATACGTGCAAAAACATTTGAAGCAAAACATTCGGGTGCTTCCGTATTAATAACTACCCTCCGGCGTGAGAATAAGTACAATTCTGATGGAGATAAAGTACTCAAGTAATTAGTGAAAGTACAGTGGGAGTGAATGAACGCCTCATGAAGATTGAGAGGGTATTTATAGCCGAAGGATGTGGGAAGGTGATTGGACCAGCTGTCCTTTTCAAAAGATGCTCTTGTAACCACCTGGACACGAGTCCTCAAATGATAGGTTCAGCTATACGTAGCATGTGCATGTATAACAACCTGGACACGCGTCCTTATGAGATAGGATGATGAATAACCTTGGCCATGTGCACGGTTATAACGGGCTTGCCAGGTGTCCTTTATTCATTGGCCGAGAGATCACATATTGCCCAAAAAAGCATCTTGGTAAATCTTCTAGAAAGTAATTAGCTAATTATAGCTGTCCTAAGGCATTACCTTCTGGTCATTCGGGCGGACGAATATTTTGCCCTGCATATGACTTCTGAGGATGCCAGGATGCTTCCGCATAAATCGTACGGGTGTTCCTTCTTTAAACGGTTATGCGGGTGATCCATAAGTTCTGCGGGTGTCTTATGAGGAAGAGTCCTTTGACCCGCGGGAGGTTCTTAAGGGTATTTGGGTCTTTTTGGTACCCTACCTCTATAGTCACTGTTATAAAGGTTGTCAACTTTAGTTTGGTCCGAATGGGCAAGCACCACTCATCACCACGTCTCCAGGTTTCACTAGAAATACCGGTTTGGTTTTGGTTCCATTTTTCTCCTAAACCAGCTAATGACCAGCTTCGATTTCAGGTCGGTTTCAGTTGAATTAACTGGTTAGATCTGCATCTCTAAGTTTCACTAAAATATGTTGGGGGGCTTTATGGGCCTAAATTAAGCAAGTGTTTTTCTTCTAACAAAGTCGAGTTCGCACAGACTAGTAGGGCAGAATCATCGATAACACCAAACAAGTGAAGAAAAATCGGTGACAATAATAATTCAATCAATTGTGTGCTCAAAAAGAAAAAAAAATGTAAACTATTAACATTCTTAAACAAATCTCGTATAACATATTATATACACATATAACAACAAAATAATCGTTTTCCGATGATCACCAACAGCTCCAAATGTTGTACCTTATCTTGCTATAAATGAACGGCCTTGAGAATATGTACCAACATCTTAAAAAGTTGCATCTAAACCATCCAAAACATCTAACATGTCAGCATTTGTATACCTAGGTTCCCTCCTGGGAGAGCTTCCCATGCTTCTACTCGATGCAAAATCCGCAGCTCGCTTTTGCTCTTAACCACCACAAACTCTTGACTTATGCTTATTCCTGGATCCAACATTCTCTTTTTCACCACTTCTTCTAGAAGCTTCTTATCTTCCGAAGATATTTCAACCCTTTGTAGTTTACCATTCACTTTCAATTTAGATGGATCCGAACACACATTACGAGATGGCACGTATTTTGGAACCTTATCTCTAAATCTAACTAGACTTATTAGACGATGAAGCCATATAATCAAATCAAGAATGTATCGGTCCATTTTTTGTTTGTCCGCGTGATAAAGTGTCTGAAGCCGAATAATATTATTACTCCCTGTTGTTTTCTTCCCAAACTCATTACTATTTTAAATTAATAATGTTAATGCTCATCATGAGAGAAAAATAAGATTAACAAGACATTAATGATGATGTGTTTACCCGGTATTTTCCCACTCGCCAACCCATCCAAAACCTTGATGCACTCTGAAAACACAAAATGTAAAAAACAAAAAGCATTAGTAACATTCATTAAATAGTTTGAAAAATTAATATGAAAAGTTGATTACACGGTAGTTTAGGAAAAGTAACAACTTTGGGTATTAACATTACCTTCTGTTAATTTTTTATGTTATGTAGATATAAAAAATCAAAATACCCTTCGGTTAATTTTGTGTTTTTAGTATTCAAGGGTATTTTGGTCATTTTATATATACTTACCGGAAGTTGTTTTAATACCAGAGTTGTTACAAAAGTAAAACCAAGAACCCCAAACAAGCAACCTTCCAAAGTTACTACCCAAACTTGTTGTTTTGCCAAACCACAGGGACCATCTGTTTAATTAACTCTAATACGAATGATTGTTAAAGGTTATAAAAACGTACTTGGTAGTATATGTAGCTACTGGAACGAGCCACTGGAGTGTTATTTCCATTCAGCTTTTATTTGAGGCATTGTCATCTGAAGCAATACATTTTCTCTTTAAATATTTATTATAAATCTATAAGTAAATGTTTATTATAAAAAAGTATGCATATCAGGCCTACCCCTTCTTTGGAGTCAAGTGCTTGCAAACGTGAACGTAGAGCTGCTTTTACGTTTGCTGGCAAACCATTATATAAGTTGTCTCTCATATTTGGAGGCAATGATATGGGCCGTGCTGCCTGTAATAATTAATTAATTAATTAATTACAGATATTTAGTAACTGAAAAGGAAAACAAAACTAGAGTTGAATCAGCTTACAATGTTTGTCCATTTGAGTGACTACATTGGCATAGTGTAAAGCAAGACCTGCGGCACATAACGTCTCTGGTTTTGTCGGATAACACTTTTCATGGTAGAGTATCAGATGGTAGAGTATTGGATGCAAATGCTGAAGTTACTGATCATGTTCAAGTAAAGATTCTGAAGGTTTTGAAAGCATCAGTCTAAGTGGGAGATTGTTGGGTCACGATTTGGTTAGACTGACGCATATCAAAACACCATGACATGATCAAGACAAAAGAGAAATAATTTAGAAGAGTCAAGGTATTATACAAGATGGAATTTATGACTTGGAGCCTGTAATACCCAAATCCATAGGGATTTCGGTTTGCATGGGTTTGCAATATATAAATCATGTTGATTTCTTTTGGGCATAGTTGGGCTTGGTCATTGGGCCTCTTGTAAATGCTAACTACATAAAGCATGTTTAATCATTTTAGGGTTAAAGTTTGTGAGCAGAACTAGAGAGGTTGTTGAGGTCTTTGAGAGCCACCATGATCTTAGAGAGCAAATACTGATTTGGGTTATCTCATGTACCAGATGATTTATTAATATAATCGTCTGCATTTGGAGTATTATCGTGTTTATTATATTCATATTGTTCTTCTATCTCGTTCTTGAATCATCACTGTTTTAGGATTCTGCACTAACATCGTGTTCGAGTTGATATCATATTATAGTGATCTAGATTCGGGACTTACAATTAGTATCAGAGCATTTGACCTTTTCAGGCTCGTTATTGTGATATCAACGGATTCAAGATCTAAGTGTTTAGTGGTTTGGTTGTATTTCCGGCGAACTGCTGATCGGAGAATGGAAAGAACTAATTTTGGTGAAAGATTGATTTTTGTTTTGGAAAGAAATCAAATCCCATAAATCTCGGGAGTTTGTTACAGTTAAAATCCTGCTAAGTTTCCCAGTTTTCGGCCAAGATTCAATTTTCTGAACAAGTAATCATAGTTCTCTGCCCCGAATCAGAGTTCTCGGCCAAAATCAAGTGATTTCGGCCAGTTTTTGATCGTTCTCGGCTTAGTTCAAGAGTTTTCGGCCAGATTTGAGGGTTCTCTGTGGTTCTCGGTCAAAGTATTCAGTTCTCGGTCAAATTCTTTAGTTCTCGGTCAACATCCTTGGTTCTCGGTCAAAGTCAAGAGTTCTCGGTCATTTTCAAGGGTTCTCGGTCAAAGCTTGTTTTTGGTCGCCTGAGTTCTCGGTCAAGTAATTGTTCTCGGTAAAAAAGAGTATTTTGGAATGAAAATTTTTCTTGAACGGAATTTTTCCAGAATACCCCTTATAAGTAAAAATTCATTTTTGAAAAAATTGGCAAAAATAATTTATTTTTTTTTGTTATTTTCGGTAAAAAAATTTTGGCGGGAAATCGGAAAAATTTGTATTGAACAAAATTTTTCCTAGACGCTTCTTTTGAGTGGGACATTTTTCTTGAGAATTTTAGCGATTATATTTTTTCGGAAAATTTTGGCGGGAAAATAAGATTAATTCCTTTAATTACTCAATGGATTCTCCACAACTCATCTCAATGTTTGAAGTACTCTTAATCAGTCTGCTCCCTCATAAGTAGTATTTCAGAGTTCGTCTACAGAGATACGTTTTCAATCATGTTCTCAAGATTGCGTTGATAAAATTAATTTATATAAGCTCCACGATGAGAACTTGATTAGAGACATGGAAAGAGTAAATTCTGGAAACTTTAAACTTACGAAAAATGAAAAAGCCTTTTTAGATAAGATAAAAGCACATAAAAAGGATTTTTCCAAACTAAAATCTAATTTCAGTTTGAAATGTTGTCACCATCATGATGCTAAACAGAAAATTGTTGAATTAACCGCTGAACTGGAGGCCTCTAAGTTAGAAGTCTCAAAACTAACTGAAAAATTTAAAAGGGCTGAACTCGACTTCAGAAAGTTTGATGGCTCCAGTAAGGTAGTTAATTCAATGATTGAAAACCAGTTATGGTGGAAAGAGAATGAAGGTGAGGGCATAGGATACAGTCATGTACCCCCACCATACAATGACAACTATACTAGTCTTCCTCTAACCAAAAAACAGGAAGAAAGGGTAAAAGACATGAAGTATGGTAAACATGTTCAATCTAAAATTGTTGGATCAGGATCCCTAGAGGAAATCAAGCTTGTTTTTAAATGTGTGAACAATTTTGATGCTTCTACTTCATGTGCAGATATAGTAAATGATGTTGCTTCTGATAGTAAAGGGGTTCAGGACTTCGGGCTAGTGAAAATGAATCTTATTCTAACGTGTCATCAAACTCAGATGACACCACAACACGAAATTGTACTAATAATAATACACGGAGTTGTGGCAACAAAGGGAAGGCGCATAAGATATCAGCACAACAAGGACAGTCTCATCCTCATAGATCCTCCGGATCTCCATGTGTTGATAAATCATTGGGTGCTATTTATATTAAGAGGCAAACATGTTACCACTGTGGCACGCCAGGACATATAGCCAGAAATTGTGTTCATCGTCTATATGTTCCATATTACAAGCAAAATCATAAGGCTGCACCAAGGGGCAAGAAGAATGGAAAAACCTTTCCTAAGAAGGAATTCCAACATGAGGCAAGTGCTTCCGTTGACATTAGAAGAAGGATGAAGGCATGTTTCGTCTGCGAGAACAGCGGGCATTTGGCAAAGGAGTTCACTACCGTGCTGTTAATAGACAAGCTTCTCAAGTGAAAGGTAACAGGTTTCAACCGAATCCAGTGGTTAAACAAAATGCTTATTTTACAAAACCACGAGTATTTGTACAACGGGTCACAGATACTCAAGGATTCAAAGTTAATATGACATGTTTGCACTCAAATGATTTAGAAATTGTTAAAAGAAAAATAAATTTTCAGAAGTCAAAGAGTATTGAGAGTTCTAAGAATTCGAATTCGAATTGCTCCACTCCAAAGTCTGTTCTATCAAATTTCACTAAACCAAGACAGACTTGGAAACTTAAAACTCAGCAAACAAAATCTGTATTAACAAATGATTCTGTTAAAGATGGGAAAGATATGAGTTGGCAAGAGGTCACATATGTTGATGCTCAAGGGAACCCCAAGACATTTATGACTTGGGTTCCTATGTCCAACTGATCCCGATATGCGTGTAGGAACAACCACAAATTCATTGTTTATTAAATGGGTTGTTCCAGGCACATGACATGACAAATATCTATTGTTTTTAAATCTTTAAACCATAAAATGGATTATTTCTTGCCTGGACGGGATTTTAGGGTGATAGAACGTTTTTAATCTGCTCTCTAAGTGTGCAGGAACAAATCAGGAAATACATTGCATATTAAAAGGCTTGTTCCAGACATTCAACTCGCAAGGATGTAGAATCTCAAAACAATCTTATTCTTAGGGGGAGATTCTCACAAATGGGAAAAATGATGTCTTGAAGATAAAAGGTAACCGTATCACTTTGGTATGAAATATTTATCAGGCAAAAAGATTTTAAAGTTTAAATTTATAAAAAATACAAAAATATGTTCACGTATAATTTTTCAAGTATAGTGTATTTTGTTTCTCAAAAATGAGAAAATGACTTGAACGTACAATAGAAATGATAGTACATCAGTTGGCTGACTATCACACTTCATCATATATTATTATTAAATACTACGTTTCGACGATTGAGTCTTTTTAGGTTAAATTTGTACGTAAAAGTTTTCCCTTCGGTCAAAACTTTTGCACAAATTTAGGGGGAGAAAATTAAAAATACATCAAAAAGAGTGTGCGCGTGTTTTTATTAAATAATATGATATACATCACTCTCGCTTAAAATTATATCAGTTGCTCAAGTCTGAAGAACATATACTTGTATATGTTTGGTCCGGTGATCTACTCGTAGATTCACATGATAGCCATTTATCTAAAGACCTAAAGCATCTGGGGCGATTGTGATGTGTTTTCGTGTTCTGAATTCATTCACTTAAAATTATGTCGGTAACTCTGAGTTGGAAGGACATGTATCTTCATATGTGTTTGGTCCTGTTAACCACTTGTGGTTATACGGGATGCCATTTACCTGAAAACTAAAAGTGATCGGGGTGACTGGGTTCTTAACATGTGTGTCTTCTGTAACTCCCTAGGTAATGATATGATTATTCAGTTAACAACTTTTAGAAGTTTCAAATATTTTCAAAAGAAAATTGATCCAACCTTTGAAAAATGATAGAAAAATTGTTTTTGTGTGCCTAACGGATGAAGTTATTAGGCTTAAAAGGCTCTAGAACAATCATTGATTTGTATGGTAGCTTCCATAATGCGTAAAAGTTGAAGTGATATAAACTAAATTTGCTAAACTTTCCGTGGAGAGTCATTTTGAAGAAATGTTCATGTCTCCATATACATCTCTCCTGTAAAGCCCCGTTACCGGTGCCTCACAATTGGACGTTGGGTTTACTCATCAAAATAGTTCTAATCATCAGAGGTTAATAAAAACATTCGCGGAATATAAAAACTTTCATAAAACATTACATCAATCCATAAATTGCCTTAATTAAACATTCTTGTCTTTCAAAATTAAACGTCAATTAACATTAAAACATATTGAGTCCTCAGATGCCAGTCTCTTAATCGCCCACCATGTGCCCGCTCAAGCTAGCTATCTCATTCTACTCACCTGCGTGCATACTAAAAGTCAGCTACGCTGAGTGACTTCTAATTAATCAGACGCCATACAATACATACACATATCATACTTACATACATATCCGAAGATGCATATCCATACTTAACCAATCACCTACTACCATACATACATACATACCTACATTCACTAATCCTAGTCTACCGAGAGTACGTTCATAGTCCGCCGTCTATACCTATACTCAAGGTTGTGAACACGTAAAAGGTCCGCAGTCCTTACCTATGTTCACCAATTATGGTACGTGCAAGGTCCGCAGTTCTTCCCTATACCATCCTATATTGACAACACGTACAAGGTTCTCAGTCCTTCCCTATGTTGCAACCTAAACCATAGCACGTACGAAGTCCGCAGTCCTCCCCTATGCTACCACAACACAAATATAGCAAGTATAAGGTCCACAGTCCTTTCCTGTGCTGACGCCTACCTACATTACGTATAAGGTTCGCAGTCCTTATCTACGTTGGCGTCTATCTCCTATAACACGTATAAGGCCCACCGTCCCTATCTACGTTTACATCTATCATCAACATCACGTAGAAGGCCCGCAGTCCTTAACTACGCCATCACCTGCCAAGTCTATGTCCAACAGAAGTTAGAGGGATTCGCCATCCTAACTTACTACATCGGACGCAGAATTCACATACCATCCTTGTACCTGTATACACATACTTGATATATACAATAATTACATTGTAGCATAAGAACACTCTCGGCGTTCTTCACATCAATTATTTAATAGTCATACTCCTTGTCGAAACGTGCAATATCAAAGATCGTTCACGCCCCGAGAAGTGTTCATTTATAACGATCATACATCATTTGTACATTACATATAACATTCCTACCTTTATCTATAACCTGACAGTACGCGCAATATCCGAAGATCGTTCACGTACCGACAAGCAATCATTCATATCTATAGCATATATCATATATAGCATACACTTACCAGTTAAGGTAAGTGTATTAACTAATCACATCGAGTATGCACACAGCCCCGAAAACATAACAAGTAATGGGGCTAGAAACTCACCTGGATCCTGTTGCGTTCGCCGTTAATCGTTATCCCCTTCTTTAATTGTGCACGGCTAACTGTTATATATATGTATGTTAATTAACCGTATAATTTATTAAGTTGGTATTTAGTTAACCAATGTATTTTCTAAGTTGGGCTTGTTTGTTTAGTTTAGACAAAGGCTTAACAACTTGTGGACTTTAATTTAGTCCAGGCCCAACTGTCCAGTAAAGCACCTAGACCCGGCTAGGTTCAGGCCCAAACCCAACAGAAATGGGATGGCCGAGAAACCCAGGCAGAGAACCCTTGTATTGACCGAGAACTCCCAGGTCTGACCGAGAACACGCAGGTTTTACCGAGAACGCCCAGGTTTGACCGAGAACGCCCAGGTTTGGCCGAGAACGCCCCTTTTAGGTATAAAGTTTAAACCTTTACGGATTTAAAATGTTCCAAGCTAAATCTAGGGTTCCCTTCATGAACCGTATGGATCGAATTGTATCCGAAGAACAGGAGAATACAAAAAAGTAATAAGAGAGGCGCACAGACCAATCAATCGTATCGGTCGTATTCTTGAATTTGGAATGAAAAGAGGAGTAATGCTTCCTAGCATGGGACACAGAATAAGACCACTTAGATCAGAATAGCATTCACAGAAATGTGTAACCGAAGGTCCATTAAGTCCATTTAATAGTCAAGCTTGCAACTTTATGGTTCGTTTAGCCCCGATCTACTATAGGTTTAAGTTTCAAGACTAAACGTTTCTAAAAGTATAAACTTTAAGCTTAAACGTACCTTTAGAATTCTCTCCGAACCGTGTTTAGCTTTATACGTGATCTTGGATTTGTTAGCCTACTTGTATGATCGAAGATTTAATTTTACAAAGCTTGGTTTTGGGTTCGGATGGTGGCCGGCGGCTATGGGAGGTGTATTTGGCTTAAGTGTGTGTTTTTATAGTGTAGAGAGAATAAGATGGATAAGATGGATGGAGATGGAAAGAATTAGGGTTTAAGGGGGTACTTATACTCCCCTAAGCCATGGACTTAAATCTCATCTTTCATTTTTGGTCCATTATTAAACCCCCTAATTAGCCTACTTATCTCTCTATCATTATTATTTTATTATTTATTTACTATCTCGAGTAAACTTGTCCATCATAAGAGTTCATATATAAAATATTATTTATTGAAATTTTGGGATACTACAAGTCTTCCCTCCTTAAACAGGTTTCGTCCCCGAAACCTAGCTTATCCCTTGTAAAATGAACACTCCCTATTTCACGCACTTTATCTGATCGTATTTGCTTTCTGGGTTATCCTTCTTACTCCTGACTCGCAGTCATCGAGTGGTGTTCATGTTCTTTAGCTATTTAAGGTAGCTTGTCCATGATACCCTCGATGTCTCAAGTCTCGTCTCGCCCTTCCAAGGGGCTTGGTTATATATATATATATATATATATATATATATATATATATATATATATATATATATATATATATATATATATATATATATTAACGCTAACCCTAAGATGACGCTCTATATCAACACATCTATTTATCACAACCAACAATTCATATCATAATTAATAAACACCGGTCTAAACTTCAATATAAAATAACACACATTGAGTCATTAATAAGCCAAACATAGATAAACTTATGGCTAGTAGCTAGCCTTCTTGAATGATCTTCTCTCAGCATGCAGAGGAAACTGTTAAACCCCAAGCATTCTCCTCAGCTTGACGTCCTTCCTTCGGTTTTTCTGCAGTCCCTTGCTAGGTGTCCACGTCCTCCACAGCTGTGACACCTATGGTGATCCTTACACTCCTAAGAGGAATGTTCTGCTTTCCCACAATTTCTAGCTAAGTGACCCGACTTACCACACCTGTAACATTTCTGGTCCTCGGTGCATTCACGAGATATGTGTCCCTTCTCCCCGCATCGGTAGCACTGGTTTGAACCAGCCTTGCATTCTCCCAGGTGCATCTTCCCGCACACCTTGCATGTTTCCTTGTCAGCAATCTTTGGTGTCTTCTTCCCCGCATACTCCACGACATCTGCTGATCTTTTGGTTCCTTTCGCTCCTCCCTTATTATCATCACTCTTCTTACCGTCTTCCCCTGCCTTCTGAGTGGCCCTTGCTTGGCTTTCAGCATACTTTCCAGGACGAAATTTCTTCGATGCAGCAGCTACAACGTAGGAAATGGCATATTGAACAACATGATCCAGCTGATACCCTTCACCGTTGCTTGGTCCTTGCAGAGTTTCACTTTTCTCCTTTCTCGTGGTAGTAATTGGTTCTTCAGAAGGTTCCCGGATGACACGTGGCCCACAAGGACGTCCAGTGTGACCTCCCTTACCAACAAACCTTCTTGCTCCAGCCATCGTATTCTAAAGGGGAAAACACAAAGTCATCACTCCACGAACTATTTAGCACATGATTCGTAAAGTAAGTAGTTAATGACAGTGGTCAAGTGTAATTAACTATTTGTTTTACTCCTCAGGTTCTACCTACTTCCCTTTATGATTTCACTTGTGCTAGTTTCTACATCTAAACAGTTAATTAATTAATCAAGCAATAAATCCTATCCCTATCGTTCACATGCTCTTTCTTTATCGATTAAGCTAAAGTTATCATGCACTATGTAGTCATACACTTTTACCTTTACCGAGCTTGCTTGAGTGACACATGGCTATCTTGAACTGGCATCTTCTTTCTTTTTTACATAAATCACACTCTCTGTTCGAGTCTAAGCATGTAGGATGCTTAAATCTCTCGAACTTTGCTCTGATACCAACTTGTAAAGCCCCGTTACCGATGCCTCACATTTGGACGTTGGGTTTACTCATCAACATAGTTCTAATCATCAAAGTTAATAAAAACATTCGCGGAATATAAAAACTTTCATAAAACATTACATCAATCCATAACTTGCCTTAATTAAACATTCTTGTCTTTCAAAATTACACGTCAATTAACATTAAATCAATATGAGTCCTCAGATGCCAGTCTCTTAATCGCCCACCATGTGCCCGCTCAAGCTAGCTATCTCATTCTACTCACCTGCGTGCATACTAAAAGTCAGCTACGCTGAGTGAGTTCTAGTTAATCAGACGCCATACAATACATACACATATCATACTTACATACATATCCGAAGACGCATATCCATACTTAACCAATCACCCTACTACCATACATACATACATACCTACATTCACTAATCCTAGTCTACCGAGAGTACGTTCGTAGTCCGCCGTCTATACCTATACTCAAGGTTGTGAACACGTAAAAGGTCCGCAATCCTTACCTATGTTCACCAATTATGATACGTGAAAGGTCCACAGTCCTTCCCTATACCATCCTATATTAACAACACGTACAAGGTCCTCAGTCCTTCCCTATGTTGCAACCTAAACCATAGCACGTACGAAGTCCGCAGTCCTCCCCAATCCTACCACAACACAAATATAGCACGTATAAGGTCCACAGTCCTTTCTTGTGCTGACGCCTACCTACATTACGTATAAGGTCCGCAGTCCTTATCTACATTGGCGTCTATCTCCTATAACACGTATAAGGCCCGCCGTCCCTATCTACGTTTACATCCATCATATACATCACGTATAAGGCACGCAGTCCTTAACTACGCCAACACCTACCAAGTCTATGTCCAACTGAAGTTAGAGGGATTTTCCATCCTAACTTACTACGTCGAACGCAGAATTCACATACCATCCTTGTACCTGTATACACATACTTCATATATACAATAATTTCATTGTAGCATAAGAACACTCTCGGCCTTCTTCACATCAATTATTTAATAGTCATACTCCTTGTCGAAACGTGCAATATCAAAGATCGTTCACGCCCCGACAAGGGTTCATTTATAACGATCATACATCATCCGTACATTACATATAACATTCCTGCCTTTATCTATAACCTGACAGTACGCGCAATATCCGAAGATCGTTCACGTACCGACAAGCAATCATTCATATCTATAGCATATATCATATATAGCATACACTTACCAGTTAAGGTAAGTGTATTAACTAATCACATCGAGTATGCACACAGCCCCGAAAACATAACAAGGAATGGGGCTAGAAACTCACCTGGATCCTGTTGCGTTCGCCGTTAATCGTTATCCCCTTCTTTAATTGTGCACGGCTAACTGTTATATATATGTATGTTAATTAACCGTATAATTTATTAAGTTGGTATTTAGTTAACCAATGTATTTTCTAAGTTGGGCTTGTTTGTTTAGTTTAGACAAAGGCTTAACAACTTGTGGACTTTAATTTAGTCCAGGCCCAACTGTCCAGTAAAGCACCTAGACCCGGCTAGGTTCAGGCCCAAACCCAATAGAAATGGGATGGCCGAGAACCCCAGGCAGAGAACCCTTGTATTGACCGAGAACTCCCAGGTTTGACCGAGAACGCCCAGGTTTGATGCTTTCAGCTTGATTTCTTATCTTAATACCCTTAACCCAGCTTCAGGTACCCATTTCATTAATCTTTCACAACCTTTTCTACCATTCTTAACCATTTTGCACCCCATGATAGCATATCACTAAGATCTACCCCCTTTCATGAACCTTTATGGATTTAAAACGTTCCAAGCTAAATCTAGGGTTCCCTTCATGAACCGTATGTAAACGAAGGTCCATTAAGTCCATTTAATCGTCAAGCTTGCAACTTTATGGTTCGTTTAGCCCCTATCTACTATAGGCTTAAGTTTCAAGACTAACCGTTCATAAAAGTATAAACTTTAAGCTTAAACGTACCTTTAGAATTCTCTCCGAACCGTGTTTAGCTTGATACGTGATCTTGGATTTGTTAGCCTACTTGTATGATCGAAGATTCAATATTACAAAGCTTGGTTTTGTGTTCGGATGGTGGCCGGCGGCTATGGGAGGTGTATTTGGCTTAAATGTGTGTTTTTATGGTGTAGAGAGAATAAGATGGATAAGATGGATGGAAATGGAAATAATTAGGGTTTAAGGGGGTACTTATACTCCCCTAAGCCCATGTACTTAAAGCCCATCTTTCCTTTTTGGTCCACTATTAAACCCCCTAATTAGTCTACTTATCTCTCTACCATTATTATTTTATTATTTATTTACTATCTCAAGTAAACTTGTCCATCATAAGAGATCATATATAAAATATTATTTACTGAAATTTTGGGATGTTACATCTCCGAAGTATTGGTAGAAAAGCAATTAGTCATACACGAGCCCGTTAGTGTTTTGATCACCAAAAATATTATGTTTCTAAGTTATTGCTTAAGTTATAAAAATAAAAAATTATAAAAAAAAAATTGATTATTGTGTTATTAAAAAATTCGTATGTCAAAAGCTTAAAGGTTAAACTAGAACTACAAGGGTGGGGCATTCAAATAAGTCCTAAACACTCTGAATGAAAGGCCTGTAAGTCCAGACGGCTTGTAAGTCCATCGTTCAACCTTAACGCTTAAGATTTTGTTTGAATATATACAAAAATACAAAAATCTTTTGATCAAGCACTAGCGGGTTGGAGACAAATTGGGGTGATCTGGGGAAAGCTAAATACGCTTTGAGAAGAGATAGGAGGCACCACAGGTCAATGAGTGATGTCCATCTAAGCTTTATGCCTAACTGAACCTAATTCATATCACTGAAGCAATGATAATCATGCTAAGTTCGTTATACTTGCTATTAACCTGCTTCTTTATGTCGTAATAACGCTGAACATGAATATATGTCAAAGCACCTTAATCAATAAGATTCCATGTTCGGATCTTTTCATAAAGGCGGGAGTTTTATCAAAAAACTAAAATTTGATCCCAAGTTTTTGCCAAATTATAAGAAGACCGGGTGATTAAACTTGTTTTATTTGTTGTTTTTGGTTTTATTTTATTTCATTTTTTTCAAAACACACGTTATATTAAACGTCGGGTGCTTAAGCACGATACAATACTCGTTCACTATCTCAAGGTGAACGGCCAAAACGATGCCTCAACGAACAACCAAAAACACTATACAAGTACACCATATATAGAGTAACCAACTAACTAGCCCAAATCCCACCGAGATCCATACGGATCTCGGTTTACATACATATCCCAATAACTAAGTACAAACCATCTAGTTTAGGCCCAGCAATCTCCCCCCTTGGTTTGTAGATTTGTTCTTAATCATGCTCCATGTAATCAATGCCAGCATCCTTCAAAGCACCTGCCCAAAACCTAGTCCTGATAATGGAGGTTGCCATGCTTGTATATTCTTTTGCAGTCGCTTCAAAGATCGGGTCAGCTATTATCTGAAAAGTACTGAGGGTCTTGATATCTTTCTCCTCAAACTTGAGCAAATCTCTTGGATCAACAAACCTGAACTGCTCCTTGCCTTTCTGTAAACGTATAACAATGTTGAAACCCGTTATCGGATCTAGCCGCTATGATACATCGATTATACAATATGAATCTAAACGTTAAATTATTACTTTATTGATAAATATGGATGAATACATTATGGTGGATGGAAATAACTTATGGAGAGCATTATTAAATATGTACACACTCTCTATAACTTATGAGCATAAGCTCCCTATTTATAGGCTAATTACAATATACGTTAAATACAAAGACTAAACCGCCTATAACTTATTCGATCGCTACGGACACCAAAACCGTGCACTAACAAACAACGGTGGCAGTCTCACTATCATACATCCAGAACCTCATGTTATCCAGAGTACCATCTGGAATCGCTTTAGGCACAGGAATATGGGTAGCCTTATTAGTAGAAGGCCACATAACGTTGACCATGGTCTTACCTGTCCTTGGATCCTTGACCCCATTTGCTTTCTTCAAGAAGGATTCTGCAGTTGTCATGTTCGGAAAGCCTTTATCAACTTGGTTCCTCGGGAAGCTCCAGAAATCACTACCTCATTTATCATTAGTTGGGTTTTGGAATGGAGCATTTATCAGGTCACTAAGATCCACCTTTGTCCAAGATCCGAAATCTTTCATCTTCTTATAGTACTCAGTAGCCCCGGACTTCCGTTTGACCCACCACATGTTCTTTTCAGCATTAAAACCCCATGACACGACTCCAGAGCGATCACCATAATTATCTGAAAATCCCTTAGGAAAGGTGACAACGAACCTGTTTGGATGATCGGATGATTCAACGTTTTGATTGGAATTCTTCATTACGAGAAGCCTTTTCTGAATGCGATCTGATTTCTCTTTTGACATTAGAGGAGCAGACATATATTGTTCCAGCGTCTCAAATTCATCTATGTTGACAGATGGACGACCGCTGGAACTACCACCTTGATTCACGTTGGGCATCTTTGAAGTTACATCATCACTGCTCTTGAATTCATCTCCAAACTTCTGAACAAGTTTTTGTTGGAGGTCTAGATATATAGCAGTTAATTCTCCCATAGACTGAAGCTCTTTAATCTTGGAATCTTTATCAGTGTTGCTGGCTTCCAGTTCCTGAATGCGTACATCTTTGACTACAGAGTCTTGTTTGAGTTCAAAGACTCGACGTTGACGAACTTGTACATCAACGGGAGCATCCTCAAGCACAACTCCCTTACCTTTTTTCTGTAGATATTTTTCTTGCATGGCAAGAATCTGAGTGATCTTATCAAAAACACCGGAATTTGACTGACCCTGAAGGGGCTTCAACAGATGATCCAGAAGGGGCGTCAACATGTTGAAAGTCGGTCTCAAATTCAAACTCACGGGAAATATCATCAAAAATCTGATGTTGAGTCTGAGGCTCTGCGGTGGATGGGCTTGGATCATGAGATAACCATATTTTTTGTCGAAATCTAATATTTTGATTACTTATTTTTTTTCTTGATTACTTTTGTCAAAACAAATGTGTTAAGAAATCTTTTTAAAGCTTGTTTTAGTTTTTGTCTTCAGCTCATGAAATCCGATATCGGTTATTGGGTTATAGTTGATTTAGCTGCTATGATCTCATCTCAAATCTTTTCAAGAAAATCATAAAAATCAGAAAAAAAAAATTACAAAAATTATGTCTGTCTTATTTTGTTTTATTTAATTGTTTTCAAAATATTTTAGTTGATCTTTCTATCAAAGTTGATTGTTCTTTCAAGACTAATTTCTTGCAACGGAAGCATATGAAGTATCTGAGATTCAAATTGGATGATGCTGTCAAAAAAGAGGGAGATGGTAGAGTATTGGATGCAGATGTTGAAGTTGCTGATCATGTTCAAGTAAAGATTCTGAAGGTTTTGAAAGCATCAGTCTAAGGGGGAGATTGTTGGGTGGGTCACAATTTGGTTAGACTGACACATATCAAAAGACCATGACATGATCAAGACAAAAGAGAAATAATCTAGAAGAGTCGAAGTATTATACAAGATGGAATTTACAGCTTGGAGCATGTAATACCGAAATCCATAGGGATTTCGGTTTGCATGGGTTTGCAATACATAAATCATGTTGATTTCTGTTTGGGCTTAGTTGGGCTTGGTCATTGGGCCTCTTGTAAATGCTAACTATATAAAGCATGTTTAATCATTTTAGGGTTAGAGTTTGTGAGCAGAACTAGAGAGGTTGTTGAGGTCTTTGAGAGCCACCATAATCTTAGAGAGCAAATACCGATTTGGGTTATCTCATGTACCAGACGATTTATTAATATAATCGTGTGCATTTGAAGTATTATCGTGTTTATTATATTCATATTGTTTTTCTATCTCATTCTTGAATCACCAATGTGTTAGAATTCGCACTAACATCGTGTTCGAGTTGATATCATATTGCAGTGATCCAGATCAGGACTTACAGTCCGTTGTATTCGGCACTAAGAAAACAAAAAAAAACATTTTACCAAATTATTCTTAGATATTAATAATTTGTTAATAAGTTTATAAATACCATTTTCTTCAAAAACCTCCAGTATTGCTTGACGGATGAAAGTAACAATATCTACAAGCTTCTCCACAATCTGAAAATTATAAATATTTTCAGATTATTTGCATAAATATATGAAGGGTAAAACCTCTTCTAAACTTTTAGACCAATCAAGAGATTTCTTTTTCAAGTTCCTCGCAAGTTTTCTTTGATGCTTTACATCACTAAGTAATATCGTTAGGCTCTCTCCTGTTTAAGGTTGAAACAAAACTATGTGTTAACTAGAATTTAAAAGATTAAGAAACAGTTACAAAGTTAACTACTTTTCTATTACTATGTGTCTAACCTTTGCGAGGAAGATGCAAGGCGTCAACTTCCTCAATCTTGCGTCTATAATCCTTTTCAAATCTATCTAAAGCATGATATTCGTGATATAATTCCTGCACCAAAACCAAAGATATTAGCACCTTGCCACCTTTCATATTGATATTAACACGTGTAAAAACACGCTTCTCACAACTGTGTTAGGATATGTCTTTTAAAACGTTTGCAAAAGTGTTAATTTTAATTACCAAGCCAAGTTAAATAAATTTCATAATTAAATTTGTTAAACTAGTAAAAATGTTAAAAGACCTAAGTCACTTTTGTAGGAATCACGATTGCATTTAGCGTATACAACAAGCCCTTTAACCCCCCCCCCCCCCTCCGTAGCCCGGGTGGACGAGTGAGGTCTCGTGAGGGTTTATAGCGAACTACACCCACAAAGCTCTAAATACAACATAATATACATGTACCTAAATACAAGGTCGGGTTGCCTCCCGGTTAGCGCTAAGTTTATGTTAAGGTCTTCAGCCAGACCATACCTTATGTGCCGTTCATGGTGGTCTCGTAGGGTGCTTGCCTCCTTCCGCTCCTAAACTTGTTCCATTTTCATCATTAGTTTTTTCCCATACCAGATCATAAAATTTGCATGTTTCTCTATAATAGTCATACTCCAAAGATTTCTTGACCTTTCTTCTTCTTCTCTTTCTTGACTTCTTTTTTACTTTCTCTTCATTTAACATGTCAATCATAAAAATTCTTTCTTTTCTGTTTAATTCTCCTTCTCAGAAGATCCACACTTGTCAATTTTATGACCAGATAAATTAGAAAACAACTTTAAACTCATTTTGTTTTCCCCGAACCTCATTCTAACCGTTCCCTCGACACAATTAATAATAACCTTTGTTGTAGCTAAGAACAGTCTATACATAATAACAGTCGGTTGTGTATTCTTTACACAATTAAGCACGATGAAATCCACATGATAATAGAATTCACCAACTTTTACAATCACATTATTTACAATCCCAACAAGACACTTAGGAGTTTGATAGCCAACACCACTATTGTTTTAACTTTTTGGAGTGGCCCAAAATCAATGGCAATTAAATAAAATTTATTAATTACTATAAGTACCAAAAGTTGAATATATGATACTTCAGAAAGAAGATATACGTATATTTGTTTATTCTCATTGACAAACTGATCGGTTATACTTATAAGACAATGATATCCTTTTGGCACTTTATGACCGAATTTTTAGATGATTATCTCCTCATGGTTGTTTTTTGTTACAAATTTGTTTTGTTCGGATGCATGTTGTAATTCTTTTCTTTGGTTTTGTATAATAAACGTCAAATGTTTTATAAGGCGTTTCATCATTTATGTTATGCAAACGTTTCAAAGATAATATTGCTTGTTATTCAAGAACAGGTTAATAAAAAGCTCAAAATGAGTCGAGCCTGTTCGAGCACGTCACTACAAAAAAATTGACCTAAGGCAACCTTTATTTCACAAAAAAAAGCTGCATTAGGTGAAATTGCATTAGATCTAGTGCAACTTTTTTCTTAGATAATGCAACTGTTTTCTTCAAATGCAACACTTTTAAAGGGTTTCATTTGAAAGAAACAGTTGCATTATCTAACAAAAATGTTGCACTAGGTCTAATGCAACTTCACCTAACGCAACTTTTTTTGTGAAATAAAGGTTGCCATAGACCAATTTTTTTGTAACCGAACTAGAGCCTCAAATAAAGCACATATATAACTATTGAGCCCAAGCTCAAGTCTTGTATATAGTTAATTCTTACCCGTGCTAGAAAAACGACTCACCTGTCGTACTCGACTTATTAAAAAAGGGGAAAGAGTTTGAAATGAGCCAAAATTAAGCTCGTAATTCAAAGCGAGCTAAGTTCGAGCCTAGTCAAGCTTGAAGTTGGCTCGACTCTTTTACTGCCCTATTAAGGAGATATTTTTGGGATCGGGGGTGGAAGAGACTTTAACAATACTTATGATTAGGTAGTTGAAAAAGAGATTGAGCATCCATTAATGATTGCGCTATTTAGTCTTGTGGAGCCAAGTAGTCAATGATTTCTTTTTGAACAGCCAACAAAAACAAAATTCTATTAAAAATACACCATACAACTAACCTGGGTCAGCAAGACACTAGCCTGAGGACCAAGATACACCCAACAAAACCACCACTGAACGTTTACAAAACACGCCTAGCTATACCTTGAACTTGCACCAATCCTCCCAAGACAAGCAAGACCCATCCGACCTATTTTTAACCCAAAGATATCCGAGTGCTTTTATAACCCCACCACGGTTTCCACCATAACCGCCATGCCATTAAAACACTATGTAATATTGCGCCTTCCATAAGCACCACACCGACACCAGAAAAAACGCGTGGAAAAACTTCACCTTTCGTTTTGAACCCTTATAAATTTATATAACTCAAAAATATCCGAAATACTAAATGCGAAAATATGCGAACCTTACACCAAATTGAAATCGCTTGCCACACCACTTGAGCCAAACCGCATAAGATAAAGACATGCTCGGCTGTCTCTTCCGACTCACCACAAGCCGGACAATCCAAGGTAGCCGATGATCAATAGTTCAATTATCATAGGCAAATTTTCCTTTTGAAAGGCATAAATTATATATATATATATATATATATATATATATATATATATGGAAAGGTTAAAATAAAAACTCACTCCAGTTGTGAAAACCCTGGAAACCCAATATGAACCATTGATCTTACACCTTCAACGGATGAGATCATCTCAAAGTAACCTGGATTTATTAGTGCATTTTTTTTATTGATTGCAAGCACTAAAAGGGCAAGAATGTCATTTGGTTTTTGGCTACTTTTTGACCAGCCAACACACTTATCAAATCAATTTAAAAATATGTCATATCAACACCTTCATTTCTCTCTCATTCAATTCAATACCATCTACTCCAATTCTCTCTACTAAAACACATATAATACGTTTCAAATTCAACAATTCATGTCACGATGTGATCTATCTTTTCTTGATTTAATCCAACACCATCTTCTCTACGATTTCCAGATCTCGTGTCTTTTTTCCGGAAAAGACCAGTAATTATCTGGGGCAACAAAAAGGGATATGGTGGTTTCCGTTGAGTTCAAGCAGCCACCGGTCAAGGTTGAGTGAGCCGAAGTGGTAAAAACCCAAAGTTCGCGGTGGCAGAGGTGAAGGCGGAAGGAAGTGGAGCTACCGACACTTTGTGAACGGAGGATCTGAAGTAAAATCGACTCTCGATCTCTAGTCTGGAATCGTTTTCTTCTTTAGAGCTGGTGGTGATGTAAACAATCTGGATCGTTTTCTTCTTTTTGGATAATGATGAATTTTGTTGAACAAATGGAACGCTTGTTTTCATTGTGTTCACTTGTTAATTGGATTAGTTTCATTTAAAAAAAAAGGATCTCGTCATTTTTAGTTTTTTTTTCGTTTTTTAAGGTACTATGTTGACAAAGTTCAGATCTGATTATTTTAGTATATTTTTTAAAGATATTCGTGAAAATTTTGTTTAGAATAACTTTTTTTAAAGGTACTATGTTGCTTTTCTTTGCGATTTCTTGAAGAAATCTTCAATTTTGTAAAAAATCTTCATCTTATTTTTTACTGGAAAATAAGACAGTGAAGTGAGGTGGTGTTCAGAGTTTGTACTGGAAATATTATTATCCAGTTTTTAAAAATATATACGTATATTTTTTAAAACATATGTTACGTTGGTCTATAAACATATGTTTTAATATGAAAAACATATGTTACGCTTGTCTATAAACGTATGTTTTAATATGCAAAAACATATGTTTTTTTGTATCGGAATATAAATATTTAAGTGAACAATTTTTAATATTTGCGTAACCCATACATGTGCAAGAGAGAGTGAGAGACGGGCTATACAAAGTTTATGAACATTTAATACAAAAGAGAGTGTGGGAGACAAGTATTGTACCTTTAAGAAATCAATTAAATCAAAACCATCATTTTTTTTTAGTTTTCAATTTTTTTTATTACTAGATCTTTAAATTTATATATAACACAAACCGAGCTACATCTGGATAATGGGTAAGCGAGCAACAAGCTGCGCCGCTATCCCCTTTTGAATCGCAAAGCCTATTCTACTAAATATAAATCATTGGTTCCTCGGGCTCTGCGAGTCACTCTGGACCACATTCTGCACCCGCTCCAAGAAGCGAACCGCCTCGGGAGCTAGGGATCTAAAAGTGTCGAAGGCAAATGGAATGAACACGTGCTGATTCTCCAAACACGCTGCCTCATGCTTAGCAACCTTCCTAGATTCCGCTCTCAAAACCGCCTGTCCCGGTACGAAGTCACTGTCTCTCAGCCCCACCAACAGGGACACCCCAGTGAGGTCAACACACGCATGCTTACCCCCTGCCCAGCCAAACACAAGAACATCTGCAGGACGCAGGGTAGATTTTCCCTCTCGCGGATCAGTCAAAAAGTTAACAGGTGCCTCTTTCTTGGCTGAGATCCCGGCACGCCTAAGCACGTCCCATAAGACATCTCTAACCCAGTCATGACGATACTTGAATCCCGGCAATTCCTTACAGTGGAGGGCATGCTCACCAAATCTATCCAAACAAGCTTTTTTACAAATAGGGCATGATTCATCTGGAGGGAAAAGAGGAATCACAAGCTAGTATTTAAGGATGGCTCTGTATTCAACTGCCGACATCCGTTGCCCAGACCTTCAATGGGCACAACAGTCAAAAAATCCTGGGCATGAGCCCCCTTGAGACAAGCTAAAACTGCCTTTTGTCTCGGGATCATATCGAACCGCTCCTCCAAATCATGTACGTGTTTACCATAAAGAGCACTCGTCAAGGTTTGTTGAGGTTTCTTGGGGGCGGTCTCCTTATCAGTAAACCACCTGTATCAAGGTCCGGGAGAGTTGTTCCAATATTACCAAGCGCAAAAAAATAGTAGTCAGGATCTACCCCCATAACACCAGCGTTTCGCAGGATGTGGTCCTGCAATTCCACGACTGGGACCTAGAAGCCACAAAGGCATATGCGGAGACATCGTCAGCCAAGAAAATTCCTAAGCCTCCGTAACGCATAGGGAAGGAATCCAACCTCCATTGGAGGTCCCCAAAATGTGGTCCTCCACACAAAACAATATCTTCAATTGTCCCCCGCAGGCCTGCATCAAAGATGGACACAGCCTCTTTGACATGTTCAGGTTGACAGGTCCGGAGCCCAAACACTAACTTAGCAACCCCCATGCACGAGCGCAACAAAAGTAGCTCACTTTGGGGGTCCCTCAGGTCCGGCAGGCGTTTCATAAGTTCAACTGCCCTCAAATCTCTTTTAGTTGCCAAAGACCGAATAAACCCTGCATCCCGACTAACCGCTCCCCCAGGAGTTTAACTCCCGTCACAGGCCTGCTAATCTCGCCATGGAATAAATCCGACACTTTCTTCGAATCATCACATGTCGGCCAAAAAATCTCCGTTTTTCAAATATTAAGCCTAAGCCCTAGAGACGCCCCCTCTGAGCGAATAATGCCCAACGCTCTAGCAACCTCCTCAGCCTTACCAATAAGCGAATAATGCCCAACGCTCTAGCAACCTCCTCAGCCTTACCAATGATAGTGCCATCGTCTAAATACCAAGCATGGAAGAGCAAGTAACGTGTCCCCTGCACCCTAAGGATGAGCGGATGAAGGACCAACGCAAAAAGAAGAGGGGAAAGGGGGTCACCTTGCTGCACCCCACTAAAAGCCCCAAAATGAGTATCCCCCACATATAAACAGGCGGGGCGGGCATATAAAAACTGGACCCATGGGAAGATAAATGGACATATGCAGCTAACTTCCCTGAGAAGGGTCGTCCGATCCACCTCGTTGAAGGCGTTAGAAAAATCAACAGTGAGCATAGCCAGGGACCCGTCAGAATGAAACGCGCTCAAAAATCTGTTAGCACTATGCAATACCGCTTCTGCCCCCATTAGGGATCCCAACCCCGAATTGGAAATCTCCTAGATAAGCAGCCACCTTTTTCCCTATTTTACGCATAGCGACTTTCGACACTAATCTTCTCCAAATGGCCCCCACTGCGATGGGTCTAATTCCATTGCCAAGCTTCAACAGGGGGGTCAACGGTCCCGAAGCAATGAACTCTGCTAGAACTTTAGGACAAAGCCCCCCAAGCCACAATTTGACAACATCAGTGATGGCCTTTAAGAGCCTGGAGGCGGTTGGAGAACCCTGGCCACAGAAACTGTCTAAAATATGTTGGGCCCACAAACCATCCCTCCCGCAAGATGTACCTTTCGGGAAGGTTTAATACATTCCAGCACACAATCACCGTCCACCTGCATGGCTGGTTCCAATGGCACGACGGAGGGCATGCTCGGGGGGTCCACCACAGGATGTTTATCTATCAATGCTCTCAATGTATCCCCCCAGCAGGCGCGACCCCGGATGAACACAGGACTTTGATCCCCGCTGTGTAATGGCCATTCGCTACCTTCCGGAGGCAATGCTTAATATTTCCCCCTCCCTCTTCTCTATGTTGGCAATCCCACATCACAGGAAGTTCAAGGAGCGGTAGCACCAACTCTTCTAAACCTGCCCCATCTTTCCAAACAGCCAAATCCCGCATAATGGAGCTACATTGAAGCGATTTCCTGTTACCGGACCTTCGTTCCTGCCTAGTAGCCGTTTGACAACACGTAACGTGCAGCGAGGCAACAACAAAAGTTTAACCCAAGCCTCAATAGACCTCGGGGCATCCACCACTTTACGGAGCCCCCCTGACAAAGCCTGGGCAAAATCCATGCGACACGCGGGCGGGATACTCTTGACAGTAGCAATAGGAATGGCGAGGATGCGCTCAAGGAGAGCGACATCTACCACAAACATCTCAGACAGACCACTCCCAAGTTCCACCTGCGAATCGCGGGGTTGAGGGATCCCCACAATAAAATCAAAGTCGCCTCTTGCACGTGGGGTGCATTTAACCACTTCTTTTCCGTGCAGACAATGCCTATTCAAGGCATGCAGGCCCATGCACTCCCCGCATAACCAGTTCTTAAGCAAGCGCAAGGTTTCGACAACGTCATTGTAGAGTCCAAGTCTGAAGAAAGACGCTCCTTTAACTGATCTCTCATTTCCTTTACATTGAAATGATCCCGCTGAAAATGCATGAGTAACCTAGAGTACCCCTTGTATCCCGGGATACCATCTTTGCAAAAATGAAAACTTTTAAAGGGGCAACGCCAAATCCCCGTGCCCGATCTAGGACCCGGCTCTCCACCACAGGCCCTCATAAATCACTTAAGAATAGTGTTGGAGACATGAATTGTACTTTTCAAAAAATTAATCAAATCAAAGTAATAACTTTTACTTTTATTACTTTTTTCTATATAACCATTATAAGGTAAAGGATTTTAAATTTTTGAATAACCTATATGAGGAGTTAATTATAGTTTGATAAAGTTAGACTATCCACTATCACAACCCAAACCAACCCAACCATTTATTAAAAAAATAATTTCTCTTTCTTCCACCTATACAACCCAACCCAATCCAATAGTTTACTCGCTATCATAACCCAACCTAAACCAATATTTTATTAAATAAAAATGTTTCATTTTTTATAAACTTTATATCAAAATGTTCAGGATTTTTTTATAAATAAAACCGTGTTGTTACATTTTTTAAAAAGGTTAAAAGTTGTATTTTTCATGAAAAAACCAAGTTAGATATAAAGTTTGGTTGCAAACTTGGGTTGCTGGAACAACCAAGGTTGCAACCAGTTGTGGACAAAAAAGAATTTCCAATTTTATAATTAAAATATTTTTTTTGTCATTTTGTTCAACATTGTAACCAGTTGTGATAAATGGTCACCATAGTGGGTATTCTTAATTCAAAATAGTGTTGGAGACATGAATTGTACTTTTCAAAAATCAATCAAATCAAAGTAATAACTTTTACTTTTACTTTTTAATACTTTATGTCACAATTACACTCTCTCTCCTACACATATCCACACATTTTTATGACACACTTTATGTCACCATCACTCTCTCTCTCTCCTACACAAAAGTCACCATATATCAAAAATATACATTTCTCTTTTATCCTAACTCAATCCAGTCCAACCATCTTCCTCATTTTCTTTAAGATATCAACAACCAACAGATTTTGTCGTTTTAGTATTATTTTTTTTTAATATATTATTGGAAATTTTGTTTGAATTTAAATCTTATTTTACAATTTTTTGAAATTTGTTATTTTTAGAGTAGGAATGAGCTTGATTCTTCTTTTATTATTGGTCTTTAGAAAGATCCAAAGTTTTTTTTTTTTTTTTTTGCTTTTCTTTGCGATTCTTGAAGAAATCTTTAATTTTGTAATAAATCTTCATCTTATTTTTTTACTGGAAAACAAGACAGTGAAGTGAGGTGGTGTTCAGAGTTTGTACTGAAAATATTATTATCCTGTTTTTAAAAAATATATACGTATATTTTTTAAAACATATGTTACGTTGGTCTATAACATATGTTATGCTTTTTTATAAACGTATGTTTTAATAATATTATATATTTAAGTGAACAGTTTTTAATATTTGCGTAACCCATACATACGCAAGAGAGAATGAGATATTTTTGCGAACATTTTACATACACCAAAACATAATCATATGGATTCTTATTAATTAAAAGAAAAACTAATAATAAAAAAAATAAAAATACAATCCTTTAGATCTTGAAAAGGAAAACAAGAAAAAACATATCTTATAGACAAATCAATACCAAAATACACACTTATATGAATTCTTATTGATAAAAGAAAAAAATATTTTACATACACCAAAACACAATCATATGGATTCTTATTAATTAAAAGAAAAACTAATAATAAAAAAAATAAAAATACAATCATTTAGATCTTAAAAAGGAATAGAAGAAAAAACATATCTTATAGACAAATCAATACCAAAATACACACTTATATGAATTCTTATTGATAAAAGAAAAAAATAATAAAGAATAAACAAAAAATACAATCCTTTAAATCTTGCAAAAATAATATGTAAAGTAATATTTTAACATATCTGCAATATAATAAGAATGCTACAAAAAGATTATTATAAATAATTTTAAAAATTGTGTTTAAGAGAAATTTATTTAAAGAGAAATTTATATAAAAAAAGTTAGAATATAAATTTGAAAAAGGATCCACATTCATTCAAACTCAAATCCAAAACCTTAATATTCTTGTTCACCCGGCAACACGTGCAAACCCGTCACCGTTCTGACAACTTCGTGTTTTCCGGCTAACCAACTATAGGGTGGTGGTGACAAATCTCATCTTCAAACAAATCTCGAATCTCTAACGTTGGTGACGGAAGGCAGCAACGTTGACGATAACAGGGGAGTGATGGCGGAGGGCGGCGGTGATGGTGGTGGTTGGTTGTGTTGCAGGGGCGACCCAAGCTTTTTGGAGGCCTAAAGCAAACTAAAAGATTGGGGGCCTTATCATGAAAAAGAAAACAAATGTATAGCTAGACTAGACGGGGCAATGTAACAGGTCATAAAAATGTCACATTTAGTAGTTTCTTTTGATTAAGAAAGATCAAGTAGTTACCAACCCAGCTCAACTCCCTACATAAGTGCAACAATCCCGACTTTTATCTTATAAAATAAGATAGTATATGAAAATATTTGATTTGTTTATTAAAAAGAAACCAGCAAAAGTTGTTGAAACGCAACATGAAAATAATTTCTTTGAAGATATAAAAAACATTTGATAAACAACACCGCACATCGGACCCTTTCATCATGGGCATTAACAATTATAATGTACATACAAAAAAAAAATATCTTAACTAATATATATAATGTTTGAGTGTAATTTTTCTAAACACGAAAACAATTTTAGCTACAAACAGAAACATATGTATACACTTAAGTTATTGAATTAAACTTTTGTTTTAAGATAAACAAGTACTTGAAGTAATAAAAAGAATTTAATGAATTTGAATACAATAAATATAACCTTTCCCTAAAAAAAGATAAAAGAAAAAAAAAACAAAACTTAGGGGGGAATGAGGGATTCGATCCTGGTCTACCAAATTAAATGTTCAGCCTTTAACCACAACACTAGAAAAGCTATTTTGTAAAACACCAATTTAAAACATATATATCATGGATAACTTTTAAAAATAAATGAGACCTTAAAAAGTTGGGGGCCCAAAGCTCTAGCTTTGGTTTACTATGCATACGGGCCGGGCTTGCTGTGTTGGGTTTATTATCGGTGCTCTTAAGTTTTTCCATATTGAACATATAATATAGAAAAAGATAATGATGGTGGTTGAAGGTAGACATGAAGGTTGCGTGCATGAAAATTAAAAGATAACCTAATATTATAGGAAATAAAATAATGGTGGTCTAAGGTAGAACCTTTTTCTTACACAATTACATGAGAATAAAATAATGAATGTTCAAATTACATATATGCCCTTTTTAATTGTTGATTAAAATAACCAAGACGATGATGTGTCTTTTTCTGGAACCACACATTTGAGGTTCTAGGGTTTTCGCAACTGGAATGGGTTTACATCATATACTTTCCCTATATATATATATATATATATATATATATATATTAATAATGAAGAACTTATTTTTGGTTTTAAAAAAAAGAAGTTGGTAATTTTGGGCATGGCTTTGTTAAATTTGGTTAGTTTATTACAACTATAAATTTTAACATTCGATTCATTAATCTTTTGACTGTTCCTTGTAAATTATGTTGCATCTTCGCAATCTCAAAAGTCAGCATAATCCGTTGAATAAGTCAGCATAATACTCCACTAATTAACGATCGACATAGTGTGAAGACTTCAGGTCAACCATAACATCTAGAGCACTATGAATTCCATGACTTGCTGCTCATTTAGGGAGTCATTTACAAATATAACTAGTCTTTTCATTTCACCAATTTTATTGTAGCTAATTTGGGGTTGAAACATGGGAAGTCCTCATTGGGGTTTGGGAATCCGTCTAGTTTCATATCTCTTTTTAGTGATGATGACAAATAAATGTGTGGGTGATGGAAATCTCAGTACAACTTCTTGTCCTGAGAAAGAGAGACTAGCTCTCATTAAGTTCAAACACAGCGTCGAAGATGCTACTGGAATGCTTTCATCATGGGGAATTGGCAGTGACTGTTGTAGGTGGGAAAGGGTCGGTTGTGACATCGTCACCGGAAGAGTTGTTAGCCTTCACCTCAGAGCAAACTCCAGTGATGACTACGTCTTTGCTGATAATAATGATTGGCCCGATGGACACGTCGTTGTAGTTGGTATTTTTGACAGATACCAATTGGTTGGTAATGAGGTGAATCCTTGTCTGGCTGACTTGGAGAATCTAAAACATCTAGACTTGAGTGGGAATTATTTTCAATATAACCCGATTCCAAAGTTCATTGGATCCTTAAAACAACTAAGGTATCTTAGTCTCTCTTATGCACATTTTAGTGGTTGTATTCCCCATCATATTGGAAATCTTTCCAATTTGAAGGTTCTTGATCTCAGTTCATGGAGTTATTTGAAGACAGATGATATGGCATGGATTTCTGGTCTTTCAAAACTTGAGCATCTTGACTTGAGTGGCGTGGATCTTAGTGGAACAAAAAACCTTCACAACTTGCTTTACGCAATTCCTTCGTTATTGAAGCTAAGTTTGTCCAGGTGTGGATTTTCTTTGGCTCATCTTGTTTCTCATCATCTTAATTCCAGTAAAGAACTTGTCATTATCAACCATCAAGATATTAGTGAAAATAATTTTAGAGGTCAACTCCCGAGCTTCGTTCTAAACATGACATCTCTTGTGTCGCTTGATCTTTCAAACAATCATTTTAGTATGCCATGGAGCTTTAAACGTTTTATAGATATGATGCCTTCTCTATTAGAGTTGCGTTTATCAGGTTGTAAGCTCCGAAAGATCAATCTTTCTCCCCATAATCTTAATTACAGTATACATTCTAACATCCAACACCTGGATCTTAGCTTGAATGAAATTGATGGCAGGCTTCCATCTGTTTTAACTAACATGAGTTCCCTGTTATCTCTTGACCTTTCAGCGAATAGACTGAGTTCATCAATTCCTGTCATACCTAACCTTCTAAAGCTTGATATTTCTCGAAATAAGTTTCAGCAGATTGAGGATGTTAGAATCTGGGAACAGTGTTATCTTAAAGAATTAATTGTTTCCGATAATGAACTTGTGGGAGAAATGATCAGCTCATCAACTAATGTATCTAAATGCTCTCAAAATGAATTGGAGATTTTGCAGTTAGATTCTAATATGCTAAACTCTTCAATTCCAGAATCGCTTGGAATATTTTCCAATTTAAGAGGCCTATATCTATCGTTCAATAAACTGACCGGTCCAATTCCTGAAGCTCTAGGTAACTTAAGATCATTACAAGAGTTACAACTATCATCTAACCAATTAATTGGCCCTGTCCCGAAATTCCATGGGCAACTCACCTTACTTAATCTTGCTGATAATCAACTGAATGGTTCTATGCCAGAATCATTGGGAAAATTAAAAGCTTTAACAATGTTGTATCTAGAATCAAACCAGTTAATTGGTTCCATCCCAGAATCTCTGGGAGGACTTACTTCTTTAAGGGTGTTGTCATTATCTTCAAATTTGTTAAAAGGGACCATTCCGAAATCAATTGGGCAACTCACCAAACTCTATTATTTAGACATCTCAAATAATTCTCTACAAGGAGTGGTTTCGGAAGGCCATTTTGCTAACCTCTCGATGTTGAAGTATTTGAATGCAGATTATAATAATAAATTACATTTCAATATATCACCTGAGTGGATACCTCCATTTCAATTACAAGTTGCTCGACTTCGTTCTTGTAAGATAGAAGATGGATTTCCACAATGGTTTCGTACTCAGAAAAAACTTGTGGAGTTAGTGATGTCGAATGCTAGCATATATGGACCTCTTCCAACATGGTTGCGCCTCATGCCTATCATATCCCTCTTAGATCTTTCTTACAACAAACTCACTGGTTCGTTGACAAACCTTCCTATATATGAGGTCAGATATGATTTAGTAGGCATGTTACTTTTGCAAAATAATATTTTCACAGGGTTCATTCCAAGGTGGTTGTGCACAAGGACAGATCTGCGTGTTCTCGATCTTTCTAGAAATAATCTGACGGGAAAAATCCCAAAGTGCCTAAGGAATTTGCCCTTAAGTGCGATGCTACTTGGTTCAAACAGGCTAACTGGTGGCATATCGAGTGCTTTAGGTAATCCATCCTTGGAATGGTTACAATTGAATGACAATAACTTCAATGAAGAGCTTCCTCAAGATGGAAGGTCTCTCACAAGTTTGATAGTCATGGATTTGGGTGAGAACAAATTCACAGGAAGCATACCTGAATGGATCGGAGAAAATATTACAATGTTGAGTGCCCTCAGGCTGCACAAGAATGATTTCACCGGAAAAATTCCACTCTCTTTGTGCAAATCTCAAAACCTTCAAATTTTAGATCTTGGGCATAACAACTTAACTGGATCAATCCCTCATTGTTTTGGAGAGTTGGATGGCATGAAGTCCTCTTATTACTACGACAATCCTATAAGTGTCTTTAGTCAAGGAAATATGATGCAGGTGCTCAAAGGTGCTACACTTGACTATACAAAAAACCTTGCATTCGTCATAAACATGGATCTTTCAAGCAATAAACTTGTGGGAAGAATACCTGAAGCGCTAACGAAACTTGAGGCTTTGATTGGTCTTAATTTGTCTAGTAACAATTTCAGTGGGAGTATTCCAAAAGATATTGGAGACATGAAGTCGTTATTTTCTCTCGATCTGTCAGCAAACGAGTTGTCCGGGGTGATTCCTCAAAGCATGGCAGCTTTGAATTTCTTGAGTCACTTGAATTTGTCGCACAACAACTTGTCAGGACAAATTCCAACAGGAAATCAGTTGCGGACGCTTACGGATCCATCAATATATGCTGATAACACATATCTTTGTGGTGCACCCCTGCCAAAGGAATGTTATCCCCGTGAGAAGCCACCACCCACAACTAGCAAGAAGAAAGATGAAAATGCTAATGAGCCAAACAGGTTATGGTTTTACTTAAACATAGCATGTGGTTTTGCAACAGGTTTTTGGGGTATTATTGGAGTGTTGGTGTTAAAGAAAGAATGGAGACATAAGCTTTTCATGTTTTGTGAGGTAGCCATGGACAAGATATACGTTGCAGTCAATGTAAGAATCTTGAAGTTGAAAAGAAGAAGAGGAAGGGAGGCTGCATAGAAATTAAGTGTTTAACTGTTTATGGATTGTTTTATCTACGATAAGTAATTACTTTCCTTTTCACTGCTTGTACTGTGCTTCTACAAATAATATATTGTTATTGTGCTTTTACATTTGTAAGACACTTGAACTTATATCCAGATTTGATAAACCTTAAACTTAAGACAGAGACGATTATTTCACTTCAGTCGGTAACAATAGAATTTAACCACCTAGAATTCTGTAGAAATGTTTATTTTCTGGATTTGGCTCACCTCATTACAATGCAGATGCAACTGAGAATAAATACAGAAAAAAAATAGGACACTGCCTTCAAAATTCAAATGGAGGAGATAATTATTGTATTAAACATCTTAGTAGGCCTAGAAATATCTTTAAAAAACAGTGGCCATCACAATCTCCTTCAGAGAACTGCCTTCAAAAGGTGGAGATAATTATTGTATCAAACACAGTAACAATTATCTAACCACTGATTAATCCATTCATAAATTCCAGACTTTAAACAGGGCGTCACTTAAGTCTTTCATTTTTAATACATTTCGTATATTACAAGTTTAGTATTGATTTGTAAGTCGTAGTATTTTCTGAAGGAGTAACACATTTTACAAGTTTAATACTGATTTGTGGTGCGCAAAAAAGGGAATTACGTAGAATAAACATTGTGAGTTGTGGACCACGTACTGTGAAGACTTAGGGTCAACCATATATGACTTTATGTGGCAAATACATGGCCCATGAGGAATAGATCACAATGAATTCCAAGTCTCCGCTGACCAGTAGCTTGTTCGTTTAGTGATTTATAAGTAAAATTTGTGAAGGCATAACCGCATAAGATAATCAATATTTCCTTCACCTACACTATTATTTTTATAAAACTTTCCAAGTAAAATTTGGGGTTGATACATGGAGAATACTCATCGCGGTTTGAGAATTTCTCTCTTTTTCATATTTATCTTTTTAATGGCGATCGCACATAAATGTGTGAGTGTTGGAAATCTCACAAGAGCTTCTTGTTCTGAGCAAGAGAGACTAGCTCTTGTCAAGTTCAAACAAAGCATAATAGATGACCATGGAATGCTTTCATCATGGGAGGTAGGAAATGATTGTTGTAGATGGGAAGGAGTCGGTTGTGACAATACCACTGGAAGGGTTGTCAGCCTTCATCTCAGAAGCTATTGCAGGGAAAATTATGGCTTAGTTGATCGATACAGCAACTTGCTTGCTGAAGAATACAGTTTAGGTGGTGTTCGTCATGGCTACTTCTTACGTTATGACGAGCGGCACTACTTAGATGGTCAGGAGCTGAATTCTTGTTTGGCAGAGTTGGTGAAACTAAAGCACCTAGACTTGAGTGGAAATAGTTTTCGAGGAAGTCGATTTCCAGAGTTCATCGGATCCTTGAAACAACTAAGGTATCTCAATTTATCTAACGTAGGTTTAATTGGCAGTATTCCCCATCACATTGGAAATCTTTCCAATTTGAAGGTTCTTGATCTCAGTTTATCATCAGACGACTCAAATGACTTAATGATAGATGATATAGCATGGATCTCTAGTCTCTCAAAACTCGAGCATCTTGACTTGAGTGGCTTGGATCTTAGCAGGGCAAGAAACCTTGATAGCTTACTTTATATGCCTTCTTTGTTGAACTTAAGTTTGTCTAGGTGTGGATTCTCTATAGCTCATCTTGGTTATCATCATCTTAATTACAGTAGAGAACTTGCCAGTATCAAACACTTGGATCTTAGTGAAAATGATTTGAGAGGTGAACTACCTGGCTTATTTGTAAACATCACATCCCTAGAGTCCCTTGATCTTTCATTGAATAATGTTACTAGGACATGGAGCTTTGAAAACTTGCTACAGATGATACCGTATGTTTCAGAGGTGCGTTTGTCAGGTTGTAACATCCAAAAGATCAATCTTTCACCCAATAATTATAGTTTCGGTATACATTCTAGCATCCAACACCTCGATCTCAGCCTCAATGAAATTGAAGGCAGATTTCCATATGTTTTAACAAACATGAGTTCCCTATTATCCATTGACCTTTCAAATAACGGTCTGAACTCATCAATTCCTATTATGCCTAACCTTCTTAAGCTTGATATTTCGGGAAATAACTTTAGGAATATTGAGGATGTTGGACTTTGGAGACAGTGTTACCTCAAACACTTGTTCGTTTCATCGAGTAATCTTGAAGGAGAAATAATTGGTCCATCGACAAATGTATCAGAATGCTCTCAAATCGATTGGAGATGTTGTATTTGGATCATAATAAATTAGACTGCTCAATTCCAGAATCCCTAGGACGATTGTCTAATTTAAGAGAATTAGATATATCATTCAATGAACTAACAGGTTCCATCCCAGTATTTATAGGAAGACACACTTCATTAAGAGTGTTTTCAGTGTCTTCAAACTTTTTAAATGGGACCATTCCAAATTTAATTGGAAAACTCACCAAACTCTATAGATTAGATGTCTCCAACAACTCTTTACATGGAGTTCTTTCAGAAGACCATTTTGCTAACCTCTCGATGTTGAAGTATTTGAATGCTGATTATAATTACAAATTGCTTTTCAATATTTCACCTCACTGGATACCTCCATTCCAGTTGAAAGTCGTTCGACTTCATTCTTGCAAGATTGAAGACGGATTTCCAAAATGGTTTAGAACTCAAATGAGCCTTAAGGAGTTAGTGTTGTCCAATGCTAGCATTTCTGGACCTCTTCCCACATGGTTGCGCGTCATGCCCATGATAAGTATCTTAGATCTCTCTCACAACAAACTCACCGGTACTTTGATGAACCTTCATTCTGTGTTTGAGGTTGGTTATGAATTTGGCAGCATGTTAATTTTGCAAAATAACTCTTTCGAAGGGTCGATTCCATTGTGGTTGTGCACACGGACAGATTTAAAAGTTCTTGATCTTTCAAGAAATATGTTGACTGGTGAAATTCCTAAGTGCCTATGGAGTCTACCCTTGGATATGGTTCTACTTAGTTCAAATAGGCTATATGGTGTCATACCGAATCCCATAGGCTATAATCCATCCTTGCAGTGGTTACAGTTGAATGACAATTACTTGAGTGGAGAGCTCCCATATTTTGGGTCTTTTAGAAGTTTGATGGTCTTAGATTTGGGTGAGAACAAAATCTCTGGAATCATACCTGAATGGAATGTAGATGAATTAATGGTCCTCAGGTTGCATAAGAATAACTTTAGTTGAAGAATTCCTTCCTTTCTGTGCCAATCTAGATCACTACATATTTTAGATCTCGCGCAAAACAACTTACAAGGATCCATCCCTTCTTGTTTCGAATATTTTGATGGCATGAAAACGAACAATGATGTCAACTATTGGGGTTTGTTTGGTTACGGACATGTGGTACAGGTTCTCAAAGGTTTAGCACTTAGCTATACAAAAACCCTGATCTTTGTTAGAAGCATAGATCTTTCAAGCAATAAACTTTTTGGAGAAATACCTAAGGGGCTAACAACACTTGATGGATTACTAAGTCTTAATTTGTCTTATAATAGTTTTACCGGGAGCATTCCGAAAGACATTGGGAACATGACGTCATTATTTTCTCTTGATTTGTCAGCGAACAAGTTGACGGGGGTGATTCCACCAAGCATGGCAACTTTAAATTTCTTGAGTTACTTGAATTTGTCACACAACAACCTGTCAGGACAAATTCCAACAGGAAATCAATTAATGACGCTTTAAGATTCATCCATATATGTTGATAACCCATATCTATGTGGTGAACCACTACCAAGGAAATGCCTTCCTCATGAAAACACAAGAAGCAAAAAAAAAATACAAACATGGTAAGGTATGGTTTTACTTGGACATAATGAGTGGTTTTGCAACAGGTTTTTGTGGTATTATTGGAGTGTTGGTGTTCAAGAAGCAATGGAGACATAAGCTTTTCATGTTTTCAGAGGTAGTCATGGACATGATATATGTTGCAGTCGCGATTAGAGTTTTGAAGGTGAAAAGAGCAAGAGTGGCTGCATAGAATTCAAGTACCTGTGGGATATCTTATCTACTATATAAATAATTGTTTTCCTTTTGTTAATGTAATCCTTATATTCTATTCTGCTTCTTACTATTATTGTGATTTTTATATTTGAAATCCATTTGAACATGTGTGTTTTAAGTTTATATGTTTGATTCTGGTGTAAACTGTTAGAATCAGTGATGATCATAATTAATGCATTGGGTTGGAATTTTGGTTGTGCCTTTGTGTTCATAGGAAAATGATTGATTTGGTTAAAAGATTTTATCTCATGAGTTAATTTATATGGGTATACTCAAATTATATAACCGCTTATGTTTATGCAAACTATAACTGGGTCACTATTATAAAGGTTGTCAACTTTAGTTTGGTCCGAATGGGCAAGCACCACTCATCACCACGTCGCCAGGTTTCACTAGAAATACCGGTTTGGTTTTGGTTCCATTTTTCTCCTGTACCAGCTAATAACCAGCTTAGATTAGGTCGGTTTCAGTTGAATTAACTGGTTAGATCAGCATCTCTAAGTTTCACTAAAAAATGTCGGGGCGCTTTATGGGCCTAAATTAAGCAAGTGTTTTTCTTCTAACAAAGTCGAGTTCGCCCAGACTAGTAGGGCAGAATCATCGATAACACCAAACAAGCGAAGAAAAATCAGAGACAATAATAATTCAATCAATTGTGTGCTCAAAAAGAAAAAAAAGATAATGTAAACTACTCTTAACATTCTTAAACAAATCTCTTATAACTTATTATATACACATATAACAACAAAATAATCGCTTTCCGATGATCACCAACAGCTCCAAATGTTGTACCTTATCTTGCTATAAATGAATGGCCTTGAGAATATGTACCAACATCTTAAAAAGTTGTATCTAACCCATCCAAAATATCTAACATGTCAGCATTTGTATACCCAGGTTCCCTCCTGGGAGAGATTTCCATGCTTCTACTCGATGCAAAAACCGCAGCTCGCTTCTTAACCAACACAAACTCTTGACTTTTGCTTATTCCAGGAGCCAACATTCTCCTTTTTCATCACTTCTTCCATAAGCTTCCTGTCTTCCAGAGATATTTCAGCCCTTTGTAGTTAATTACCATTCACTTTCGATCTAGATGGATCTATAAGTATATACACAATATTACGAGACGGGACGTATTTTGGAACCTTATCTCTAAATCTAACTAGACTTATTTGAAGATGAATCCATATAATCAAATAAAGAATGTATAGGTCCATTTTTGTTAATCTGCGTGATAAAGTGTCTGAAGCCGAATAATATGGGAGATTTTGGGAATTTATCTGAATAATATTATTACGACCGGCGCCGTTCTCTCTCTCCATCTCTCTTACACACATACATATATATGTTATATATAATGGGGGCGTCCAATGGGCTTTAAACCACGACGTTATAGGTTAGGGTTTGGATGCCCCCACCATAGAGAACAACCTTACTGTTTTAAATAAATTAATAAGACTATATTTAACGCGCCTGAGCCACCCCCACCCGTAGCCATGCTGGAGCCGCCAGAAATCCACTTCCGCGTTGGAGCCAGCCGCCCGACTATGCATGAAGGAGAGACGCCCGTAGTGAAGGGCTTGGCTTGTCTCGGTTCTTGTGTTTTTCTCTCTTTTTTTGCTTTTTTACGATGGTTAAAAAAAGAGAGGAGATGGAGAATATGAGGTTTGGTGAAGATTGACAGAGAAAAGAGATGTTGGAGAAGGTGGGTGTTTGAGGAATTGGGTATTTAATTATATTTTTATTTAGTTTTAGTTATATTAATTTAAATGAACGGAGTTTTATTTTTAATCTAGTTATGTTAATTTTATATTTAATCTTAATTTTAGTTATATAGATATTATTAAGTTCTATGTATAAATGTTTTTTTTTCGATCTTTGTTGCTTTTTATTTGGATTAATTTATTTAATCAATCAATTATTTTTAAATTATCAAGTAAATTATACAAATTTTATATTTGAGAAACATTTAAATTTAAAGTAAAAATGGGTTAGATATTACATGTACACGGCCATATGCGCTTTGAACGGATACGGGGATTGAGGGATAGGGAGAGTTGGCATCGGGACGGTAGATGGGTTTGGTTGTGGATTATTCGGGTCGGGATTGTTTGCGTTGTCTTGTCGGGCGTATTGACCAAAACCGAGAACTTGGTTGTTAAACGGAAACATTTTGGTTGGTGTTATTGAATATATATGTGAGTGTTTTATAAAGAAGTAGTAGAAGTGTGTAAAAAATTGACGTTTAGGTTTGTTTTTATAGTATATTTGTGTTAATATTTAAAAAAGGTTTTTTTTTTTAATCCAACGGCTGTTTTTTAACGGTGACATTTTTGAAATTTGTGCCACATACCGCATTATGTATAAAACGCTAAGGAAAAAAAAGCCAAAACGCCGGGGGGGGGGGGGGGGGGGGGGGGCGGTGTGCCCCCGGCGTTATACTCCAAAACGCCGACAAAACGCGGCCACTACGCTTGGTCTAAGGGTGCATTTATCATTGGAGGTGAAATTAAAGTTTTGAAGGATTTGTAAGAATATGAGAGACAGCTGACTAGACTGTTAAAATAAGAACTCCATTAGCATTTAAGAGTAAAATGTTATTAAGTCATCATGAGAGTAATAGAGTAATAGGCATTAGGAAAGACGACAGTGATAATTGTTTTCTCTTTAAGGGTGTATATGACATTTTACTTCTCCCTTTACAATGCCACATAAGCACCATATCATACTTCAGTTCACTTCATTCTCTTCCATAATATTATGGAAATGGCTTCCCTAATTTTTCAAAGAGAATAATAATTTTATATGTTTCAACTTTAAATAAAAACATAACATAATATTACATTTATAATATTAAATAAAAAACGTAGTATTTATTAAATCTAAAAAACATTAAATTACATTTATAATATTAAATAAAAAACATAATAACTATTATTTGAAAAGTAAAAAACTGTATAAAAAATAATGTTATTAATCTTTAAAGGTACCAAACATAATAATGCTTATTCCTATATATTATTGAATATATTAAAGGTACCAAACGTTTCCCCCAAACCCATCCACCGTCACCTACTCACCATCTTCCCCAAAGCCTCACCGCCACCATCAGTTCGCCACCACTTTTTTTACACTATCACTTAAACAGTTACCGGAATTTCTCATCTCAGTTTAGTTATATCAATTACGTTGCCGGAATCCACCGTCTTTCATTTCCAAACGTCATCGGAGGTTCAATAGTTTTTGTGGCAATTGAAGATGAATTTGTGTCAATTGAATTTGGGTTTGATCAGATGATAATAATTAAGAAATTAAAGGGAGGGAGAGGATTTGAGCAGTGATTTCTTCGGTGAAATTTCCCCAATAGTTTTGCCGATGGGGGGCTGGTCTTCTTTTCTTTTTTTAGTATGTGTGTTCGTAAAATTGATGAAGTGGAGAAAAAAAAAATGGTGTAGAAGAGTGGGTTTTTTTAACTTAATTTTTATTTGGCTTAGACTTAGGTCACTTTTTTTATTTTGGGTTGATATTTAATAAAATTTGGGTTTATTTTATAATCTGTAATTTATATAAGTTTTGGCTTTTTTTCTAGTATTAGTATACCATTTTTATCTTTTATTATACAAAATTATCTTTTAATTCATATTCTTGTTTTAAGTTTTCAGAAAAAAAAAAACAGAAAATTTGTTGAATTCATCGTTCGCCTGAAACACAAATAAAAGCTCAGGCGGCTTCGACAATGACTTTAGCGAGTGTCCAGTCAACATTGCATGACACAATATATTATTGGATGAATTCGGAGTCCGGCTTCAGCAACAACACAGTCTTAATAAAACACAAATTACATCTTTAAAAGCAAAATTAAATTAAACTTTCATTAGATATTAAAAATTACATAATTCACATTTTCCCTAATTATTATTAGGTATTATTATTAGATAAATGATAATAATTTTCAAGGATATTACGGGCTCTTTTTATTTTATTTTTTTTGAATTTGCTGATAATATTATTCTTGTTTATAAGAAAAAACAAAAGAAATAAAAAAATCAAAAAAAGAAAAAACCTTTCTCTTCTAGATAGTCATCGGCAACTAGTAGCCGGGCGCGCAAAGTGAACCCGCTATGTATTACCCAAGAGCGCCCCTTCCTCCTTAAGGTTGTTATCCATCCATTCAAAAATTCAAACTTGAAATATTAATTTCATTAACTTTAAGCTGACTTGGTATATGGTAGTGGCCGTCAAAACACGGAATTAGGATTAAACGATTTATCATTTTGGGTGACACGTACTTTTCTTTTGAACGACATAAATTACATTATTTTATATTATTAAATGAGGATTTTATCATCGGAAAGAAAAGGTTAGTCATTGACATGGCGTTGTGAACTTTGGTGAGTTTTGCTATTGTAAATTTGTAATATTCGATTCATTTATCCTTTTGGAGAGTTTCTTTTCATTATGTTCGATCAATTTTCACCAGAAAATAATATACTCTAAATACTTTTATAAAACACATATACTTTGACTACTTATATATTGCAGGATTTTAATCCTAGAACTCTAGGACAAAGAAGAGGCACCATACCACCCCCACAATGTCCATAATCTCTTTAACTAACCCGCCTTCAAATGAGTGCTCAGATGTCATTCGCCCGGGGACACTGTTTTTCTAATATTAAGGCTACCTATCTTCAATGACACATATATGACTCTAATATGCTTAGATAATTCATTGGATTAGTTTTTGTTTGTGTCGTATCCGACGAAAAAATATGGCTTTTTAGGGGTTTTTTTTCCAAAAAGATTGGTTAAAAATGACTATTTTGAGAATTTTTCCTTTGAAAACCTTTTCAAACTTTTGGTTTCAAAAGTTTCTATTGGTGGAGCCAAGTAAATACTTTGGTGTCACATATTTATTAATTATTATGTTGTCATATAACTGTGTATATATCATCACTCTTGATTCCATGCCATTTAAGTTGTTAATATTTACAAATTAACCGCTAAAATTTTCTAACCATTGATATTTTCATCTAGTGGCCTATAATCCTAGTTCTAGTAGTCCAGCAAGGTGCTTTTCATTTTCTCATTGATCCAAAGATTATCTTGATAAATCATGAACCAAATACATACTGTGGAGTATAACCAACAATCAAACCAAACAGTAGGATTATACCCATTCCGTCCCACCCTATAACGAGATCGATTCATATGGTGACTACTTGGCACTAATATATCATGATCCCCTAAATGCGTTAGCACAAAACTTCAGGACCACGTAGAGATGATGATGGGTTGCTTTCATCATGGGGGATTGGCAATGAGCAAATGACTGTTGCATGTTGGAAAGAGTCGGTTGTGACGATGTCACTAGAAGGGTTGTCAGCCTTCATCTCAGAAGAAATGTCAGGGAAAGCTACTCCTTATTTATTCAAGACAGCAAATTGTTTTCTCAAGATGCCTCCTTACCAAGATACGGCTCACTTGGCGAAGTAAAACACATAGCTTATGTTAGTAAGAACTACTACTTTGTTGGTGATGAGATAAACTCATGTTTGACAGAGTTGGTAAATCTGAAACACCTAGACTTGAGTGGAGTTGATTTTCAACAAAGCCGAATTCCAGATTTCATTGGATCACTAAACCAATTAAGTTATCTCAATCTCTCTGGTGCAGGTTTCAGTGGTAATATTCCTAATCAAATTGGAAATCTTTCTAATTTGAAGGTTCTTGATCTCAGTTCCAGACAATCATGGGAAAGTCAGTTGATGGCAGATGATATGGCATGGATTTCTGGCCTTTCAAAACTCGAGCATCTTGACTTGAGTGGAGTGGATCTCAGTAGAGCACAAAACCTTGTCAACTTACTTTACGTGATTCCTTCCTTATCGACACTAAGTTTGTCCGCCTGTGGACTTTCTATGGCTCAAATTGGTTCTCATAATCTTAATTTCAGTAGAAAACTTTCCAGCATCAAACATCTAGTTAGTCAAAATTATTTCATAGATCAACTCCCTAGCTTGCTTCTCAACATGACATCATTAGCATTCCTTGATCTTTCATACAATGATCTTAGTAAGACATTGAGCTTTGAAAACTTGCTAATCATGATACCTTTTGTATCAGAGTTGCATTTGCTAGGTTGTAATATCCAAAATATCAACCTTTCTCCAAATAATCTAAATGTCAGTGCACATTCTAACATCCGACACATGGATCTTAGCTTGAATGAAATTGAGGGAAGATTTCCAATTTTTTTAACAAACATGAGTTCCTTGTTATTCCTTGACCTATCAGATAACTTGTTGAATTCATCAATTCCTGTTATGCCTAACATTCTGAAGCTTGACATTTCTGGCAATAACTTAATGCAAATTGATGATGTTGGAATCTGGAGACATTGTCATCTCAAAGAATTAATTGTTTCACGCAATATTCTTGAAGGAGAAATGATTGGCCCATCAACTAACATATCTAAATGCTCTCACAATGCATTGGAGATTCTGTATTTAGATAGGAATGCATTAAGGTGTTCAATTCCAAAATCCCTTGGAAGACTGGCCAATTTAAGAGACTTGGATCTATCTTTTAATAAGTTGACAGGTCCAATCCCTGAAGCTGTGGGAAAATTAAAATCATTACAAAGGTTATCTATATTGTAACCAATTGAATGGTTCTATTCCAGAATCAATGTGAATATTAACAGCTTTAACAGAAATAGTTCTAAATTTTAACCGATTCACAGGTCCCGTCCCTACATTCCTAGGTAGGCTGAGTTCATTAAGAGTGTTTTCAGTTTCTTCAAATTTATTAAATGGGACCATTCCATATTCGATCGGGCAACTCACCAAACTCTATCTTCTAGACGTCTCAAATAATTCTTTACAAGGAGTTGTTTTGGAAGACCATTTTTCTAACCTCGCAAAGTTGAAGTACTTGGATGTGAGTTATAATTATAACTTACTTATCAATATTTCACGTAAGTGGATACCTCCATTCCAACTGAAAGTCGTTCGACTTGGTTCTTGCAATGTAGAATTTGGATTCCCACAATGGTTTCAAGCTCAAAGAAAACTTGTGGAGTTAGTGATGTCCAATTCTAACATTTCTGGACCTCTTCCCACATGGTTGCATCTCATGCCCATTATACGTGTCTTAGACCTCTCTCACAACAAACTCATCGGTCCTTTGACGAACCTTCCTCGTGACATTGGAAGCATATTACTTTTGCAAAATACCGTTTCACAGGGTTGTTTCCAAGGTGGTTGTGCAATTTGAGATATTTGCGTGTTCTTGATCTTTCTCGAAATAGGTTGACTGGGAAAATTCCTAGGTGCCTATGGAATATGTCCTTGAATGTGATGTTACTTGGTTCAAATAGGCTATCGGGTGTCATACCTAGTCCCTTAGGCTGTAATTTATCATTGAGATGGTTACAGCTGAATGGAAATAACTTCAAAGGAGAGCCTCCTCGAGCTTTTGGGTGTTTTGAGGAATTGTTGGCCTTGGATTTGGGTGAGAACAAAATATCAGGAAACATACCTGCATGGATTGGAGAAAATTTTACACGCTTGAGTGCTCTTAGATTGCATAAGAATAATTTCATTGGAAGAATCCCACACACTTTGTGCAAATGTTCATACCTTCAAATTTTAGATCTCGTACACAACAACTTAACCGGATCCATCCCTCGTTGTTTTGGAGAGTTGGATGGCATGACAAATAAGTCGCTTTATGGCTTTAGCGACCAATTTTCTGGTTACGGAATTATGATGCAGGTAATTAAAGGTGTTTCCCTTGACTATACAAAACTCTGAAGTTCGTCATAAACCTGGATCTTTCGAGCAATAAACTTGTTGGAGAAATACCAGAAGAACTAACCGCGCTTGAAGCATTATTGGGTATCAATTTGTCTTATAATCATCTTAATGAGGGTATTCCAAAAACAATTGGGAACATGAGGTCCCTGAATTCTCTAGATTTTTCAGCAAACAAGTTGACTGGGATTATTCCTTCCAGCATGGCAGCATTAAATTTCTTGAGTCACTTGAATTTGTCACACAACAACTTGTCAGGACAAATCCCAACAGGAAACCAATTGCAGACGCTTACAGCTCCATCAATATATGCTGATAACACATATCTTTGTGGTGCACCACTACCAACGGAATGCTCTACAACCACAAGAAGCAAGAACAAGCCCGAAAATTCTGATGAGCCAAACAAGGTATGGTTTTACTTGGATGTGGTGAGTGGTTTTGCGACAGGTTTTTGGGGTATTATCGGAGTCTTGTATTTCAAGAACCAATGGAGACAGAAGCTTTTCATGTTCTGTGAGGTAATCATAGACAGTATAAACGTTGCAGTCAAGGTTACAACTTTGAAAATGAAAAGAGGAAGGGAGGCTGCATAGAATCAAAGTTACTATGGAACATCTACTTTACTATGAATAATTCCTTTCCTTTTCAATGCAATGCTTTTATTGTGCTTCCTAATAGTGTTGTTGTAGTCTTATATATGTATTTGAATATGCATGTTTTGATTATATATTCTGTTTATAAAGATTTAGAATCCGTGTCATAACATATAATAGAAGCATCTCTATGTGGTCAATCAATCATACCCAGTGAAGTCCCACCAACAGCAAAGCTATAAGTAGGGTCTAGAGAGGGTGGGATGTAGGCACACCATACCTCTATCCAAAGGGATAAAGAGGTGGCTTCCCGAGAAACCCTCAGCTTTAGGATACATAAGTTTGAGGCAATATAAGGAAATCAAAGTTTTAACAATAAATAATAATAATGATAATAATAATATAGAAAGAAAATACCATTATTGTGTGCGACCAGAACAAAAGTGTGTCTTCGCTAAACTGGTGCCTACACAACAAGTATCCTATCTTAATAATTCATAAACCATATTTAGTTGGATATTAGAAATGAAGATATACTTATAAGCGTAAAATGCAAACTGAGATAAGCATCATTAGGATCCAAACATGAAAAGAAAAATCAACATATTAATAAGAGTTAATTGAACCATCAGCATCACTATGAATTAGACCATGACCACTACCAATTTAACTAATGACCCATAATTGTAACCTCTTACCCAATAATAAAGTCAAAAGGCTGACTAAAAGTCTGTTTTGTGAGAAGCTGCAACAATTATTGACTACAAGCTAAGAAAAACGGAGACAATAAGAATTCAATCAATCATTTGTGTGCACAAAAACAAATAAAGTAAATTACTCAACATTCTTAAAATAATCTCCTATAATTTACTATATACACATATAACGACAAAATAGCGGCTTTCCGATGTGTACCAACAGCTCAACATGTTGCGCCAAATCCATTCAGCACATCAAGGCTTGTAAAGAGTTTCCCATGCTCAGAACCCTTTTCTTGCTATATAATCAATGGCCTTTAGAATATGTACCAACAGCTTAAAAGTCTGTATCTAAACCATCCAAGACATCTAACATGTCAGCTTTCGTATACCCCGGTTCCCTCCTGGGGGAGCTTCCCATGCTTCTACTCGATGCAAAAACCGCACTTCGCTTCTGCTTAACCACCACAAACTCTTGACTTTTGCTTATTCCTGGAACCAACATTCTCCTTTTCATCACTTCTTCTAGAAGCTTCCTATCTTCCAAAGATATTTCAACCCTTTGTAGCTTACCATTCACTTTCAATTTAGATGAATCTGAATATACATTACGAGACGGGGCGTATTTTGGAACCTTATCTCTAAATCTAACTAGACTTATTAGACGATGAAGCCAAATAATCAAATCGAGAATGTATCGGTCCATTTTTTGTTTATCTGCGTGATAAAGTGTCTGAAGCCGAATAATATTATTACTCCCTGCTGTTTTCTTCCCAAACTCATTACTGTTTCAAAATTATAATAATAAGTTATCATGGTTAAAGATGAAAGAAACTATAAATAAATAGACATAAACAATGAATTGCTTACCCTGTGTTTGCCCACTCGCCAACCCATCCAAAACCTTGATGTGCTCTGAAAACACAAAATGTAAAAATTGGAAAACATTAGTAAATAGTAACATTAATGAAATAATTTGAAAAAAATTAATATGAATAGTTAACTGCACAGATGATCCCCCCTGTAGTTTAGGAAAAGTAACAAGTCTAAGCACCAACTTTGAAAAGTTGCATGTTTGGGGTTCGTAGTTTTATTGTAACAAGTTTGGGTGTTAACATTAACTTCTCTTAACATTTCTGTTAAGTGTAGATTAAATGACCAAAATACCCTTCTGTGGTTTTGATATTCAAGGGTACTTTGGTCATACAGAATTTAAATGGGAGGTATTTGTATTCAAGGGTATTTGGTCATTGTATACATACTTAACAGAAAAGTTGACAGAAGTTAGTGTTACCGAGACTTGTAACCATGAACACCTCCCAAGGTTGTTACTTTGCACAACCCACAGAGACCATATGTGTAATTAACTCTAATACGAATGATTCTTAAAGGTTATAATAACATACTTGGTAGTATCTGTAGCGACTGGAACGAGCCACTGGAGTGTTTTTTCCATTTCTGATTTAATTTGAGGCATTGTCATCTGTAACAATACAATTTCTCTTTATATATTCTATTATATTTATAAAAAAAAATAGATACATAATATTTGATATATATAAGGCCTACCACTTCTTTGGAGTCAAGTGCTTGTAAACGTGAGCGTAAAGCTGCTTTTACGTTAGCTGGCAAACCATTATACAAGTTGTCTCTCATATTAGGAGGCAATGAGATGGGTCGTGCTGCCTGTAATAATTAATTAATTAATTACATATATATAGAGACTGAAAAGGAAAACAAAACTAGATTTGAATTAGCTTACAATGTTGTCCATTTGAGTGACTAAATTGGCATAGTGTAAAGCAAGACCTGCAGCACCTAACGTCTCTGGTTTTGTCGGAGAACCCTCTTCATTATCCGTTGAATTCGGCACTAAAAAAACAAAACAAACAAAAAAACATTTTACCAAATTATTCTTAGATATTAATAATTTGTAAATAAGTTTTAATACCATTCTCTTCAAAAACCTCCATTATTGCTTGATGGATGAAAGTAACAATATCTACAAGCTTCTCCACAATCTGAAAAGTATAAAGATTTTCAGATCATTTGTATAAATATACGAGGGGTAAAAATGTAATTACTATTTACCTCTTCTAAACTTTTAGACCAAAGAGATTTCTTTTTCAAGTTCCTCACGAGTTTTCTTTGATGCTTTACATCACTAAGTAATATCGTTAGGCTCTCTCCTAATTAAGGTTGAAACAAAATCATATGTTAACTAGAATTTAAAATATTAAGAAACAGTTACAAAGTTAACTACTTTTCTATTATTATGTGTCTAAGGTCTAACCTTTGCGAGGAAGATGCAAGGCGTCAACTTCCTCAATCTTACGTCTATAATCCTGTTCAAATCTATCTAAGGCATGATACTCGTGATATAATTCCTGTACGAAAACCAAAGATATTAGCATCTTTATATTGATATTAACATTTGTGCATGCTAGTAACTTACGGATGTATACTGAGCAAGATTTATGAGTTCTTGCATAGTGAATTCTGCGTCCTCTTTAAGCTGTTTGTTTGTTACCAGCTCCGAGTCCAATCTAATCCAAATTATTCCATTAATCAATCATAAGTATTTTAATATTATTCACGTAAGATGATATTAACAATCAGATATACCTAGAAAAGAAACGATCAAGATTATGCCATTGTGGATCTTTGCACATATGTCCAAACCGAACAACCTCTCTGGAAAATACCTCAAGTTCCTCCCTAAAATAACACAAACCGTGTTACAACTTACAAAACGAGTATAAAAAATGCTTTAATTTGAATTGTAAACGAGTAAAATAAGTTAAAAACCTCTTATCAGAAGCTGCAATACTCAACAAATGTTTTGTATCTGTAGCAACTAAAAGCTGGACTCCTTCTGAATGCAAAATCTCTTTTTTAAGGATCTGAATGCTTTCTTCGGAAAGCAATTGCATCAAATTGGACCCTTTAACGATGGTGTTAGCTACTTCAAATGCTAAAATAGATACTTTATTCCCTCTTGAAGCCATATTAGATACAAATCCGCTGTTAGCATTTAAATTTGTCATACTGCTGCCCAATGTGTCAAGAACTTCAAGCCCTACACTACCAGCTTTTCCTAGAAATGAACTCACATGAGGCGCCTGTAAAAATGTAATCTTTATTGAATTATATGTCAAAGATGATGAATCAATAAAATCATATGCGAATTACCTAATTAAGCTGTAAATGAACTAACCGTTCGGCAAGAAGTTCGTTTATGTTCGTTTGTTTAATAAATGAACCGGCCATGATCAATAAATTTCATTCGATTAACTTAATGAATGAACACGATCAGAGGCCATGTTCATTCACTTGTATTCGTGAACATTCGATAATGTGTTCATTTACGTCCGTTTATGTTTTTATTTTTCAATGACTTCTCTAATCTTACCATATAGATTTACGCAAAATTATTAACTTTATTAAAAAACAATATAAAAAGTATCATGTGATTAATTTATATGTAAATTAACATATGAAAATGATGGCTAAAAAAAATAACAACACAAAGTTTGTAATAATCAAAACGTTGAGACCGACCATTCTCGGTTAGGCAAATCAAATAAAACATTATTTGTGCTCATTTGCGTCCGTAACAAGTTCGTTTCCTTAACGAACAAACACGAATTCGGTCAGGTCTTTGTGAACCGTTCGCTTGTCCGACAAAACCTTACTGAACAATCCCAAACCATAATTCCATAAAGATCACACCTGCAGATCATCTGACCACACTAAAAATTAATATATCAACATATATACCTTGCTAACCCTAGCCGGTGTAGACGGTTTCAACTCTCTCGAAATCGAAGAAAACAGCTCACCGGAATCATAATACGGCATCCTCCTCCGATAAACCCCATCATCATTATTATTATCATCCCCATCAACATCATCATATGCAAATGAAGAAGAATTAGATAACCCTAACTCATCATGCCCATCATCCTTCTTCGACTTCTGACCAAACCCCTTCACTGAAAACCCCAAACTACCCCTGCCACCGCCGTGATCCGCCACCGTGCTCCGCTTCATCGTCCCGCCGGTACACACACCACCCATTTTTACTTTACTCAATTTGTTGACTAATTGTTTAGCATCTGGATGTAATAATTGGTGATTTTGTGAAGTGGGTTTTGTTGGGAATTGGGTTAATGGGATTGGACTGAAATTAGGGTTTGGATTTGATTTGATTTGATGATTTGGGTTTTGATTTGGTGAAATGATTTTATAAAAAGAAAACAGAAGAGAAGATGATTAAAGTGTTTTGACTCATTTTATCTTTTGTTTACTCTTTCTCTCTCTAGAATTTAATTTTGTTTTGTTTTTATTTGTTTCTCTCTCTAGACATCTTTTATCTTTTTGAGGGGCCTGAAAGTTGTGAAAGTCTTCTTCAACTTTTTGACTGGGTTTTTGTCATAGATAATAATAATAATAATAATAATAATAATAATGTACAACTTTTGATGCATAAATTACATGTTGACATAGCGTTACGGATTAATTGACCAATGAATATAGTATGGTTACATGGGGTAAATCAATGGCAAATGGCGATCACAGACAGTGTTAGATAGCTGAAGCTTATCACCTCATGTTTCGAGAAAACCTGATGTTTGAAGATTCACTATGATAAAACCCGGTTTAAATCAGATTAAATTTGAAATCTTGTAACATCTAATCTAAATTTTCATTTTCATTGTCATTTCAATATTAATTAAGCTAAAGTTTATTTGACATAAGTCACAACCTTAATAATTTCTAAGGATTTGTTTAAGATGAATTATTTGGAATTTAATGAGTATTTTATAATAGTATATTGTCTAAATGTTGACTACGGATTTTGGTCAAAAAGCGTAACAGATACTTGTTTTAATGTGAAGGCTACAAGATAGTTTTCTCATATTTTAATTTAATGAATTATTTATTTATTTGTTTATAGCAAAACAAGACAATAATGAGAGATCATAATTAATCAGACTAATCACATGTTGTTTTAAATGACTTAAACACCTAATGTACTTGAGTTTCTCTTTTTTACTTTATATTTTAATTTTTTTTATAAATTTCAAGGTCTTAAATATAATATACAATCGAATTAAAAAATTTAAAAACGATTTCAAGGTCATGTTTATAATATAAGGTCAAGTTATTCTACAAATGAAAACAAAAATAAAAATAATAAGAAAGATTTCTAGACACACAAAAAAACTCCTCAAAAAAATTAATAAAAAAAGCATAACTCAAAATTTAATAAAAAAACGAAAAGTAAAAAACACAAATGTTTTCACCGTCTTTCTCGTTCTAAAAACACACACAATTGTGAGTGAAAAAAATCGTTGTGTCTTTTATTTATCATTGTGTTTTGGTTTGTTTTCGTCATTGATTGTGTTTTTTTCCATGACATTATTTCATTTTTTTATATTGTGTTATATTACTCAACATTGTGCTATATTTTGTTCGGCATAGTGTTATATTTTGCGATCTATTGTTTTTTTGTTCATTTTCGTCATCGTGTCTTTAATCTCGGCATTGTGTCTTTTCGTCATTTTTTTCGTCACTTTTTTTTTTGGAACGGGATCGATGGCGGAAACATTTTGGTTTTTTAAATTTTTTTCGTTTTTTATTTATATTTTAAGTTATGATTTTTTTTATTTTTTTTTTTTTTGAATTTAGTTTTAAAGGGTTTTTTGTGTGGTCACAAATTTTTCTCACATTTCTCATTTTTGTCTCTCTTTGTATTTTAACTTTACCCATATAATATATTAGGCCATTGGTATATTGTAATTAGTGGTCTATAGTTACTTAATTAGGAATTAATGTGATTCAATAATGTATATTGGACTTTTTGTTTGGAATGAGATGAGCATTACTAACCCGATCATGTTAATGAATTCTATATAGTTGCAACTTTGATGATGAAAACCGTATGATCTATCTCATCATATATCACAAAAACTATTCTTGGGATTTGAAAGTCTTGTGTGATACTGTGGGTTTAGCGAGAGACGAGGCTAGCTACTATACCGAATCTGATAATCTTAGAAAATTTCCAAACAGTACCACCTATTCCCATGAAAACATTGTCACGTCCATTCGTCATCCTATATCAATGAAATACCACAACTCTCTATGGTTGGGATCTCCTTCCTAAAATGGAAGGTTGAAATCATAGCAAATTACCCCATGGTTGCTCTTTCTCTCTCCCAAGTTGTTAACGAGAGCAAGACCCTGTTACCAGTGTCCTACTTTGAACGTTGGGTTTACTCATAAACACAGTTTTAAACATCATAGTTAAATAAAACTTTCACGAAATATTAGATCTTACATAAAACATTACATAATAATTCAAAGCTTGTTTTAAAACAACATTTTGTCTATCAAATTTATAACATTAAACATAAAACATAACAATCTTCCATGAGATGTCAGTCTCTTCCTTCCCATGCCATGTGCTCACGTCAAACGAGTTGCCTCATCCTACTCACTTGTGTGCATACTAAAAGTCAGCTACGCTGAGTGAATTCTAGTTAATCAAGTAACATACAAAACTTTCACATACTTAAACGTACGTATTCGTAGATACTTAGTGTATACTTAATCTGCTTATCTTTCTTTAGTACATACAAGAGTATATACCTTCTTTCTTCATTTCATTCTTTCTTCACTTTCTTTACATCTATTCATACTTTACATACTCATACATTTTAAAGAGCATTACGCCCTGCTACCTCGAGTATTGTTAGGGCTCGGTCCCTTTTCTGCCTTGAATATTATTAGGGTCCTAGTCTCTTTCTTCCTCGAGTATTGTTAGGGTTCGATCCCTTTTCTGCCTCGAATATTATTAGGGTCCGGTCTCTTTTTACCTTGAGTATTATTAGGGCTCAGACACTCTCTTCCTAGCCATCTCTTACATTCATTCATAACATACATATATCATTCATACATTATATATGACATTCATATCTGTAATTATAACTTGACGGTACATGCAATATCCGAAGATCGTTCACGTACCGACAAGCAAACATTCATAACTTTCACATAAATCATATATGGCATACACTTATCGCTTAGGATAAGTATATTAACTAATCACATTGAGTATGCACACAGCCCCAAAAACATAACAAGGAATGTGGCTAAAAACTCACCTGAACTCCGTTACGTTCACCGTTAATGGTTATTCCTTTCTTTAGCTGTGTGCGACTAACTGTATAACAATTACACGTATCAATTAACTATCACTACCCATATCGTATTTCTAGTTTATTTATAACCCTCAACGAACGGGAGTACGGGGGCAGCGCCCCTGGCAGCGGGGTTCTAGGGGCAGCAACCCCTAGCAGGGTCCAAGAGGCAGAGCCCCTGGCTGGGTTGAGCTGCCAGGTCAGCTTGGAAGAATTTTATTTCCATTAACTGTCTTAACACATTTTTCATTAGAATTCTTAATTATTATTTTATTTGCTAACTTAAAAATTTCGAGAGCTTATTTGTAATTAATCCATTTTATTCTAAGTCCAGGGACCTTTCTGTCATTCTTTCAAACTTCTAAATCGTTATTATGCTCTTTAACGAATTGGGCTCATAACGAATGGACTGGTTCGTTATCTCTTAACGAATGGACCTCTATAACGAATTGGTCTTTATAACGAACTGGCAGTTATAACGAACTGGCAATTATAACGAATGACCCCTATGTAACGAATTGAACCTTCGAACCTTCTAACGAATGAGGGTTCATTCGTTATATCTCCGTTAACGAATTACTTAACGATTGGCTTAACGAACTGCTTCTAATTCGTTATCTCCTTTTAACGAATAGGCATAACGAATTGCTGCCGGTTCGTCATTTTCCCTTTAACGAATTACTACTAGTTAGTTATTTCTCCGCTAACGAATTAGGGTTAGGTGAGAGAATGTCAGAAACATTCTCTGACGCCCTCAACCTCGTACCCATCTTTTCCATCGCCGTCATTGCCGGAAAACCGGGATCTCACCGGAAAAGCAAGATTTCGCTCGTTTTCCACCATTTTTCATCCCGTTCTATCCAGATCTGAGCTAGGGTGACCCATAAGCTCATCTTTTGATCGGTTTATAACCGATTCCATCTGGATCTCGTGACTTTAACTGTTTAGGGTGTCGGCTCACCGTTTCGCGACTAGATCTAGCGGGTTTTGGATCCATACAATATCATACTATCATTACCTCGGGTTGGGATCGGTTCTTCTTCTTTGTTTCGGTTTAGAGAAAGAGAGAAAGAGCTTAAGTGTGTGTTTTGGGTGGTGTATGATATGGATGAGAATGAATTAATTAATGGTAATTATGGTATTTATATCATGGGTCATGGGCTCAAACCCATAGTCTTTTCCTTTTTCTCTATTAACCCAAGTCCATTACTCATTTTACTTAACCCAACACTAGCCCGACTCATAATAACTCATATTCTATTTCATTAACCGAAACGAGAAAATGGGATGTTACAGTCAGGAACATGGGTTACATCATTGCTAGACTAATGCATGATCTTCCAAATCAATCTCAAGGATCTCTTCCTTATAGAGGATTGTTATATACTTAAATCCTCTCTTCGTGGTTCTTGGTCTGCCTCTCAGTAATCTCGTTGTTCCTTAATCTCACCCTTTAAGTTCCACTACCTTTATATGTCTGACCTTCATGGATCCAAGTGGTGATCTCGTACAAGTGGTGATGATGATAGTGGTAAATCGGATGATAATGATACTGAGGACAAGGATGCCTTTGATGTGCACCCTAGAGAAGGCTCCGGACAACATGGCATTGGAAATCTAGCAACATTGACTATAACCGCCTAACTACACATAGTGAAAATCTTGTACTTTTTAAAAGGGTGGAGAAATCAAACGATGCTCAAGAAGTTGCTTCGCTACATGAAGAAGGTAATTCCGGATTTCTCAAACTCTCCTACTCGTGATTGAATATGTTTATGGTGGTGTGATGCTAGTTAAGACAATATATTTCATGATGGTTTGGATGTTTTGGGCTATTTTTTGTTGTTAATATTCCGGATTGCTCAAACCCTTCTACTATTGATTTTTTCTCCTAAAATCCTTTTATTATATATAACATAAACCGAGCTACATATGATTGAATATGTTTATGGTTTGGATGTTAATTAATACAATATTTTGTCATGGTACGAATTTAAAAACAATGTTATAGGTAGTTGGTTCGTATAGGCCGGTTAGGACTTTATTTGTGCGTTTTATTATGGAAATATGGATGTCTTGGACATGTGCTACTAACTCTATTTTGCAAGGATATATCTAATAATTTGAAAAGGGAGTTTATATTAAGGGGAAGTTACTATATATCTAGGGGAGCTATAACATACTTTTTGACAATAACAAAAAGGTGGGAAATATAAAGAATGAAGAAGATATGGATACATAGAAGGCTTGTTTATGACTTAAAAGAATAAGACCAAAATCAAGCTATGTTACATTTCTAACATAGTCATCATTCTAATTAACTTTTTGTATTCAACTAAAAGAAATGATCCAACTACAATAGAGAGACGGGTAAACGGATAACATTAATGGTTTAAACTTCAAACAACTATATCGGTTTTGATATGAAACACTAGGTGTTCATCTATGATGATTATATGTCGCGTATATATGTCTCTAAACACTTGGTTAAACATCTTAAGTCATTTAACAAGTAAGATTATAAGATATTTGAAGATTTGACTGTTACATCCGTAATAATTATATCATTTTTAATAAAAACATGGTAAATTTAGAACCTTTAAACTTGTACAAATACTATATCATTAACAAAGTTTGACTTTTCTACTTTAGATAGATTTTTGCTTTAAAGTTTGGCAACAAAAAACAGAACCTAACATGTAAACAAAACACCGATAGTCAAATATGTCGGATGTCTTTGAATCAGTAAAATTGGGACCCTAATAGGTTCGGGGTTGAAATATTTCGTGTGAAATCATGACTTGGTTCTTCTTAACATATTATTTTTCTATATTAAAATAATCATACTACAGCTATTGGAAAAATATTAAAAAGTGGTATATATTGGATTTGGTTTTAGTTTTGACTTTATTAAATCGAACTTATGTTTGGAATTTAAAAAGGTATTTATTGTTTTGTTTTTTGCTAATGTGAAACGACATAATATTATTATAATATTATTTATTTTTCAATTGGTTGTTCGGTTTATACGTGTCTTTTGACAAAATTTATAAAGAAATTTATATTATGAAAGTTGATCAATTAGTCACTAGGTATCCGTATCTGGTCTTTCACTTAACACATTTATTGTTAAGCAGCAAAGCATGCATATTGTGTAAACTCAAAATGTCCTTGTAAGTTGCTGTAACACCTAAGATGACTAGTCGGTGTCAGATTTATGATATTTTTTGTTGACTCGGTTATTGACGGTGCTTTGTGGTGTCCCTTACAACCGACGTCCTAGATTTTGGTTCAATCAGGTTAGGCCACATATAAAACGATAACTTGATATTGTCACAGGTAAAACTAAGAACTACAATGAGACTTTTGAGGTAATTAAAGACGAGAACGAAAAGGTAATGCAATGTTTAATGGCCATTTAGAAAACATAACAGAAAAATATAATCGAATTCTATACTCTTTTTTTTCACTTTGTTTACAAATACAACACGTATAGATTGACATTTCAAGTAAAGTTAAAAAAATCTCAGCCGCCAGCTTTCAAAAATATCAAAGTTGCTCAACAACCGTGATATATTACTAGGTCCACCATCCGTTAATATGTGTAGTCGAGTTGATTTGGAAAGTAGTTGAAATTCAATCCCCAATACAATAACGGAGAAAATTTAATGTAAACATTCATTGTATCAATTTAGTTCGATTACTACTGAAAGGATTGTTTTCTAAGCAGCTAAACTAGAATTAACTTGTACATGATTTATCTATTTTTCATGACAATTTTTCTTGTCACCCATAAGAGTTAATATCTCACTATTCGAAAATACAAAGTCTTATCCAATACTTTGATATCACCAGGCCAGAGTCCCTTATAGAAGATTTATCTAAGATGGTTGGATGAGCTAGGGTTTTCATGATTAAATATATTTTGAAATAACTAGGTTAACACGTATTTTTTATAGTTATGAGAAGAAAAGGATTTTTAAATCATTTATACGATGCATCTAGAAATAAAATTCAGAAAATGCATACGGTCTCATTATGAACTTCCCAAAATATTAAATATTGTTTGTTGGGCCATGGCCCATGGGCCCATGACCATGAGCTATAAGTAAATGTTGCACTATGAGTCTATGAGTCTATGCTTGACTAACTAATTCACTTTTTTAATTAAAAACATTTCATTTATTGCATATTTAACACATGGTCGATTAAGAATATGCATGCATAAGATCATGCATTGTTCAATTTGCTTTTAGCCATCTTACTTGTCCACATCCCAAACTTTCCAAATCCTGCCAGTAAATTATTGATGAGATTTACTATGTATGAACGTATAATTGTTATCTCACAACGAATTATAGTGTAACTAGTCATCTTCTCAAATTCTGTCAATTTTAGTGTTTAATTATATAGTCGTTGTCTCAAATATAATGTAACTTTATTAACTTTCTATAGCATATATTTTTGTATGTCATGGTCATGATCATGTACTTTTATAGTTTTCTTTTTGAAAAATAACCACCTAATCTTTTTTTTAGTCACACTCATACATCATTTTAACAAAATAATAATAATAATAATAATAATAATACCTTACAAACAAAAGCCTTAATAATTAAACACTAAAATTTGTCGCGAGTCAATCTCTAATACATACTAGTATAGTTGGTTAATTGGTCAGTCAACATATAGATTAATCAATTATTAATAAAAAAGCATTTTAATTGTTATGTTTTATTGGACAGGGAATCGTAATATTTTAAAATTTCGTTGAAAATAGACTTTGATTAACCAAAGAAACAAAATAAAACCTTCAGTGGACACTACTGAATTGACCATAAGAAATGGAGTTCATATTTGATAATGAAGTTTAAGCATGTTAAATATAACTAACTGATACATACTTATTACTTCAAAGTAAGCACTCTTTGTTACTAAAGCGAGTTCGCCTTTTTTGTTTTCAAAGAAATGGTGTTTTGGTTGAATGATGATTAAAACCACAAGATACAATAAACCAATGTGTATAGTAGAACGCCAAACAACTTTTTAAGCTTTGTTCAATTTGACTGGTTTGAGATTCAATTGGTTCTATTTTCATGTGTCAGTGTGTTTAACTCAACGATTAGGCTTTGTTTGAACGAACATGTATTTTTACAAACTAGCGTTCATTAAATTGGTAACAAACACTAGGAAGGCGGAAACCTCTTCAAGTACGTATTCATATTTTAGTTATAAACACCCATAGTTCGGTTCTTAAACCATATAACAAATACTAGTTTCAAGTATTCAATGTTTCAACATGCCTACATTAGAAGATCCGCAATTACAACATCCTTCCTACAATAAGTGATCAAGTTACAATAACTTCCTAAACTGTACAATAGGCATGTTGACGCATCTTAAAAATTATTGGTGTTGGTAAATTTTCTTCAAATTTGAAGGTCAGCATAATTTTTCTTCAAATTTATTGGTGAACAAAATAAAAAAATGACAGCATAAAATCGTGCACAACTTTTGATCTCATCAAGCTTCGAATGTGCTTAATTTCTAATAAATTAAAGATAAAAATGTAATCATATATAATTAGATACAAACAGTATATCATAAAAACAAAACAAGCCCTCATATATACACGGACTTCTAAAAGCAACAATTCATCAAAAGTGTATATTTGCCATGAATGCTTTTTAGTTTATATTTTTGTGACAAAGTGTGCTTGTGATGAGAATATGTTGTTTATTATTTGACAAATTAACAAGAAATGACAAAAGGTAACATAGAAACCCTCTAAAATTATCATTATTTTCCATCATTGGGCAAATTTACATGCAACCACCTTGATACCAAGAAAAGATATAACTCATGATGAATGAAACTTAAAGTGTTATCGAACTAACGTACATGCAAATATACATTATTAGAAAACAGAAATATTAAGAAAATGTATTGTTCTATGAAATTCACATAGCACTTGAAAAATAAACTACTGATATTTATCAAGAAAGATGATCTACGGCGATGCATTCATCCCAGATAGCGATAAAAGTATAAAACTTCACCAATGAGCCAAATTTCATACCGCATTAAAACCGCAATTTTAAAATCCTTGTTAATGACATTGAAATATTTCTAACTATAGATATCAAATTGCAACATATAGTTAGATTGAAAACCTTTTTACATCTTATTTAGCCAACTGCAAGTTTATGTTTAATCAACATTAAGTAATAATGTGATATACGTTATAAATATTGATCTGGCTACAATAAGAATTGTAGCAAATTAAGAAGATAAATACGGACGAACATTCAGAATGAGTAGGAGGTTTTGTTCTTCATTCATGAATAAGATCGGATTATATAAAACAATTATCGTTATGCTCGTCATATATTAGATCTTGAAGAAACAAAACCCGGTCTAGCTTGAAAATAAGTAGATTCAAGTCACATGAGGATGGGTCACCAGGTGATCACCCTCCTACGTGCAAATCAATACCCATACAAAAAAAAAAAGTTAATAAGCCAAAGTGAAAGTGGTGCACCAACCACACCTTCAATTGGCTTATAATTTTCTCCATGAATTCGTATACTAATTCGCAGGCAGGATGGTAGCCACCAATTGACCTATCTCCTCTGGAGAGGTCAGAGGCTAACGGCATGTTGTCTTGTTGGCGTGACTTGTTCAAGAGTTCCAAAATCATTGGAGGTTTCATCATGGTCGAGTGATGTCAGTTTACTTAGGGTCTTTTTAATATGGGGTAATGAAATGGATGAAGAAATAAAATCGACGCGGTAATGGAATGAATCATAAACATTCAATTGAGATGTTTGGTTACCATGTGACAATGAAATGAATTATTAGTTTGTGTTGTTTGATAGGCTAAAAAAGAAATGGAATAAAAATGACACTAAGTGGTGGTAGCGGGTGGCAGTGGTGGTTATGGCAGGAGCAATGGTTGGTGGCGTTGGGTGGATAGGTGATGGTGGGCGACGGCGAAGAAGTAATGGTGGTTGGTGGGGGTGAGGGTGGGTGGTGGCGATGGTGGGCGGCGGGCGGTGGTGGCAATGGCAGGGAGCGATGGTTAGTGGTGGTGGTGAGAGGGTGTCAGTGGTGGATGGTGGGGGTTTAAAGGGAGAATGGAACCGAAAAAAAACAACAGGGTGGATGGACTAAATATTAAACGCATATTGATCAGCCATTGATAGAGAATATATGATTTCATTCCATTGATCAGTCACACATTTTTTTTCTCACAATGATCCATTCTATTCCTCCTCTCATTCTTACATACTAAATGCTACCTTAGTCTCAAGTTCATTTTCGTGTTTTTTCATATCTCACTCAATACATCAATTCACACACACTAGAAAAAAAGGTGTAATGTTAAAATTTGCACAACTTTTGAATTCAACAAGTTTTAATAATAGTTAGCTTGCCAGCTGAACAAACATGGTCTCTGGTCGTGTTTGCTCATATAACGAATCGGATAAAATTTCATGTGTCGTATATAGTAGCTCCGCCACTAGTTTAAGCCTTGTCAACACAAGATAATGGTTTAAAATGAGTGACTAGACCGTATGAGTGTATATTTTTATATATTTATATATCACGGAAAAGATAATTGTGTTGATATTAAACGCACAAAGGGTTTCTTACATATATCCCCTACTTAATTCTTTTAATTACATATTTCCGCACCTCATAAAATTTAATTAATTACATATTTCACCTTTTACTATCCAATTACCTTTTTACTCTTTTCAATTTTTATTACCCAATAGAAAAAACCAAAGGTAGTCTCCATTCACACAACAAGCAGCCGAGAACGAAGAAACACCGACAGTTCGATTTTATGTCTCCATTCACACATGGGCCTTCTCTTCTAAGCTTCTGGGGCGATCGCAACCACCAGATTTTGCGTCGGGCCTCCAGCAAGACAACTGTGTTCGACTCCGCGTAGGTGCATATATTATTGTGATTAGTATGAAATTTTCTTATCCCGGGACATTATGAATGAAATCACCTGTTACGGTTAGTGAGCTAGAGACTTCATTGATGAGTAATTGACAATATGTTATACCTCATTTTATTGCATCTGTGATTATTTTTTGAAATTGGTTTAGCTGTTTTGAATTTACAGTGAACAAAATCATCCAATTAACATGAAATGTTCTTTAGCAACAATCTCGTAGTAGTGTTGATTATTGTCAAGAATGCAAATATCCTATAACTTATAGTCATAGAACCGTTTAGAGGGAAGTTCATTTATGTTCGTTTATATATTAAATACACTGACATTAACAATGAATTTTGTTTATTTAATTAAATAAACGAGCATGAACATATGTCTCATTTGTTCATTTATGTTCGTGAACGTTCGTTCATTTGAATTTGTTAATATGTTAAAAATACTTTTTTTTTTTATATTTGTTAACAATTAAAAACGCGAATCCAATTAAATTATTACCTTTAACTAGGTTTGAGTTTTAATTGGGGGAGATATGTAATAAATGCTTTCATGAAGGAGAAACATATAAATAGTTCTTTAATTAATTCATGAATGGTAAAACGGTCATTTAATTAGTTAATTTTAATAAAATGGATAAATATGTAATATATGTGGTTTTGGGATGAGATATATGTAATTGACTTTTAAGGGTTAGGTATATCTAACTATACTATTAAAGTAATAGGCTTTAAGTTCATTTCCCCTCTTCCTATTGGTTGTTGATTAAACCTTCTATGTATATCAATCACTTCTCTAATTTTCATTTTAATAAAATAAATCAAAAATATATTTAAATAAGATACAATAAATTCTCTTTAATTATTCTCTTTCATATTTAATTTAATTTTAATCTTGAATCTTTTATAATTATCTTTCAAGTTAATAATTATAATTTATAATTTTGACTCCGGCTAATTAAATTCATTTTGGGGAATTTCTAGGCAATTAATGATATTTACGAAATCATCACTACTAAATTATATGATATTAAAAATTTATTTCATCACAGGTCAAATACTCATTTATTTGGGCGAGGTACTTACTATTTAACATTTCTCTTCGAATAATTATAAATATCATTAAGCAAACCTTTAGGAATAAAATAATAAGAACCATCCACAAATGTGAATTTCGTCATATATATCGTTCTGAAATTTAAATTTAAAATATTTTAATAACCTAACAAAAGGAAATATTTAATTATGGAATTTCTATATTCTAATTAATTATTAATTATTATTTGATTAACTATTTGACTAAGCATCCAGAAGGCTTACTATGAATACTAATGTTGACTGAGAATAATTATTCATAATTTAGCAATTAATGATTTAAATATATGAGGTTGATTTTAAATTACGGAATTATTTAATTACGGAATTTGTATATTTTAATTAAAGGTGGTATATCATTTGATTAAGGATTTGATTAAGCATCCTTATTGTTTACTATACATGTTTAGTATAAATACCGATGTTGACCCATTGGATGATTCTAAATTCAACAAATATTGATTTAAATATATGGTGTTGATTTTACTTTTCAATTATATTAAAACCAAATTAGTAACTTATTTTTCCACACCTTATATGAATTACTTAATTATTTAAATGCTGATTAATTATATTATGTTGAGTATTTTTATTAATAATTCATGTGAATAAATTAAAACATTAGACAATCAATGATTATTAATAATTCATGTGAATAAAAAATTCTAAAATAAATTAAAATCCCAGACAATCAATGATTATTAATAATTATTGAATATTTTTAAAATCTGGTCAAACATCATAACTAACCTATTAATGTAATTATGATATTAATTATTCTAATTATTATAAGAATTCAAAAACTTACTAAATCATCTCATTTACATTATATAAATCTTAAGATAGAAATCTCTAACCATTTTAATCTCTCTCTCTCTCCATCTCTCTCCCCCCCCCCCCCTCTCTCTCGGCGTGTTCCTTAACTTTCTCCTATATTTCGGCAATGGCCGATTTTGTTATACGATTTTCCAATAAGGTTCTATTGTTTCTGGTAATGTTTTATATTTATTTTAATTGTTATATGATTTTTTTATAATCTCTTTAGGTTGTAAATCAAAATCCAAGATTGAATTGATATGTTGAAGTTATTACGGTTTTCTGGTAACTTTTTCCGGTAAGTTGTTATATTTATTTTAATTTTTATATTACTCTGTTTTAATATCTTTAGATTCTATATCAAAATCCAAGATTAAACTGATAATTTTCCGTTTTTGTTTGTATTTATATTAATAATTATATGATTTTTTCTTATAATCTTTTTAGGTTATATATCAAAATCGAAGATTTGGTGGAGATCTTCAATATTTAGTTTTTCCGGTAACGCGATTCAAATTTTCCGGTTGTAAGTTATAACATCAATTTTACATTTTTCACATGATTCAAATCTTCCATAATTTGTAACATATTTATTATGTGATATTAATATTTAATTTTATCATTTCAGGTTATTGTCCCCAACTTGGTATAGTTAATTTCATGGATTGAGAATTGTTTGATAAGATGTCTTTTATTTTTGTTTAATATTGATTTATATTTATGTTAGTATTCATGTATTTATTTATTTTTCACAATTTATGTAATTCAATTGATTATTGTATAATCCTGAAAAGAAATTTAGTTGATTATTCTATAATACATTAAATTATATATAGTAAGATAATCAATCTTATATTGTTGTTGGTCAAAGTCCAATTATATTGAATAGGTTTAAATAACATTTACATATTTAATTATATTGAATATGTTTAAATAACAACAATTTGAATAAATTAAAGAGTTGACTCAACTTGACAATTTATATTGAATAGGTTTAAATAAAATTTACTGTAACACCCTTGGCAAACACAACATTGTCTCACTCTTAGGCAAATCCCACATCGGCTGTGGACAAGAGAGATCCTTGGTTCATAAGTAAATGCCCTACCTCTTCAATCACCAACGCGTTTTGGGCAACCAAAAACAAATTCATAAGCTCTTCGTGGGCAGAGCGGACAATATTGGTGGTGCGAGGAGCCGGATGTTACAGGTGGTATCAAAGCCACTCTTGTGCCGTTCGGGATGATGGGACACGCCTCATCGAGGACGCTGAGTCCAAAGGGGGGTTGTTTGTAACACCCTTGGCAAACACAACATCGTCCCACTCTTAGGCAAATCCCACATCGGTCGTGGACAAGAGAGATCTGTGGTTCATAAGTAAATGTCATGCATCTTCAATCACCAACGCGTTTTGGGCAACCAAAAACAAATCCGTGAGCTCTTCGTGGGCAGAGCGGACAATATTGGTGGTGCGAGGGGCCAGATGTTACATTTACACATTTAAACATAATTCTCATTCCTAATTTGACTAATTTTTTTCAACCATTTTTATTTTTTTTGAATATCATCCATAAATATAAACTCATTTCATAATTATTCAATATTCATGCATTAAATAAAAAAATTATTAGTTTCTTCTAAATATTTCAAGTTATTGTGAATTTAATGTCAATTTCAACTAAATTTCTTAAATGAATAATAAAAATTATTTATTTGAACCTTTTTGAAATTCGAATTCTTAACCACTTATATGAAGTTTACAAAAATATGTTATACAACTAATAATCCGGTGCTCACGTATATTATAGAATCTTTAATATATTTTACCAATTTAATATGTCTTTATTGTAATTTTTTAATTACAATATTTTAATTTAGGTAACCAATAAATTATTATTGTTAATTAATTAATGTATTTACTTTTTTATAAAGATTCTTATAATACTTGTTTTAGTTAGGTTAGGTGATATAATGTTTTAAACACGATTAATTACAATATAATTAAAATTGATATGTTTAAATCTACACAATATTTCAAGATAGAGCATAAAATTAATAATGTACAAGAACAAGTTAGTAATTGATATTTATTACCATTAATATAATTAATCATATCAATTAAATGAATTTTGGTAACTGGTATGAATTGTCAATTCCAATACATCTAAAATTTGACCCAATTAACAATAACATAAATAATTAAGCCTAGAATATAACTTTGTTTAGCTTTATAAAAAAATAATGTATATTAATTAAGCCTGTATATTAAAATAATTTTTACTAGAGACGGGATACGAAATTAAAAATTTTAATTGAGTCAACTAATTAAAAATAAATGTATAAACTAACTTCAAAGGATGTTTATTATACGGGATATGATACAATTAATTAAGCCTATGTGTCACACCCTGCCAATAGGGGGCTGGGAGTTTCAAGGACAAATTAGTACCATATGTAAGTAGCGGAATATTATTGATAAAGATAAGTTACAATATTTGTACTAAATATTTATGACAAAGTGTAACTACACAACTATCTCTTCTCTTCTCTTCTCTGACACTGCTGCAATCCGTGTTGGGTTCTACTAATCTCATTGACATCTAATCTTCTTTGTTCTTGCTCGACTTACGCCTCTATCATTAGTCATGCTCATTACAATGCTAATCCAAATCACTATCCACTAGGTACCTGAATACATGCTAAAAAGTGTCAACAAAAAAGTTGGTGAGTTCGTGAGTTTAGCTCACATACACATAAAACAGTTCATTTATAAAAGCGCGCAAGTTTGCGTGTATGTAAGTATAAAGCATGGTGCGCGTATATCAAGTCCACAATCAAACCTGCAACTAGCATAAGTATCCCCAACTCATACTAGAAGTTAAACCGTCCCGGACTATCACCTTGCTAAAAGCAATAATCAAACACGTAGGTTATATGCCGCAACGATCCGCATATCTCAGTGTGGTTTACCCAACATAGGGTCACTGTGCGTGGGGGTCTCCCAAATAGTACTACCCATACAAGCCTCCGGCCCATTCCCTCGGGCTAATGATTGTGTAAAAGTTGGGACAAAATTTAGCAGTAAAACACCTCTTGATAAACATCACACCATAAGTAAACCAGCATGTATCCAGCCCAAAAAGTTTAAGTAAAAAGGACAGCACGAAACTCACCTCAGTCCGTATGCAATATGTATATGAAAGATAATTAATGAGCTTGCACTATGCTAGAAATCACCAAGTACGCCTAGTATATTAATCAACAATAAGTTATCGAAAAACAATGTAAAATTCACTATGGTATTGTGTACTAGTTAATTCTAAGTGTTTTCCAACGCATTTAGTTCTCGATGAGTAAAATTTTCTTTTATGGGAAGTTTGTACTTAAATCACTTAATAAGATTGATGTTTTGTGTTTAGGTAAACAATTCAACTTCCGAGAGTTTTAATTACCATAGTTCATTTGTCGGGTTTCGATAAAATTTCCATTTTTGGAAAGTTCGGGTTTTCGGTTAGGTTTCGAGTTATGACCATAGGATTTATATATTTTATTCATGTCAGAAGTTTAATGATTCTTGTTAAAATAACCATGTCACATGTTTACAAGAATTGATAATGCCGGTGATAACCGGTGCTGTCGGTTTTTAGCGAGATGTTTTGAAAGAATAGTTTTAAGTAAACGAATGATCTTCTAATTAAAACTTCAAATTTTCCGGGAACATATATTATACAAAAATATGTTACTTCCAGGTCTGATTATTCAGCAAGTTTAATGTTATACATGTTTAGTCCATGTACTCTCGTTTAACGTTCGTTTTGGTAAAATTCAGATTAAAATCATAGCGAGTTTTTGTAAAATAAGTAAGCAGTCAAAGTATGAATTTATTGACTTATATATACTGTAAAAAAAAGAAAGTTCATATCTTTATATATATATTTTTTTCCCCATGTGCTAGTTCGTTTTACGTTGGTTTTACCGCAACTTGCGTGTAAACTCTAAATCTTGAAGCAAAGAGATGTTGTATCCATAAAAATGTTTTATACTATTATGCTAAGGTATTTTAAATAAAAATTTCTGGAAAAATATACATTTTATATTTTGAAGCACTTTAGTCTTTAAAAGGCGGCATGTTCGTCGGTTTGAACGAAATAACGAGTTTCGGCTTGTAAACGGGCCCTTTTTCTAAATCCGTTTATCCTTTATCATACTATAATCATATTTAGTCATTTTAACTTATAAATTTCTGTTCTAAAAATAATATTCTTGCATTTTCAGTTTTTAAGAAATAACCGGTTTTTCTTTTGTTCCAAAAATGCCCTTAACCACGTTTATTGATTATAATCCAGTTTTTCAAAACGAAACAGGTTGGGACCTGTTATAATAAGTACTAATGACTTATTAAGAGTTTTATATTGATAATAGGGTGCTGGAAACCCAAACAGTAGCTTCGGTTCGGTTTGGGCCCGTTAGCACCTTTATGTTATATTTTTAACCATACTCAGTTTTGGTTCTCAATCATTTTAGGACCTGTTGTAATACATTTAAATAAGTTGTTTTCAGATTTCATAGGTTTTAAAAAAAATGTATTCAGGGCTGCTCTTGCGAGTACGGCCCCGGTTTTGGCCCGTTTGGGCTCTAGTTCAGTTTCAAAGCGATGTTTCGCTTAAAATAGTCTTGGGTCAGATTATATATCATCAAAATATAATATTTATGGCTTCAAAAAGATATCATTTTATTACCTGGGTTGCACGGCTTGTTTCTTATTTAAAACGTGTTACAAATGTGTCGGTTCGGAAGACTTTTAACACATGGTTTCAATATTATCCCTTGGGGCTGATTTATAGCATCTCAAGGATTTAAATACGTATTTTTAACTTCTGGAAATTTTGTAAAATTCCCAGGAGTTAATAAGGTCACCTATCGGGTTTATTTTCAAACTAGTTTTCGCTTAAACGAGTTATCGAATGTCCATAAGTTTGGGCACAGTTTTGGGGCTGCACATAGTGTAAATTTTAAAGTTTTAAACCCGTTAAATTCTTGTTATATTCTGATAAGTTTAACAGGATTGGCTGATTCAGTTTATATTTCGTTAGTTTGTATTCAAAACTGAGTTTTCGGTTTCGTTTTATAATCTGTTTTCATGTGAATATGGCACATAAAGTAGTTTTGGTTCGGGCACAGTTTCACCACCGCTCCTGCCCAGATGTTTGGATTTCAAAACATATTATATCCCTTGTATGATCTGGTAGGTTTTAAATAAGATTAAATGGTTTAGTTTATATCCTGTCCGTTTGGTTTAAAGGCTGAGTTTTCAGTTAAGGTTTTATACTTGTAAAAATCAGTTTATAGCGGGTAACGAGTTAGGGTTCGGGAACAGATTTGTGAGCATTACATGAATGTGATTTTTCATGTACATGGCTGGTAACAACACATTGAAATAGACAAGTAAGATGATGAACAAGAACTTACAAATATTTCTGGTTAATGAGCAGTTTCCACGGTTCGGTTGCTCAACCTTTGAATGCAATCCAATAGTAAGAGAGAAGGAGTTTAGGGCTGGGAATTTCAAATTAACATTATAATCAACCTTGATGTTTATATCAAAGCTGAATATAGATTGATTAGGTTACCCGATTTCTTGTTCCTTGATGGCAGGTTCGATTAGTGAAAAGATGAAACCGGAGATAAATCAATTGTTGAAGCCTGAGTATTTTGATTTAACCTCAATGAGTGTTGATAACATGGATTTTGTATAAGGAAATGGAGGATCAGTTTTGCAGAAGATATCTTGGAGGAAGAGGCATGCAAAAGTTTTGGTTGGAGAAGCAAACTGATTAAAATTGATAAGGGCAGGGGCTGTCGTCGCTGGTGATTGGAGGCAGAGGGTGGTAGGGATTTGATTTGATTATTTTGTGTAGTCTTTTATTATATCTTTGTTATTACAAATTATTTACTTATAATAATCTATATTTTTTTAAAAACTTCAAATAATAAGTTTTAGATAAATAGTAAGGAACTGATGTTTACATATAAACCGTCGGTTTATATATTGTAGGTAATATAATGTGTGTCACTATTCTCGTTTCGTTGGGCTCGGTGACCGGATGGTAATATAATGGGTTGTTCGATATTTGGCTTTTAGATTATTTCGGAGATGGTAAGATTAAGTAATTATGGGATGATTCATTTATTTATTTTTGGAGTTGTCGGGTTCGAGTTCGTTCGGGTTGAACGAGGCTTTGTTTTTGTTTCGTTTGGTTAAATTGGACCAAACCATGTCTTAAAATAAAAGGTTATTAATGATTGGGTCGAGCTCATTAACATACGGTTTACTCTGACCATCCGTCCAACATCATACTCGGTATTTAACAAGTTCTCTAAAAAAATCTAGCCCCATTTTTCGGGTTGTTACACTATGTATATACTATATTTCTTTATTAAAATGATGTTTGCTAAAGAAGGGATAATATAATATTCTTGTATAATATAAGATAATAATAGACAAACAGAAATATAAGATTTTCAGTTTAAGATATACAATATATTTTATTATGTTGTACTATATTTTGAATTCCTGAATATTTGATTTAATAGACAATTCTGATAATTAAGCCTATATATTAAAATAATGTTTAATGTTAATTAAACTAAAATACTTACTTAATAATAAATGCATAATAATATAAATTAATTAATAGAAATTATTAATCATTTAATAGAATTGAAGTATTTTAATTTATTTTAGAATTATTTTATTGTTCTAAGGTTCATTATTATTATTAATGAATTTTACGTGTTTTAGTTAGCTAGGGGTTCAGTTTTTTTATTTGACCAATTTATAATTATGTTTACATGTCAAGATGCATGCTTAAAATAAACCACATATATTTTCGATAACCATTTTATAATCATAGCTCATTATCTCTTGAAACTAACAAAATTCAAATACGAGCCAGTCATGAACAATATTTAACGAAAAACTAACTCAAAGAAAGTGTATGGAATTTATATAATTTACCGAAACAAATATGACCTTTTAAAGTTTATTGACATTTTAATTAAAAAAATTGATTTTTTTTTCTTGATGGTAAGTTACTAACTATATATTTTTTTTCCAGTTTGACATTTGTTAGAAAAAATTCGAATTTGTAGCAGCCAAGTCCAAGAGATTCGCAATACAAAATTTATCATTCATTTCAAAGTTTATAGTGTTTGGATAAATGAGACGAATGTTGTAGGTTATTAGTTTACTTGTAATCGTCTTGGTATACACACATATAATCTTAGAAATTCATTATAATTGATTATTTATGCTAAATAATCATCATCTTTAATTTTAATGATACATTCCAATCATTTATACATTTATTTATTTCTGTTTTTAAGAATCAAATTTGACAGCTCTTTTGTAGTTTTTAATAGTCTCCAATCTCAACAAAGTTTCCATCTTTTATATTTGAACAATTTTTAATTACGCATAAATGTTAAGATTATTGTATACAATTGAAAAAAGAATTATATAATGAAATTAATTTTAAATAAAGTAATGATGTTAAATAGTTTGAAACATAATTTATTGCAATGCAATCACTTTAACAAAATTTTAATTTGGGAATGACTTCCATGTAATAAAATTAAAATTAATTGGTTTAATTTTAATTATCTCTATATTATTTAAGTTATACTTAATTAGTAAAATTAGTAGAATAAAAATTTATTGGTTCGATTTAACTTAATACATTTAACTAAAATGTCTTTGAATCGAAATAAAACAAAAGTTTAATTACAAAATAATTTATAATAAAATATACCTTTATTTAGTTACTAATGTTGAAATAAAACTCATAATACCCTAAGACTTTAGTTGTATATTTACTTAGGTGGCTATGATTTATTTTGTTTTTTATATTGTGAAGCAAAATGACTTTTTTTTTAATAAAATGTCGAAGAAGTTGATGGTGGGCTAATATGATGATAACATGTTCATGTATTCGCTTGGTTTTTTAATTTAGGTGTATAGTAAGTTTGTGTAAGTATTAACCTTTTATGTATACAATCTAAATGTTTAATATTTTGGTTACAAAGTTATGCTAAAATATTTGTGTTGGTCTAATATGTTATTTATGAAATTTTATGGTTGTCTATATGTATATGGTTGTTTCTATGTTTTTAACCCATGTGTAACATGGGCGACTATTATAGAAATATATTGGTAGGTTAGATACTTTTACATAAATGAATTTCTGAACATCTATGTCGATTCAAGTTAGTCGATAGTCTTCATATCCAGTTGAGTAAGTTGTGTTATTGTTGTTTCTTGTGTAATCTTTCTAATGTTCATGTCTTTAATATCAATATGAACACCAAATATAAATAACCTACAATTGTCACTAAAGTTAATAGCACTTGGTTTCCCGGTATTCTAGTTTTTCTGTTTTGTGGATTAAAATCCTTTATTAAGTCACCAAAATTGAAACATCATGCTATATAAAATTCTGTTTTTATTTTATGTTGTTCATCTTTTTCATATACTAACCATATTATATTCTATTATAGATGTCTTCAAATTAAAGAAAACGTAATTTTTGGTCAATCAACGTCTTTCAATAAGAGGGGTAATTCAAACGGTTAGTCATTTTAATATTTTTAGTTACACTTTAAATGTTTTTAAGAATGTATTTTTTTTGTAAACGTGCAGCTTCAACGCCAAGAGAAATACTTACTAGCATTTTGAATGGTAAAATTTTATTTTAAACACGTTAATAATATATATTGTATTAAAATATAGTTTTTATTAACTAAAATATAGTAAATAAAAATTAATATTATATTAACTAAAAATTAGGCACTTGTAACAGAAAATTATAAATGATTTTTATTATAAACTACATTATACCTTTTTGATAAACAATTTTTTAATAACATTAAATGTATGTTCACACATTTCTTTTTTCTATTTTCTTTGTAGAAATGATATGAAACATAATTTTCAGTTATCCAATCCTATTTTATTTTCTTAAAAACCAATTAAAATATATGTTTTAATTAAGATATCTTTACGAATCAATTTATGTTAATTAGAGCCGCAAAGATATTTCTCCATTATTTTTTTACTTATGTTTGGTTAACTCAACTTATATTGTTTCCATACTTTGCAACAAAATTCACAAATTTAGTCGTGATCCATTTAAAAAATCAGTTTTTTGGTTTTTAAATAAGATCATACAAATTATTTTTTTATATTTTAATTTGAACTGAAATTTTCATAAACACATTATGCTAAATAAAATAAAAAGACCAATTTTGACTCATAGATTAGTTCTAAAAGTCGATGTGCCAATAATGCTACTAAGGAATATGGATTAGAAGAACGGTTTGTGTGATGGAAGTAGATTGCGAGTAATTGATTTGGGTAGGCCTTTTGTTGTAGTAAAAGTTATTTCAGGTACTAATACTGGTTGTCGCACTTATATAATTCGTTGTGGTCTAACACCTTCAGATAAGAAACTTTCGTTTAAATTGAAAATAAGGTAGTTTTTTCTAGTTGTAGTCTATTTTGCAATGACCATTAACAAAAGTCAAGGTCAATCTCTAGCAAGAGTTGAAATATATCTTAATGACCCGGTGTTTACACGTAGACAACTTTATGTAGCTTTATCAAGAGTGAAGAGTGGTGCTAAAATTCTTATATTAAACAAGAAAGACAAAGTTACAAATAAAGAATAAATCTGGTTTATAAGGAAGTCTTTTTAGTAGCTTATGAATTTTACATTTTTAACTTTTGATTATGTTTATAAAGATTGTAATTTGAATTTTGTTTAGGTTTATCTTTGTATTTCACAATCATTGGTTTTCGTACCAATATTATTTACAACTTAAAGTATCTTGTCGTCCGAATAACATATAACAACTTATGTTGTCTTTTCAAATAACATGTGTTTGTTAGAAAATTTCAATATTTCCACCCGTTTCGCACACGGGTTCTAACCTAGTATGTAATAAGGGAACTTAGCAAGGGGATATATTGTGACATTCGTCAAATTCGGGTCTCGTTTGTATTTGTTTTATAATCGTTTATTATGTAAACCGACCCATTTTGTAAACCGAAACTTATGATATAATCAAAATGATGAATTTTATGTTACAATATTGTTTTACACTTGTTGAGTCTCAAAAACATCTTTTTCGGTCCTTAAAACGCGTTAAAAACACTTAAAACAAACTCCGGGGGCCAAAACTGTCATTTTTGAAAGTTTGGAAGTATCAGGCACCCACCCCATAGAGTAGCGCGATGAAGGAGCCCCCTTGGCGTCGCGTGGCGTGTTGGGGAGCAGACCAGCAGCTGCCAAATGTGTTTTGTTGTTGGGTCTATTATCCAAAATCCGGTTTTTAACCATTAAATCACTTGTTTAACCCATTTAAGCTTACCCTATAAATACAAGGCCCTCTCCTACCTTAATCCCTGCTCATAAATCTTTCACTCACTCAAATTCAAGGATTCTTTAAGGTTATTTTCATGTTCTTGATAAGTTTGACTTTCAAAAGTCAAACTGACCAAGTCTTTCATTTTATTTAACTTGCTAACTTTTATTAATACTTGAAGCTTGTTATACAACATATATATAATATACACCCCTTGTTACCATTGGTGGTCACTTTTCCGGTCTCGGTCGGTTGAGTGTCGGGCCTCGTATGGCAAGGCTATATGGAGGACTTTCGTGATCCTTGTTATATATTTTCCGCATCTAACCATCTAACTTTATTATTGCTTACTAACCATGCTTAACTTATGCTCATCTTGCTTATTTATTAAGTTCCATGGTTATGGGTTTGAAGAGACTAGCCTCGGTTTAACCATAAATAGCTCCAAACTGTAAACCGAACTTTGTTTACTAGCTTTGTTAAATAATTGTTTAAACATGCTTATTGTTAGATTTAAGTTTCTAAAATCATTTATATAAGTTCTATGGTTATGGGTTGTAGAATCTTACCTCGGTCTTAACCCGAAACAAGATCCAAGCCGAAACCGAACTTTCGTTTAAAGACTTTATTGTTAACTTTTTGGGTTGTAAAACTTAAGGATCATCATTTATAAATTATTATACAAGTTCCTATATATTTGGAAATGTGAAAACCATCTATGAACTTATTGTGAGATGGAAACCGAACTAAACCGATTTTTACTCGCTTGAGACACACAAGTGTGTTTTTAGCTATCAAGACTTGTATAAATCTTTAAAGATACTTTATAAACTGATTTTAATTATTTTTTAAGTACTTGTAAATGTTGGATCCAACTTGATCTCATAACAAAGTTTGGACCGACAAAACCGAACAATCGCTTAACGTACGTTGTTAGTTCTAAAACAATAGAACTACATACTTGGTTAAGTCTTACTTAATTTTTATGAGTTATCTCATAACATTTAATATTTTGGAAAGTTGACTTTGGGTTTGACCAATTATCAAGACCCGAACACTCGTTAAAACCCGTTTTAGTATCTATATTATAAAGTGACTTGCATTCTTGCATTTTTACCCACCTTATTACTTAACATAGGTTGAGTAAATATTAACCCTATATACTTTAACCCGATTTCGAGCAAACTTATATTTTAAAAGGACTATTTCTATGAAGTTCTTAAATAGTTACATTTTAAACCTTAAATTTTAATTGTTTACATGTCTTATCTTGTATTTTAATGTTTTCCTAAAACAACCTTTCTAATCCAAGGCTTTTTCCTTTTTACTTAGGCTTTGATCGTTAAACTCCGTCCTTCCAATTTTCCCGTCTTTTACTGATCAAGTTTTATATTTCAAAAGTGAGTACTTTTCATACCCCGTTTTCCATCTTTCGTTTTGGGGTGATATTGCATACTTATTCAAACTAAATGCTTATACTTGAGTCTTAAACCACAAACTTTACTGTATACTTTACTTAAATAAATGCTCAATTTGGTGTTCTATGCTTACATAGGTATATGCTTATGTGTTTACCGCTTTTGGTTGTTTGATTCATAAATCCATGAACTATCTAGTATTCTCTTATAGCACGGTGTCGTTAATGTATTCTTATTAACGATCTCATAGAAATCCGAATCTATTTGATATTCTCTTATAGACGGTATCGCTAATGTATTCTTGTTAGCGATATCATTTTATCCAATTTGTTGCAATTATTTATCGTTTTGTATACAAGTTGTGGCATTTCTTATTATATACATATTGTTCAAAAACTATGAAATTGCTCACCAACCTTTGTGTTGATAAACTTTATTTTATGCAATGTTACAGGTTTGACTTTTGGTTGACTAGAGACTTGGAGAAAACGCTATCAAAGACCGTTAGGATATTAGCAAAAATGAATAATATATTATTTGCTATATTTTGTTATGATTATCGTATGAACATGTTATGTGACATCTTATAATTTTGTGGAATTAAATGAGTTGATTAAATATTGTCGCTTAAATAGCGTATTGTGTATTTGGGCAATCCGTTGCACCCCGGTATGTTCCGCCGCCTTTGATCGGGGTGTGACATATATGTAAATGCCTCCTAACATAAATGTTTGACATTTGTTAATGTTTGTGATTTGTTTTTATCTGTTTGGTTTTTAATGGTTAGTTTGAGATTTTATAAAACTTATCAGGCTAAACATTGGTCTGTAGGGTATCTCTTAAAAGATCTTCTAACACAATTTATGAGGCTGGCTGAGCATAAAGCGACCTCAACGATAACGATTAAACTTCAATAACAATTATACTTTAAAACCCTACCACGGGCCTAACCAAACCATAAAACCTACCACCTATTCCTCTCTCTATATATATATATGTGTGTGTGTATCTTCTTAAGCCTTATTCAAGAATCATATTAATATCTTCTCGAAAAATTGGTTGAACCGGTGGAGCTTCCGATGGTACCTTAAGACAATGTGTGTGTGAAAGGGGGATGTGGATGTTGAGGGCTTCAAGATCCACCATGCGCTCGATGTCAAGCAATTGTAAACGATGTTGAAGGAAACCAGTTGTTTACCGTATAATAATAATAATAATAATAATAATAATATGTCACACCCCGACTAGGTAGTTGCGGAAGCGTAATACGGGAATGTAACAGATAACACTGGTATCAACAACATTGTTTATAAAGAAATTCATAAACTAATTTACATCATAATACATGGGTTGGTACTAAGTTTACAAACTAGATGAGAAAAACACATAACCGGTTTACGAGCTTCTTATACAGTATTATATCAGCGTCTATTCACAGCTATTCAACTTTCTTCCTAACACCAAGCATGTAAGCAAATCATTCCACTTTTGCTTTACCTGAAAAGCATGTTAAAACGGGTCAACTACGTCTAGTTGGTGAGTTTCAAGTTTCACGAGTATCAATGAAATCAGTTCACGAGTTCGTAAAGTTTACAGTGTGTATGTATATATGTCTGTGTATGATGCATTATACTAAGCCACAAGTGAAACCGAAACGAGCTAAAACACATGGCCTCCACTGCCCATGCACTCCCGTTGGCATTTAACAGCCACTTTGCCCCAAGTATGTACTATGTCTAACACCACATAGCAGTATGTAAAATTATAATGACAATGTGCAACTGGGTTTACATATGTTCCGGCATACCCCTCCGGCTCTGTCAGTTGGGTTTGTCAAACCGATAGTACTATCCACACGTCACCGGCACGAAGTTAATCACTTGTGTTTGTGGGGACTTGTCAAGTGTTAGTACTTAGATAATCCACATCATCACACGTTTTCAAGTATATCAGTTTATGTAAACATGCTTTTCACCCCAAAAGTTCGTAAAACAGTTTAGAAAGTGGGGGTCGTGAAACTCACCTTATCGTAGTTCGCACAGAAATCACGTATCAAATAGTCAGATGTCTCGTTTATAGCCTGATTCCTATAAACGGTATCGTATCGTTAATACTAGTACAGTGTTCAAGCTAAGTCGGGCTGTATAGATAATCTGGGTATAGCTGTTAGGCCCAGAACATGACCATAGTCTTAGATTGTGACGTTGTATACTATGAAATGTTTAAAACTGGATTTGGCTCAGTTTCACCGTTTTCCGAGCCTAGCTCAGTTGATCGTTTATACGTTTCGGGATTAGGTAAGATCACATAAAACTTAAGTAAATATATTGATTGATAAAATAATTTGATTTATGAAAGAATTTTAAGGTTTCGGTGTCTGGTTTGATTGCAGGGCTCGTTTCCGTTTTCACACGGGTTTGATTATACAAAACGCGCACAATCCACCCGATTTGTCCGGAATTCTCGTAAAAAGTTCGTTTTTATTAATATCATTCAAAAATATGATATTTGGCCACTTTTGACATTTTGACATACCAGTCAGTCCGTTAAACACAAAACTGCCGGTTTCGTTAAAACAATTATAATTTAAATCTTTGATTAATCATAACTAAATATGTGCTTATATATAAATTATGTAAATTTTTGTAAAAATACATTAAAACATGGAGAATTTTATAAAAATATTTTCAGAAATTTTATGATTATTTATTTACTTATAAAAATTCATTTAATAGGTTATAATCGTGTAATAAATGGCCCGTTTATATCAAACGACCTCCGAAAAATCTGATAATTTTTACCAATGACCCCAATGTTATTACATAGCCCCTGCAAAATTTCCAGAACCTAAATCTTTTGACAAAATGCCTTTTTGTGCGTTTTTCGGCTGTTAAAATTCGGTTAAGCCATGATTGCACAAACCATACTTAGACATTTCCAATGATTCCCAAACTTTACCAGTGATCTTAACATCACATATTAAACTCCAAAACCAAGTTTCATAATTTTTCAATATGTTTAGCTATTTTTCCCAAATAAACGCTCATAAACGGAAATAAATTCACCAAATATTCTCCGTTTATCGAAAAATTACCAAATTTGAACAGGGACTCATTTATATGATCCCTAATGTCCCTGCAAGTTTTCACAAGCTAAAAATAAGCACGTCACAACCTAATACTAAACAGCCCCTAAACGAGTATTACGGGTTTACCTTGTCGGTTTTCGATGAATTTTGCTAGCTTAAACGACTTTCCGGGTCTCGGGTTGCAAACTCAGTATATCTACATATCATATAACATCAAACCAAGCATAAATCATCCATGTAACAGCCTTGATAATTAGGGTTTCGGTTTTGGGTTCAAACCGAACTTTCTAACCGTAAAAACGTTGTATTCATGTTCTAATCCGCGTTTTTGACCAAAAAAGTATATGTTCCTGGTTTGTAAACATGTTTAACATCAAAACATAATTTTACTTGATTTTTAGGGTTTTTGGATGGTTAAACATGTTTAAAACTAACTAAAACATGTTTATATGTTAATTATATGCATCAAACTTGGTTAAATCTTTATAAACTTTGATCTTACCTTAGGGTTTTTGAAAGAGAGTTGAGAGAACAGGGGTAGAGCTGCTTGGACTTCAAAATATGTTGTAAATTAGAATGAATGAAAAAGCTTAGGATGTAAGTTTATAAAAAGGTGTGATGTTTGGTGGGAACAATAGTTCCGATCGGAATTATTGGTAGGCCCTTAATAGGCTGTTTTGGCCCATTTAACTATTCATACAAGCCCAAACATGAAAATCCCACTTCAAGTTTAGTTCGGGTTCGGTTTTTTCGCAAGAAAATTAATTCGGGTATGAGAAATAGCGCAAAAACGCGTGTTTTTCAGCTTATTTTTGTAAAATAAGAAAAACGTACTGACTCGTTGTAAAATTCCAAAATATTTTCACGGATTGCTTAGAACATGTCATATAAGTGTTTTATAAATCTTTTTCGGCTTAACGGATGCTACAATGCTTGTTTTGATATTAACGATTGCGTTTAAGCTTATAGCGTATCGATAAACGAAACCTTTTTCGTTTAAAGAGTTTTAAACGTACTGAGGCCTAAATATCAATATGTTAGCCTCTATAACATATATATAACTCGTATATGACCCCTCAGTATGTATACGGGTCATAATTAGTATCGGTCGGTTACTCGTTTAAGTACTACGAATTAACCGATTTATCGTTTACTTGTTACGTAATGAATATAGTATACCTCGTTTTGTCATGAATGTCACATTCTCCCCCCGTTAAGAAATTTCGTCCTCGAAATTTAATGTGTCATCGGTTTTCTAGGGAACAGGTGTGGGTATTTCTTTCGGAATTCGTCCTTTCGTTCCCAAGTATATTCGGGTCCTTGTTTTGAATTCCACCGAACTTTTACTAATGAAATTTTGTTGTATCGTAACTGTTTGGTTTTCCCGTCTACAATTTCTTCCGGTTCTTCTACGAAGTTGAGCTTTTCGTCGATCTGAACATCTTCCAGTGGTACTATTGTCGTTTCATCAGTCAAACACTTTTTCAGATTCGATACATGAAACACGTCATGAATAGTGCTCAGTTCTAAGGGTAGTTTTAATCGGTAAGCTACGGGACCAATTTTTGCGACAATCTCAAAAGGTCCGATGTATCTCGGGGCTAGTTTACCAGTCTTTCCAAATCTTATAGCACCCTTCCATGGCGATACTTTTAAGAATACCTTATCACCTATTTCAAAAGATAACGGTTTCCTGCGAACATCGGCATAACTCTTTTGTCGGTCACGGGCAGCTTTCAATTTTTGCTTAATCTGGTGAATTTTATCAGTGGTTTCCTGAATTAAATCGAATCTTGAAATTTGAGTATCACCCACTTCTGTCCAACATAGTGGTGATCTACATTTTCGCCCGTATAGAGCTTCATAAGGTGCTGCTTGTATACTACTGTGATAACTGTTATTGTAAGAGAATTCAATGAGTGGGAGGTGTTGATCCCAATTCCCTTTGAAGTCCAGTACACAAGCACGCAGTAAATCTTCTAAGGTTTGGATGGTTCGTTCGGATTGACCATCAGTTTGGGGATGGTAAGCTGTACTTAGGTCGATTCGGGTTCCTAAGGCTTCTTGTACTGCTTTCCAGAAATGTGAAGTAAAGTGACTGTCTCGATCGGAAATAATCGAAAGAGGTACTCCGTGTCGAGATACTATTTCATCGATGTAAATTTGAGCGAGTTTTTCGGTGGTGTAGTTGTTACGGATGGGAATAAAGTGTGCGGATTTGGTTAATCGGTCCACAATTACCCAAATTGCGTTGTGTCCTCGAGAGGTTTTAGGAAGGTGTGTCACAAAGTCCATGGTAATTTGTTCCCATTTCCATTGTGGGATTTCGGGTTGTTGTAACATTCCCGAAGGCTTTTGATATTCCGCCTTTTGTAACACCCCGACCAAAGGCGGATTATACATCGGGTACCTGGGTCGGGTCGGATCAGGGCAGATGTCACAGTCTCCCCTACTTTAAGAAATTTCGTCCCGAAATTTATCTCGAAGTAGGTTGCGCAGAGAACAGGTGCGGGTACTTGATCTTCATTTGATCTTCCCTTTCCCATGTAAACTCGGCTCCGCGCTTGGACTCCCAGCGAACTTTCACGATAGGGATACGACTGCGCTTGGTTTGCTTAACCTCGCGATCCATAATCTCAACAGGCTTCTCAACGAAATGCATAGTTTCATCAACTTGAACTTCATCAAGTGGAATGTGAAGGTTCTCGTCAGCTAAACACTTCTTGAGATTGGATACATGGAACGTTGGATGCACATTACTGAGCGCGGGCGGCAGGTCAAGTCTGTAGGCAACTTTTCCCACACGCGCGAGAATCTTGAATGGACCAACATAACGAGGAGCAAGCTTACCTTTCTTCCCAAAGCGGACAACACCCTTCCAGGGCGACACTTTGAGGAGAACAAGATCACCAACTTGAAATTCGAGAGGCTTTCGCCTGCGATCTGCGTAACTCTTCTGTCGGCTTCTGGCAGTCAGCAGATGATCACGGATCTTGGCGATTTTATCGGTTGTCTCTTGAACAAGTTCGGGTCCTGTGATTTGAGTTTCACCCACTTCGCTCCAACAAATCGGGGAGCGGCACTTACGACCGTAAAGTGCTTCAAATGGGGCCATACCGATACTGGAATGATAGCTGTTATTATAAGAGAACTCAATCAAAGGCAGGTGTGAATCCCAATTACCTCCAAAATCAAGAACACAAGATCGGAGCATATCCTCAAGAGTTTGAATAGTTCGCTCAGACTGACCGTCAGTCTGAGGATGATATGCCGTACTCATGTCCAAGCGAGTTCCTAGCGCAGATTGGAGAGATTACCAAAACCCACGACCCAGAACGTGCTTTAACTGCGGCGATCCCAGTCATTTCCGGAACGCGTGCCCGAGACTACAAGTTCAGATTACACAAGCGAATCCGGTGAACCAAATCTCGAACCAAGTGACGCGTGGACGAGCTTTTAACATAACCGCGCACCAAGCGCAAGCGAATAATGACGTAGTTAATGGTACATTTTTGCTTAACGGATTTTATGCTTCTGTACTTTTTGATACTGGCGCCGATCGAAGTTTTATTTCCCGCGCGTTTGAGCAGAAGCTTGCGCGACCGCGCAGCGATTTAAAAGAAAATTTTTCAGTTGAATTGGCTAACGGTGAAACTGTTTTAATTAACTCGGTGATTAAAGATTGCACGCTTAACCTTAACGAAAACGATTTTCTGATCGACCTCATCCCCATGCCTCTTGGAAGCTTTGATGTTATTATTGGTATGGACTGGCTCTCGAAGAATCGAGCCGAAGTTATTTGCGCCAAGAAGTTGATACGCATACCTCGAGAAAATGGTGATCTTCATATTTACGGCGAAAAACCCTCCAGTGGTCTTAAACTTATGTCTTGCGCCGAAGCCCGAAGACTCATGCGAAAAAGGTGTATTGCATTCTTAGCCCATGTGGTCAAACCTGCTGAAGAAAAGAAGCTTCGCGATATCCCCGTTGTGCGTGATTTTCCTGAAGTTTTTCCTGGTGATCTTCCTGGGATCCCTCCCGCTCGTGAAGTTGAGTTCCGTATTGATCTTGTCCCTGGTGCTTCCCCCGTAGCTAAATCTCCTTACCGTCTTGCGCCCGCTGAGATGCAAGAATTGGCAAGCCAACTTCAAGAGTTGACTGCTAAAGGATTCATTCGCCCTAGCTCTTCGCCCTGGGGTGCTCCGGTGTTGTTCGTTAAAAAGAAAGATGGATCGTTTCGCATGTGTATTGATTACCGCGAGTTGAACAAACTCACCATTAAGAACCGGTATCCCTTACCGCGTATTGACGACCTCTTTGATCAACTCCAAGGTGCCTCTTGTTTTTCCAAGATCGATCTCCGCTCTGGCTATCACCAATTGCGCATCCGCGATGAAGATGTTCCGAAGACTGCTTTTCGAACTCGTTATGGCCATTTTGAATTCTTGGTCATGTCCTTCGGTTTAACCAACGCACCCGCCGTTTTCATGGATCTAATGAATCGGGTGTGTAGGCCTTTCTTGGATAAATTCGTGATTGTGTTTATCGATGATGTTCTGGTGTATTCTAAGACCAAGGCCGAGCACGAGCAACATCTTCGGTTGGTGTTGCAAAAGCTTAGAGCTGAGCAACTCTATGCTAAGCTTTCCAAGTGTGAATTCTGGTCTGATGAAGTACAGTTTCTTGGCCATGTTGTGAACAAGATGGGTATTCATGTCGACCCATCCAAAATTGAAGCAATCAAGAACTGGATTACGCCATCCTCTCCTTCTGAGATCCGTTCCTTTCTTGGCTTAGCTGGTTATTACCGGCGCTTCATTTCGAACTTCTCGAAGATCGCTTTGCCTTTAACAGCTCTAACGCACAAAGGTAAACCGTATATTTGGGGCTCGAAGCAAGAAGAAGCCTTTCTAACGCTCAAGCGTTTGTTGTGTGAAGCTCCTGTTCTTGCGCTACCTGAGGGTAATGATGATTTTGTCGTGTACTGCGATGCCTCCAACCAAGGTCTCGGTTGTGTTCTTATGCAACGAGGCAAGGTTATCGCTTACGCATCAAGGCAACTCAAGGTTCATGAAAAGAATTATACAACTCACGATCTCGAACTTGGTGCAGTTGTTTTTGCCTTAAAGATCTGGAGACACTACCTTTATGGTACTAAGTGTATCCTTTACACTGACCATAAAAGCCTTCAGCATATCTTTGATCAGAAGGAACTTAACATGAGGCAACGCCGATGGAACGAACTCATCAGCGATTACGATTGTGAGATCCGGTATCATCCTGGTAAGGCTAATGTGGTAGCCGATGCGCTCAGCCGAAAACCCTGCCAGCTTAACTATATCTTGCCGCGCACGCAGCTTCACTTCGCGCCGATTCAAAGCAACCTTGAATCGCGTATTCGTGACGCGCAGCGAGCATCCATCAGTAATGGTAACCTTCGCGCCGAGTTAGCGTGTGGCGCGGAAGCACTCTTTGTCCCTAATCTGAGTGGAATTCTCTGCTATCTTAATCGCATCTGGATTCCCTTTGATGAGAATCTTCGCGCTGATATCCTGTGTGAAGCGCACAAATCTCGGTATTCTATTCATCCCGGCGCTGATAAGATGTACAAGGATTTGCGCATTACTTATTGGTGGCCCGGTATGAAAAAGGATATTGCTGTGTTCGTAGCTAAATGCCTGACTTGTTCTAAAGTAAAAGCTGAACACCAACGCCCATCTGGTTTGCTCGAACAACCAGAAATTCCTGCGTGGAAATGGGAATGTGTAGCGATGGACTTTATTACCAAGTTACCTTTGACAGCAAGCAAACATGATAGCATTTGGGTAATAGTGGATCGTTTGACTAAGTCTGCTCACTTTCTGCCCATTCGTGAAAACTACCGTGTTGAGCATCTCGCGCAGCTTTAGGAAATCAACCCTTTTGCCCAACCTGTAGACTTCACCACCCAACCCAAACCCCGTGTCGACAATGTAACCGATGTGGCCGCGTTGGTCACTCTGCCGAATACTGTAGAGTCCCTCTCGCCAACCCAATTGCGCCAACACCACCAGTCTACCCGCAGAATCCACAACCAACCTACCAAAACCCACGACCCAGAACGTGCTTTAACTGCGGCGATCCCAGTCATTTCCGGAACGCGTGCCCGATACTACAAGTTCAGATTACACAAGCGAATCCGGTGAACCAAATCTCGAACCAAGTGACGCGTGGACGAGCTTTTAACATAACCGCGCACCAAGCGCAAGCGAATAATGACGTAGTTAATGGTACATTTTTGCTTAACGGATTTTATGCTTCTGTACTTTTTGATACTGGCGCTGATCGAAGTTTTATCTCTCGCGCCTTTGAGCAGAAGCTTGCGCGATCCGCGCAGCGATTTAAAAGAAAATTTTTCAGTTGAATTGGCTAACGGTGAAACTGTTTTAATTAACTCGGTGATTAAAGATTGCACGCTTAACCTTAACGAAAACGATTTTCTGATCGACCTCATCCCCATGCCTCTTGGAAGCTTTGATGTTATTATTGGTATGGACTGGCTCTCGAAGAATCGCGCCGAAGTTATTTGCGCCAAGAAGTTGATACGCATACCTCGAGAAAATGGTGATCTTCATATTTACGGCGAAAAACCCTCCAGTGGTCTTAAACTTATGTCTTGCGCCGAAGCCCGAAGACTCATGCGAAAAAGGTGTATTGCATTCTTAGCCCATGTGGTCAAACCTGCTGAAGAAAAGAAGCTTCGCGATATCCCCGTTGTGCGTGATTTTCCTGAAGTTTTTCCTGATGATCTTCCTGGTGTCCCTCCCGCTCGTGAAGTCGAGTTCCGTATTGATCTTGTCCCTGGTGCTTCCCCCGTAGCTAAATCTCCTTATCGTCTTGCACCCGCTGAGATGCAAGAATTGGCAAGCCAACTTCAAGAGTTGACTGCTAAAGGATTCATTCGCCCTAGCTCTTCGCCCTGGGGTGCTCCGGTGTTGTTCGTTAAAAAGAAAGATGGATCGTTTCGCATGTGTATTGATTACCGCGAGTTGAACAAACTCACCATTAAGAACCGGTATCCCTTACCGCGTATTGACGACCTCTTTGATCAACTCCAAGGTGCCTCTTGTTTTTCCAAGATCGATCTCCGCTCTGGCTATCACCAGTTGCGCATCCGCGATGAGGATGTTCCGAAGACTGCTTTTCGAACTCGTTATGGCCATTTTGAATTCTTGGTCATGTCCTTCGGTTTAACCAACGCACCCGCCGTTTTCATGGATCTAATGAACCGGGTGTGTAGGCCTTTCTTGGATAAATTCGTGATTGTGTTTATCGATGATGTTCTGGTGTATTCTAAGACCAAGGCCGAGCACGAGCAACATCTTCGGTTGGTGTTGCAAAAGCTTAGAGCTGAGCAACTCTATGCTAAGCTTTCCAAGTGTGAATTCTGGTCTGATGAAGTACAGTTTCTTGGTCATGTTGTTAACAAGATGGGTATTCATGTCGACCCATCCAAGATTGAAGCAATCAAGAACTGGATTACGCCATCCTCTCCTTCCGAGATCCGTTCCTTTCTGGGCTTAGCTGGTTATTACCGGCGCTTCATTTCGAACTTCTCGAAGATCGCTTTGCCTTTAACAGCTTTAACGCACAAAGGTAAACCGTATATTTGGGGCTCGAAGCAAGAAGAAGCCTTTCTAACGCTCAAGCAATTGTCGTGTGAAGCTCCTGTTCTTGCGCTACCTGAGGGTAATGATGATTTTGTCGTGTACTGCGATGCCTCCAACCAAGGTCTCGGTTGTGTTCTTATGCAACGAGGCAAGGTTATCGCTTACGCATCAAGGCAACTTAAGGTTCATGAAAAGAATTATACAACTCACGACCTCGAACTAGGCGCAGTTGTTTTTGCCTTGAAGATCTGGAGACACTACCTTTATGGTACTAAGTGTATCCTTTACACTGACCATAAAAGCCTTCAGCATATCTTTGATCAGAAGGAACTTAACATGAGGCAACGCCGATGGAACGAACTCATCAGCGATTACGATTGTGAGATCCGGTATCATCCTGGTAAGGCTAATGTGGTAGCCGATGCGCTCAGCCGAAAACCCTGCCAGCTTAACTGTATTTTGCCGCGCACGCATCTTCACTTCGCGCCGATTCAAAGCAACCTTGAATCGCGTATTCGTGACGCGCAGCGCGCATCCATCAGTAATGGTAACCTTCGCGCCGAGTTAGCGTGTGGCGCGGAAGCGCATTTTGTGCCTAATCTGAGTGGAATTCTCTGCTATCTCAATCGCATCTGGATTCCCTTTGATGAGAATCTTCGCGCTGATATCCTGAGTGAAGCGCATAAATCTCGGTATTCTATTCATCCTGGCGCTGATAAGATGTACAAGGATTTGCGCATTACTTATTGGTGGCCCGGTATGAAGAAGGATATTGCTGTGTTCGTAGCTAGATGCCTGACTTGTTCTAAAGTAAAAGCTGAACACCAACGCCCATCTGGTTTGCTCGAACAACCTGAAATTCCTACGTGGAAATGGGAATGTGTAGCGATGGACTTTATTACCAAGTTACCTTTGACAGCAAGCAAACATGATAGCATTTGGGTAATAGTGGATCGTTTGACTAAGTCTGCTCACTTTCTGCCCATTCGTGAAAACTACCGTGTTGAGCATCTCGCGCAGCTTTATGTCAAGGAAATTGTCTGCCGCCATGGTACTCCTTTGAGCATCATATCCGATCGCGATGGCCGTTTTATATCTCGCTTTTGGAAATCTCTCCAATCTGCGCTAGGAACTCGCTTGGACATGAGTACGGCATATCATCCTCAGACTGACGGTCAGTCTGAGCGAACTATTCAAACTCTTGAGGATATGCTCCGATCTTGTGTTCTTGATTTTGGAGGTAATTGGGATTCGCACCTGCCTCTGATCGAGTTCTCTTATAATAACAGTTATCATTCCAGTATTGGTATGGCCCCATTTGAAGCACTTTACGGTCGTAAGTGCCGCTCCCCGATTTGTTGGAACGAAGTGGGTGAAACTCAAATCACAGGACCCGAACTTGTTCAAGAGACAACCGATAAAATCGCCAAGATCCGTGATCATCTGCTGACTGCCAGAAGCCGACAGAAGAGTTACGCAGATCGTAGGCGGAAGCCTCTCGAATTTCAAGTTGGTGATCTTGTTCTCCTCAAAGTGTCGCCTTGGAAGGGTGTTGTCCGCTTTGGGAAGAAAGGTAAGCTTGCTCCTCGTTATGTTGGTCCATTCAAGATTCTCGCGCGTGTGGGAAAAGTTGCCTACAGACTTGACCTGCCGCCCGCGCTCAGTAATGTGCATCCAACGTTCCATGTATCCAATCTCAAGAAGTGTTTAGCTGACGAGAACCTTCACATTCCACTTGATGAAGTTCAAGTTGATGAAACTATGCATTTCGTTGAGAAGCCTGTTGAGATTATGGATCGCGAGGTTAAGCAAACCAAGCGCAGTCGTATCCCTATCGTGAAAGTTCGCTGGGAGTCCAAGCGCGGAGCCGAGTTTACATGGGAAAGGGAAGATCAAATGAATATCAAGTACCCGCACCTGTTCTCTGCGCAACCTACTTCGAGATAAATTTCGGGACGAAATTTCTTAAAGTAGGGGAGACTGTGACATCTGCCCCGATCCGACCCGACCCAGGTACCCGTTTCTCTGACCCGATCTCTTTCTTTTGTGATTAATACCTATACTTTATTTTTAATAATAATAAAATATATTTTCCTTCCCGCCTCTATCTCTCTCTTTCTTTCCGCCGTCCCGTCCCTCTCCTTCTCTCTTTCCGCCTTCTTTTCCCTCTTGTCGCCGTCCCGCCCTTACGCCTTGTTTCCCTCTTTTTCTTCTAACTCTTTGCTTGTCCTTTGTTCCTTCCCGCCTAAGGTTGTCTGCGCAGCTCCACGCGCCAGACCCCTTACAAGGAATCCTGCGTGAAGACCACCTGTTACAGCGATACGCGAGACGAACTCTTCTCGCAGCGCGCTAAGAATTGTAATTCTTCTCGCAGCGCGCTAAGAACGGTAGTTCTTCCCGCGACGCGCTAAGGATTTGTAGTTCTTCTCGCAGCGCGCTAAGAATCGTAGTTCATCCCTCGACGCGCGAAGAATTATAGTTCTTCCCGCGGCGCGCTAGGAATTTTAGTTCCTCCCGCGGCGCGCTAAGAAATGTGATTCTTCCCGCGACGCGTTAAGGTTGTTTCTGTCTGCCTTCGCGCTCGCGCTCTCTTGACCTTCTGTGTCTGCCTTCGCGCCTTAGCCTTCTCGCGCTAAACCCTTTTAGTTTTCTTCTGTTGAATCTAGCCGTTTGCTTTTGTGTTGTCTTATCTTTTGAGCTGTTGACCTAATCTGCTTTATGTCTGAAAAGTTGCTTTCGGCGCAGCATGCGCACCAACCCCATTGGTTGGCAGAAAAAGTGACTGACATTATCTTTGGAGATCTGCTTTTGCCATGCTTGACCAGTACCTTTATCTGACCCGCCCATGCTTTTTACTGTTCCCTGTCAGCTTTATCTTGCCCCCTGCAGCTGCCATATCTTTTGATATCTTTTGTTATCTTTTGTTTTGTCTTGTTCTGTTTGTCTTGGAATCTTTTCCCCTTTTTCTGGATTTATGTCTCCTAGGGTTTCTCTATAAATAATAACATTATTTTTCCTAACACTACACACACAAACACTTAATCTCTCCTGTTCTCCTTGCTCTCTCTGCCGCCTCCCTCTCTGCCTCCGTCTTCCTCCCTGTCCTGCCCTACTTTTCCGGTAATATATATATATATTATATATAATAATTTACTTATTAATTATGCTAACTTATAATCAAGACTTAAATCAATTCATTAAAACAATAATCTTAATTATAGGTTAACCTGTGCTTGTTTAAAGTTGGTTCTTGCTTTATCTTACACCGCATCATTTATCAAGTGAGTAATCTCGTACCTAATCCCTTTTTATTTTAATGTTTTGGGATGTTCATGTGTTCGTACAAACTTAGAGTCTTAAACTAGTTTATGAACTTTAGTCGCGCAGTATCCCATGTGTTGAGGACGTTTACTTGGCTGTTTATTTGTATGTGTGTATCATTAACCGCTTTGTTCGGCCTATTCCGAAGTTTTCATGGATCCATTAGATGAACACGGGAGACCTATCGTTTACGGTTTTCTTTGTTTACACTTGCACAGATGTTTTCTCGTTTTTGTGCTCAATTGGGAGCACGGATTGAACTATGAACTATGAGCTATGATCTATCTAGGCTTGATCACAATCTGATTGCACCCTTGTTAAACACCAGACATACACGTGTTGCGCGCAGATTTATTGTTATCTATGTATCGTATTAAACTTGATTTCTCACCAACACGCAAGTGTTTGACGTTTATTTTAACACATGTTCAGGTTTGCAGTAGCTGTTTTGGAGCTTGTGGACACATAGGACGTTTTTACTTTTGGACCTAGATTAAAATGTATCAAGACAAGTTATTGCTGTTCGAATATTTTGATTTATAATATATTGATTTATGTTGGTTTATTTATATCTTACGTATACGTTGCGCATGCGTGAATGAATATATTTATTAAATATTGACACCCAATAGTGTCACGAGTAATGAAACAATATGTGGCGCCCCGATGTATAATCCGCCTTTGGTCGGGGTGTTACAGATCACAGTAACTGACTCCGTGAAACCAAGCTTTATAAGATTAAAACTTTGTGCTAAAACCAAGATATTAACTAAAATTAAAATTTTTATAGAATGCCTCCGCTATCTCGCCGAGCCATAGAGAAATTTCTTGGGGGTCTCCCCATGGAAATTCAAGATTCTGTATGGGCTAGAAACCCAGTTACCCTCTCTGACGCCATCGAGTTGGCCGCTGTGCTCAGCGACAACCATGTCAGAGCAGGAACCCTGTTCCTGCGGGGAACTGAGAAGACCAAACTCACCAAGACTGCCCCTGAACCAACAGAAACCAAACCAGAACCCTCAAACCGTAACAACCTCAAGCGCAGGCGCAAGGCCTATGCGCTTACCAACCCGCCCATAGTCCAGCAACCCGCCTACCAACCTCCAGTTTACGCGCCTAACCCTCTGTCAGCCTACCCAACACCTCCTGTAGTCCACAACTATGCCTTAACCAATCCCGCACTCTCTGCCCCGCCTCTTCCTCTCTTTTCCTTCCCGCCTCTTCCTCTCTTTTCCTTCCCGCCGTCCCGTCCCTCTCCTTCTCTCTTTCCGCCTTGATTCCCTCTTCTAACTCTTTGCTTGTCCTTTGTTCCTTCCTGCCTAAGGTTGTCTGCGCAGCTCCACGCGCCAGACCCCTTACAAGGAATCCTGCGTGAAGACCACCTGTTACAGCGATACGCGAGACGAACTCTTCTCGCAGCGCGCTAAGAATTGTAATTCTTCTCGCAGCGCGCTAAGAACGGTAGTTCTTCCCGCGACGCGCTAAGGATTTGTAGTTCTTCTCGCAGCACGCTAAGAATCGTAGTTCATCCCTCGACGCGCGAAGAATTATAGTTCTTCCCGCGGCGCGCTAAGAAATGTGATTCTTCCCGCGACGCGCTTAGAAATGTAGTTCTTTCCGCGACGCGTTAAGGTTGTTTCTGTCTGCCTTCGCGCTCGCGCTCTCTTGACCTTCTGTGTCTGCCTTCGCGCCTTAGCCTTCTCGCGCTAAACCCTTTTAGTTTTCTTCTGTTTAATCTAGCCGTTTGCTTTTGTGTTGTCTTATCTTTTGAGCTGTTGACCTAATCTGCTTTATGTCTGAAAAGTTGCTTTCGGCGCAGCATGCGCACCAACCCCATTGGTTGGCAGAAAAAGTGACTGACATTATCTTTTGAGATCTGCTTTTGCCATGCTTGACCAGTACCTTTATCTGACCCGCCCATGCTTTTTACTGTTCCCTGACAGCTTTATCTTGCCCCCTGCAGCTGCCATATATTTTGATATCTTTTGTTATCTTTTGTTTTGTCTTGTTCTGTTTGTCTTGGAACCTTTTCCCCTTTTTCTGGATTTATGTCTCCTAGGATTTCTCTATAAATAATAGTAATATTTTCATAAACACTACACACACAAAAACACTTAATCTCTCCTGCCCCTTGCTCTCTCTGCCGTCTTCCTCTCTGCCTCCGTCTTCCTCCCTGTTCTGCCCTGCTTTTCCGGTAATATATATATAATATATATAATAATTTACTTATTAATTATGCTAACTTATAATCAAGACTTAAATCAAATCATTAAAACAATAATCTTATTTATAGGTTAACTTGTGCTTGTTTAAAGTTGGTTCTTGCTTTATCTTACACCGCATCGTTTATCAAGTGAGTAATCTCGTACCTAATCCCTTTTTATTTTTAATGTTTTGGGATGTTCATGTGTTCATACAAACTTAGAGTCTTAAACTTGTTTATGAACTTTAGTCGCGCAGTATCCCATGTGTTGAGGACGTTTACTTGGCTGTTTATTTGTATGTGTGTATCATTAACCGCTTTGTTCGGCCTATTCCGAAGTTTTCATGGATCCATTAGATGAACACGAGAGACCTATCGTTTACGGTTTTCTTTGTTTACACTTGCACAGATGTTTTCTCGTTTTTGTGCTCAATTGGGAGCACGGATTGAACTATGAACTATGAGCTATGATCTATCTAGGCTTGATCACAATCTGATTGCACCCTTGTTAAACACCAGACATACACGTGTTGCGCGCAGATTTATTGTTATCTATGTATTGTATTAAACTTGATTTCTCACCAACACGCAAGTGTTTGACGTTTATTTTAACACATGTTCAGGTTTGCAGTAGCTGTTTTGGAGCTTGTGGACACATAGGACGTTTTTACTTTTGGACCTAGATTAAAATGTATCAAGACAAGTTATTGCTGTTCGAATACTTTGATTTATAATATATATTGATTTATGTTGGTTTATTTATATCTTATGTATACGTTGCGCATGCGTGAATGAATATATTTATTAAATATTGACACCCAATAGTGTCACGAGTAATGAAACAATATGTGGCGCCCCGATGTATAATCCGCCTTTGGTCGGGGTGTTACTGCCCTGATCCGACCCGACCCAGGTACCCGATGTATAATCCGCCTTTGGTCGGGGTGTTACAGGGCAGATGTCACACCTTTACCCTTGCACATGTTGCACATTTACTTACATACACGGCTATATCCTTTTTCATACCAGGCCACCAGTAAAATTCTTTAACATCCTTATACATCTTATCAGTACCTGGATGAATAGAATATTTGGATTTGTGTGCTTCATCAAGAATCAGCTTTCGGAGTTTATGAAGTGTTGGAATCCAGACCCGGTTTTTGTAATAATATACTTCATCAATTTTCTTCTCAAAATTCCTTTCATTTCCATGTAGTTCCTCTTTTTCTAGCTGATCTGCCTTCAAGGCCTCATCTTGTGCAACGCGAACTTGTTCGGTTAGGCTACTTTGAACAATCATTCCGAGTGCTCGTACCCTTAATGGTTTGATTCTGTCTTTTCGGCTTAAAGCATCAGCTACTACGTTGGCTTTACCCGGATGGTATTTAATCTCACAATCATAATCATTTAACAGTTCTACCCATCTCCTTTGTCTCATGTTTAGCTCTTTCTGATCGAATATGTGTTGTAGGCTTTTGTGATCAGTATAGATGGTACATTTAGTGCCATACAAGTAATGTCTCCAAATCTTCAATGCAAAGATAACCGCTCCTAATTCCAAATCATGGGTCGTATAATTCTTTTCATGTACTTTTAATTGTCGGGAAGCATATGCTATTACTTTCTTTCTTTGCATCAGTACGCATCCTAAACCTTTACGAGATGCGTCACAATATACCACCAATTCATCAGTTCCCTCTGGAAGGCTTAATATTGGAGCCTCACATAACTTCTGTTTTAACGTTTGGAAGGCCATTTCTTGTTCTTCTCCCCATTCATATGCTCGATCTTTTTGAGTTAGGAGGGTTAGAGGTTGTGCAATACTTGAAAAGTTTTCAATGAATCTTCTATAATACCCGGCTAGTCCTAAGAATTGACGAATTTCTCTTGGTGACTTAGGCACTTGCCAATTCTTAATGGCCCCAATTTTACTTGGGTCTACTTGGATTCCTTGATGGTTCACAATGTGTCCCAAAAACTGTACTTCTTGTAGCCAAAACTCACATTTGGACAACTTTGCGTATAACTTCTCTTGCCTCAATAATTTTAAGATTTCCCGCAAATGTTGTTCGTGTTCCTCCTTACTTCTTGAATATATCAAAATGTCATCGATAAACACTATCACAAACTTGTCAAGGTAAGGTTTGCAAATTCGGTTCATGAGGTCCATAAACACTGCAGGTGCATTTGTCAACCCAAACGGCATAACCAAAAATTCATAGTGACCATACCGAGTTCGGAAAGCTGTTTTTGGTACGTCTTCTTCCTGAATTCTTACTTGATGATAACCAGATCTAAGATCAATTTTTGAAAAATACTTCGCACCTTGGAGTTGATCAAACAAGTCATCAATTCGAGGTAAGGGGTATCTATTCTTTATAGTCACTTTATTCAATTCCCGGTAATCAATACACATTCGAAAACTCCCATCTTTCTTCTTTACAAACAACACTGGTGCTCCCCACGGTGAGTAACTAGGGCGAATAAAACCCCTGTCCAGTAATTCTTGTAACTGGTTGGACAGTTCTTGCATTTCAGAAGGCGCAAGTCTATAAGGTGCCTTAGCAATGGGTGCTGCTCCTGGTATCAAGTCAATACGGAATTCTACTTGTCGGGTCGGTGGTAAACCAGGCAACTCATCGGGGAATACATCTGAATACTCGTGTACCACTGGGATGTCTTCCATTCGTTTTTCCTCGAGTTCCTTAACTGTTACACTCGCCAAGTATAAAGTACAACCTTGGCGTAAATATCTCAATGCCATAAGTTGAGATATGAGAGGCAGTACCGTACCAGATTTCTCACCTTGAACAATCATAGCTTCATCATTCGAAAGAGGTATCCTAACGGTCTTATCCTTACAGACAATTTCAGCTTTATACTTAGATAGCCAGTCCATACCGACTATAACATCGAAACTTCCCAGTTCTACTGGAAGTAAATCAATAAGGAATGGGTGGTCGTTTAGGATAAGGGAACAGTCTCGGACTATTCGGTTAACAAGTATAGACTTACCGTTAGCGAGTTCTATAGTATATGGTTTTGTTAGTTCACTAACCGGCATATTTTCTAAAGGTAAGAAATTAACAGATACGAAACTTCTATCGGCGCCCGTATCAAACAAAACTGAAGCATACTGACCCGAAACTAAGAATGTACCTGTCACCACATTCGGATCCTGACGCGCTTCACCCGGTCCTAATACAAACACGCGTCCCTTAGCTGCATTGGAGGTTGATGCTTGTGCTTGGTTCTGCCTTCTCACTGCACCCAGGTTCAAATTGGGGCAGTATCTCCGAAAGTGTTCCGTACTGCCACATTCATAGCAGGCACGGAGGTTCGTGGTAGGTGGGGTTTGTTGGTTGAGTTGTGGGCGGGTTGGTTGAGGTCGAGGGAGTTGAGTTGATTGCGGTGGACGGTTAACAGTGTTGGTGGGGGTTCTACAGTTGGGGGCATAGTGTCCCGTTCTTCCACACTTTTGACAAATGATCGGTTTGCATTCACCCACATGATGAAAGTTACATCTTCTGCACTTCGGTAACGTCCCTTTATAGGTCTCTTGTTTTACATTAGAACTGGTCATGGCATAACTTCGGATATTCGGACGAGTCCGCTTATTTTGAGGGTTTCGTTGCATTCTTGTCCCATAATCAGTTCGTTTTAAACTTGTTGTTTCACCTGGCATCCTTATCACTCCACTTCTCATCAGATCAAAGGTAACGACACCCGTTTGAGATACAGCAATTTCTAATGTCGGGTGGGCAACTGAATTCACTATACTTCTCACAGCAGGGGTCAGTCCCCAGATATAACGTTCAATTCGTTTCGCTTCCGGTGTAACTAACCATGGAACTAAGCGGGACAGTTCGTTAAAATGATTCGTGTATCCCACATGGTCCGCTCCTTTCATTTCCAGATTCCATAACTCGTGTTCCAACCTCTGAATCTCACTTTTAGGACAAAAATGCTCTAGCATGAGGGTTTTTAATTCAGTCCATGACATACGATTAATAGCATCTTGTCCCCTTATTTGGACTACCGTGTTCCACCACATCAGCGCTTGGTCTAGAAACATACTGGTAGCATATTTGACCACGCGGTTCGGTGGACACTCACTGATATTAATTACTGATTCGGTCTTTTCTATCCATTTGACCAGTCCGCTAGGTCCTTCAATACCCTTAAACTCAATCGGTTTACATAATGTAAATTGTTTGTATGAGTACTCCTGACGCGGGGGTTCTCGGTTATTATTATTATCGGTATTGGTCCGAGTATTATCATTATTAGTTGTGTTAAAAACCGGTACAGGGTTTGGGTTCGGGATATTATCAGGGTGCACAACAGGTTCTGGGTTCCCAGTGACATTCATAGTTGGGAGAGTGTTATTATTATTTATGACATTATCAGTATTCACCGGGGTAGTAACACCCGGGGCTACATTAGTGTCCGGCGGAGGTGTATTAACAGTGGTCGTGGTGGTGCTCGTAGGTTGATTAACAGTATTGTTAGCATGTATGCCTGCAGTGACTTGTTCTACAATTGTTGGTATCACTGCTTGTAGTTGACGAGCAATCATTGCGGCCACTTCCGCCTCAGACAAAGGGTTTGTTTTCCTCGGGGCCATTCTATAGAATAATCAATTATATAATAATCAATATCGTTTCACTATGATCAACACAACTTTACGATATTACACCTTCACAACACATAACTATGCCAAAGAAAACACGTTTGTATTAATTATAATCATTACTGTACATATGCATCCAAAATTAGCGCATAGGCTTAACCTGGTATAGGCCAGCGCTTGTATATGCGTATCAAAATTTGTCACTAAATGACATGTAGACTTAACCCGATAAGGGCCAGTGCTTGTAATAGTACTAAACCACAAACAACTCCCAAGTCAGCCCAACACGCTGTAACAAAATGCTGCTTGGGATATCAAAAGACTATATACATAAGACCAGATTACGATGCCCTATCCATTCTTTGCAACATGGAACCACAACCAAACAACAGCAGCCACTAAGGCCGCATTAACCGCTAAACACACCCCCAGTAGTATCATCGCTCGATCCTGACGCCCGTGGCTGTGAGCACTGGATCTTTGCACAATTCTGATTTCTTGCTGCATGTATCGCATGTGATCTTGCATATCATATCTATGCAGGTTTAAGTTATTTATAGAATGTGAGTGGTCTAAAAGCTGATCAGTCGCTAAACCAAACCATGCTGAATCAGAATAACGAGGTGGCTCGGGTACCGGGGCGGGTAAACCCCAAGTAGGAATAGGTATCTCAGTGACCTGGACACGTGATGTTTCTCCCCTATGGTACGTAGATCGAGGTGGGAGAGAAGTGTGCTCAGGTGGACGCACTGAAATGCGAGCGGTTTGACGGTTTCTAATAGTGGGTGGGGGTACTGGTGTATGCTGTACAGGTGGAATAGGGGATCTGGGTGCTCTAACAGGTGAACGATAAGCACTAGTAGCTCCCTGTCCTGTAACATTCCTAGGGGATTCCCTAGGGGGATAAGTGTCACAACGGTAACCCGATAAGTCGGGTTGATCTGGGGGTACCTCGCGGGGAATTACCGCATCTGCACCTTCTTCTATTTCCTCTGGTTCCTCCTCAGTTTCTTCTTCCGGATCCTCCTCCTCCTCAGGCCTTGTTGGTAGGGTAGTAGGTAAACGATCAGTAGATCTTGACATATTCCTGCACAATGGTTAGTAATAAGAATAATATCCTTCTATATTAATCATAGTAAGATACGGGCAGGTATTTATACACATAAGCACAAATAATCGTTTATATACACAAATATTTATTTATTATTATATTTTATACACATATGTTGCTGTTTTTACCTATTCGATTGTTTATCGACTTCTTCTCGAATTTCCTCGTACAAACAAGTCTGTTATTACGTTCCGGACCATAATAACCCACTTGTTCATTCGCGTTCATCACGAGAATCATTCGTGTATATAATTTAATATTATTTTATTCCCAGAGTTAATCGAGCCTACGGTTATCTTAGGGTATCCTAAGGGACATCCTAATTCTTTATAACCAATGGCTCTGATACCAACTTCTGTCACACCCCGAGTAGGTAGTTGCGGAAGCGTAATACGGGAATGTAACAGATAACACTGGTATCAACAACATTGTTTATAAAGAAATTCATAAACTAATTTACATCATAATACATGGGTTGGTACTAAGTTTACAAACTAGATGAGAAAAACACATAACCGGTTTACGAGCTTCTTATACAGTATTATATCAGCGTCTATTCACAGCTATTCAACTTTCTTCCTAACACCAAGCATGTAAGCAAATCATTCCACTTTTGCTTTACCTGAAAAGCATGTTAAAACGGGTCAACTACGTCTAGTTGGTGAGTTTCAAGTTTCACGAGTATCAATGAAATCAGTTCACGAGTTCGTAAAGTTTACAGTGTGTATGTATATATGTCTGTGTATGATGCATTATACTAAGCCACAAGTGAAACCGAAACGAGCTAAAACACATGGCCTCCACTGCCCATGCACTCCCGTTGGCATTTAACAGCCACTTTGCCCCAAGTATGTACTATGTCTAACACCACATAGCAGTATGTAAAATTATAATGACAATGTGCAACTGGGTTTACATATGTTCCGGCATACCCCTCCGGCTCTGTCAGTTGGGTTTGTCAAACCGATAGTACTATCCACACGTCACCGGCACGAAGTTAATCACTTGTGTTTGTGGGGACTTGTCAAGTGTTAGTACTTAGATAATCCACATCATCACACGTTTTCAAGTATATCAGTTTATGTAAACATGCTTTTCACCCCAAAAGTTCGTAAAACAGTTTAGAAAGTGGGGTCGTGAAACTCACCTTATCGTAGTTCGCACAGAAATCACGTATCAAATAGTCAGATGTCTCGTTTATAGCCTGATTCCTATAAACGGTATCGTATCGTTAATACTAGTACAGTGTTCAAGCTAAGTCGGGCTGTATAGATAATCTGGGTATAGCTGTTAGGCCCAGAACATGACCATAGTCTTAGATTGTGACGTTGTATACTATGAAATGTTTAAAACTGGATTTGGCTCAGTTTCACCGTTTTCCGAGCCTAGCTCAGTTGATCGTTTATACGTTTCGGGATTAGGTAAGATCACATAAAACTTAAGTAAATATATTGATTGATAAAATAATTTGATTTATGAAAGAATTTTAAGGTTTCGGTGTCTGGTTTGATTGCAGGGCTCGTTTCCGTTTTCACACGGGTTTGATTATACAAAACGCGCACAATCCACCCGATTTGTCCGGAATTCTCGTAAAAAGTTCGTTTTTATTAATATCATTCAAAAATATGATATTTGGCCACTTTTGACATTTTGACATACCAGTCAGTCCGTTAAACACAAAACTGCCGGTTTCGTTAAAACAATTATAATTTAAATCTTTGATTAATCATAACTAAATATGTGCTTATATATAAATTATGTAAATTTTTGTAAAAATACATTAAAACATGGAGAATTTTATAAAAATATTTTCAGAAATTTTATGATTATTTATTTACTTATAAAAATTCATTTAATAGGTTATAATCGTGTAATAAATGGCCCGTTTATATCAAACGACCTCCGAAAAATCTGATAATTTTTACCAATGACCCCAATGTTATTACATAGCCCCTGAAAAATTTCCAGAACCTAACTCTTTTGACAAAATGCCTTTTTGTGCGTTTTTCGGCTGTTAAAATTCGGTTAAGCCATGATTGCACAAACCATACTTAGACATTTCCAATGATTCCCAAACTTTACCAGTGATCTTACCATCACATATTAAACTCCAAAACCAAGTTTCATAATTTTTCAATATGTTTAGCTATTTTTCCCAAATAAACGCTCATAAACGGAAATAAATTCACCAAATATTCTCCGTTTATCGAAAAATTACCAAATTTGAACAGAGACTCATTTATATGATCCCTAATGTCCTTGCAAGTTTTAACAAGCTAACAACAAGCACGTCACAACCTAATACTAAACAGCCCCTAAACGAGTATTACGGGTTTACCTTGTCGGTTTTCGATGAATTTTGCTAGCTTAAACGACTTTCCGGGTCTCGGGTTGCAAACTCAGTATATCTACATATCATATAACATCAAACCAAGCATAAATCATCCATGTAACAGCCTTGATAATTAGGGTTTCGGTTTTGGGTTCAAACCGAACTTTCTAACCGTAAAAACGTTGTATTCATGTTCTAATCCGCGTTTTTGACCAAAAAAGTATATGTTCCTGGTTTGTAAACATGTTTAACATCAAAACATAATTTTACTTGATTTTTAGGGTTTTTGGATGGTTAAACATGTTTAAAACTAACTAAAACATGTTTATATGTTAATTATATGCATCAAACTTGGTTAAATCTTTATAAACTTTGATCTTACCTTAGGGTTTTTGAAAGAGAGTTGAGAGAACAGGGGTAGAGCTGCTTGGACTTCAAAATATGTTGTAAATTAGAATGAATGAAAAAGCTTAGGATGTAAGTTTATAAAAAGGTGTGATGTTTGGTGGGAACAATAGTTCCGATCGGAATTATTGGTAGGCCCTTAATGGGCTGTTTTGGCCCATTTAACTATTCATACAAGCCCAAACATGAAAATCCCACTTCAAGTTTAGTTCGGGTTCGGTTTTTCGCAAGAAAATTAATTCGGGTATGAGAAATAGCGCAAAAACGAGTGTTTTTCAGCTTATTTTTGTAAAATAAGAAAAACGTACTGACTCGTTGTAAAATTCTAAAATATTTTCACGGATTGCTTAGAACATGTCATATAAGTGTTTTATAAATCTTTTTCGGCTTAACGGATGCTACAATGCTTGTTTTGATATTAACGATTGCGTTTAAGCTTATAGCGTATCGATAAACGAAACCTTTTTCGTTTAAAGAGTTTTAAACGTACTGAGGCCTAAATATCAATATGTTAGCCTCTATAACATATATATAACTCGTATATGACCCCTCAGTATGTATACGGGTCATAATTAGTATCGGTCGGTTACTCGTTTAAGTACTACGAATTAACCGATTTATCGTTTACTTGTTACGTAATGAATATAGTATACCTCGTTTTGTCATGAATGTCACATAATAATAATAATAATAATAATAATAATAATAATAATAATAATGTAACCATTTACTTGTTTTAAAGTAACATATCCAAGGGAATAGCCTGATCACCAGTAATGTTAACGTCTTTGTGTTAGTGGGAGAGAGAAAGTGTTACTTCCGTGTGATCCTGAAATAGTCACGAACAAGACATAATGTTTTTACATCGCCAGTGTCTCCTTGGTATTTGATCCACCTCCGACAAAATCAACTTGATTTTATCCAATGGCAATTGTCACGTGGTTATGTTCCGATGATGAAAAACAACTTCATTTACACGGGTATGACTTGGAGTTATTCGCTGGCAAAAGAAAATTATATAATAATTCCTTATCATACAATACGTATACGATTACCAACACCATTTGATGACAAAAAAACACTCGAGCCCTAAATTTCATCATCCTCTTCGTCTCCTCACGAAAGGTTGAAATTCATCAACGCCGTTCGAGCTTTGAACTAATCCTCCAAATAATCGATCTGTTTTCATATCAATTTATGTTTCTGTGATGTTCAATTCGTGCCTCAATCATCATAATGGTAAACGGCATGTTAAACTTTTGAAATTGATCCATAAATCTATGTCCAATTAATCATTAATTCATCCAAACAAACACATTTGGATCTTCAATCGAATCAATTTTTAAGTTAAGCATAATTGGTTTTAACCTTGAAAGTATCAGGTTTTAAGCTTGAACGTATTTGTTTTTTTAAGCATGAACGTATTCGTGTACCTAATGTACGTTAATCGATTGTTGATTTTGTTTATTATGTCATCCAGTTATTGCGTCTGGTCCGACCTATGACCCGGTAAGGCGTTCGGTTTGATAACTTGTCCGGTTGTGAAAAAATTGGTAGTAGCGCCACCAGTTTGTATTCCCACACGAAAGGTTTGTATAGGCTGAAAATATAAACAAAGCAAAAATCAAATGAGGGATGAGCTTCTCGTTCAATTCAAGCCAACAAAGCAATAATTAAAAACTTTAGTGAGCTTGACACCTAAGCTCTTTTGACAAAGAATAATCAATATTAACCCTGCATGTGGCACACCCTACCATGTCTGTTTAGCCTAGGTCGAAATCGACAGGCCCTAGTACATCTTTCCTAGATTCACTAACGAGCCGGTTCCAGTGACGACAACTCAAATGTCATGGTGTTAGTTATAGTAGATTTCAGTTAAGGAGGAGTCGTGGTAGGTCGTCCTTGTTGGTATAGATCGGTTGTGTAACAAAGTTGACACACTAGGGATCCTCCATAACCAAAATATGCTATACCCAACATCATGTTACCCAATCTACAATCGATTGATTCGACTCGATGGTGAATTGGAGTTTTCGTCTTGAGACGACTAGGATAGAGGCAAAGCTAAGTCCGGCAACTCCCACCAAGCCAAAAATGGAGCTGTAAACAAGACAGCGTGTTGACGTAGACAGATCGAGCTAGACTTGTAATAAAATTCATCACGATGGGGTGTTGGGGATTGCTTATCCAACTTAAAACTTATTAATTTTTTGAAAATTTATAAGTTGTTTGAGATTGCTTATTATGTGAGGGGATAAGTTAATAATAAATCAAAATGTTGTGACTTATTAACTTTTTCAAAAAGTTATAAGGTAAAATAAGAAATCCCAAACACCACCAAACATCGTATGTTTTTCCAATCTTATATAACATACCCTAATTTAAAAATATATTTTTGTACGAAGAAGGAAAAGAATTTGTGATGTGAAGGTTAATCGATGCTTTTTTAATGACAATATTGTATAAAACGGGGGAGCAAGAAGTTTTGAGAGGGCATTAAAAATAACACGCATTTCAAAAATTGATCTTCAAATAACATTGTTGCAAAGCAAAAAATCATAAAAGTTGGTTGTGTAAATTGACTTGAATAAAAACCAAGAGTAAGATGTTTAATTCTCCATTCATGAATTAGATTAGAATATAAATAATAATCATCATCATGACTTTTAACTCTCATTCAACATGTTCACTAATTAAATATTAGAAGCTACATCATAGTGATAACATGGTAACAAAACCTGGCATGTTGGCTGTTATGAACCCTAGTGAATATGAGGATGAAGATGAAGATGAAGATGAAGATGAAGATGAAGATGAATAGTGGCTGTCGGCTTATAAAGAACAAAAGTATAGGTTAAAACCCTAGATTTTATTACAAGAGGCCCAAAAAATTCAACATATGGGCTTTGTTTTAATTTTTTTCTATGGGCTGACGATATGCTATCTATGACCTCTTTTTCCATTTGGTTCGTGTGTAATTATTATTGTTTTTAACTTACTGATGTCTACTTAGAGAAATGCTAACGTTATTATAAAAATACGGAGTTTATTATTATTATTATTATTATTATTATTATTATTATGTGTGTGTTTGTGCTAATACAATTTTATACAAAATATTTATATGATATCCACGTACGATGCCAAGTAGATGTCATGTCAGCTATTTCCTATTATATCATGCTCATCATATGTTTTCTTATTATAACCCATAACCTGTTTTCCATGACAATAAGACTTTAAAAAATTTTAAATTATTGTGTGATACGGGTCTTGTTCAAGACTTTAAATGTTAACGTTATTATAAAAATGTGGAGTGGTTTGGGAAACAGAAAATGGGAAGGAAAAAGATGTGAGAGAGGAAGTGGAGACAGAGAATGGAACGTGATGAGGTGGTAACATGATAGGAAAATGGTGGTGAAAGCCGACAAATTTTTTTCAGGGTGTGAATAAAAAGAAAGAAAAATGCGAAGCTAAAGGGGACAGGTTGATGGGATTTGAATCCGAGAAAAACAGGAACATTAGCCTGCAATAGAGGTGCACATCGTAACCGGTTAACCGGTTTCTAACTGGTTAGAACCTGGTCCACTAACCAATTAGTAACCGGTCCAACGCAAACCGGTTAGTAACAGTTTCTAACCGTCGGTTAGAAACCGGTTTTTCTTTTCCACACAGAACCCGGTTATTAACCGGTTTTTCAAAACCGGTTAATAACCGGTTAACCGGTTAATACGCAAACCAAAAAAAAGAGTCGTTATATGGTCGTTATATGACCGCTGGACTTGTTTTTTTTACTGTTTGGACTTATTTTCAACCTCCTTATTGGTATAAATAGGTATTGGGTGTGTTGGGTTGATTGCACCACTTCCCGAGCTCTCAAAAACGCAAAAAAAAACCGTCAAAACCGCCAAACCGAACTCAAAAACCACTTCCAAAACGCAAAAAAAATGGCTACACTTGAACAACTTGGTTTAACCACCAAGAGAATTGTCTCAACAAACCGAGACAAAACCCTTTTGTGTAATTTCGACAAGTGCGAAATGTCGAACGGGACGTATAAGGCTCGGTGCAAAAAATGTGGAAAACTTTACGCACAAGAGTCGAACTCCACTTTAAGGCTTCACCTAGAAAAACATTGTCAAACCATGAAAAATAATCCGGCCACGGATCAAGCGCATCTTTCAACCGATGGAGCCGACATTTAGGTTTTTAACCTCGAAACCGTTCGCGAAAGGATGGCAAAACTTGTCATTCAAGAGGGCTTACCGTTTGATCACTTTGACAACCCGCGCTTGACAAAGTTGATTCAAGAAACGCTCCAACCTCAGTATCAACATGTAAGTCGCACTACCTTAAGACGAGATTGTTTAAAAATGTGGAAAAAGGCTAAACAAGAATTAGTTTTGGGTTTCGAAAACTTAAAAACCGGTGTTGACTTAACTACCGACGTTTGTTCGGCTCCACACGGTATACCGTTTTCGTATCTTTGCGTTACCGCGCATCGACACGTGGCAAATGATGAAGCGTATGATCGCGTTTGAGTTATTTAGTTATCCCCAAACTGGCCGAAACTTGTTTTATATTTTAGATAGTGTTATACAAATTTTTAAATTACAAGACAAGCTTTTTTCCATATCTTTCGATAACGCGTCAAATAATACCCCCGCGGTTCAAAAACTAAAACTAAAATACCAACCGATTTGTGACGGTGTATTTTTTCATACTCGATGTGTTGCACATATCATTAACTTGGTTGTGAAAGACGGTTTAAAAGTTAAGCAAATAAAATTAACCGATCATTTTAGAGTAATGTTAACCGAAATTTTTAGAGCTAGTAAGCAAAGATATACAAGATATTTGCAATTGTGTATCGATACGGATTCCATCACTTTAGGTTCGTATTTCGTCGTACCTACTAGGTGGAATTCGACTTGGTTAATGCTTGATAGCAGGTTAAGACAAAGACCGACATCGGAATTATTTTATGACAATCTTGCTAAGAAACGAAAGGTTAGGGCATTTTCTTCAGGGGGTTGGGAAACGATTTCAAAGTTAAGCGAGTTGCTTAAGGTTTTTAAAAATGCAACCACTTATTTGTCGGGTGTTTATTATCCGACGAGTCCGCTGGTTCTTCATCAAATTTGGTTAGTTTGTGTCAAAATAAACGATTTTTACTTGTGCCGCCACGTTAAACCCGACTTTAACCGTTACCGGGGTTGAAACTTTAATCGAAAAAATTTGTTGGGCTTTGGATTTGCATTTAGATGACCCGAATCATGCATCAAAACAAGTGAGAAAATTTAATACTTATTTAGAAAAAATGTTTGAATATTATGCTCTTAAACATGGTTCGGCACCGAACGCTCGACAATCAGTGGGTTTTGGAGAAAGCTCGTCATCAAGTAACCCAGACATAAGTTTGTTTAATGATATAAGAAACGATAAAATTAAAAAAGCTCGTGGTAGTGCACCAAATAGCGAGCTAAGCCGGTATGGTGCACCCGATTTTATGTTCACGGCAAATGATTTTGAAAACTTTGATATTTTGGGTTGGTGGAAGCAAATGGAACCCCGATCCCCATGCTTGCCGCCATGGCCCGTGATTTACTAACCGTCCAAGCTTCTATGGTAGCTTCGGAAAGTGCTTTTTCTTTGAGTGGTAGGATTCTATCGATATGAAGGACGAGGCTAACACCGGAATCATTGGAAATGTGCATTTGCTTAAAAGACCACTTTGATGCGGCGATCCGTATCCAACATACATCTAATCTTGAAGGAGAGCTCGTTGTTGAAGAAAAGCTACACGAAGAAGAAGTAGCAATGGGTGCCGCACAACCAGTAACCGAGGAAGAACAAATGTATGATTATTCGGTGCGATCGAGTAGTCCCGAACCGGATCGCGATGACCCGTCTAATGTCCCGTTTAATGTAGACGACGATATCGATGAAGAATAAAATCACTAAACGATGAAGCCGAAGCCCGAAAGGAAGAATAAAACAATAAACGGAGAGAATAAACAAATAAATTCAACGTCACGAAGATTTTAAACGTTTCTTTTCAAGTTATTTATGTATTGTTTTGAAGCAATGATTATGAAAATGTAAAAAAAAAATTCAATCAAAAACAAGAGTTTTTAGTGCTTTTTATTTTTTCTGATTCTTCAAGTTTTTTTCTGATTATTCCATATTTTTTTATATATTTTTTTCCAAAAAATCGATTATCGGTTAACAGGTTCGATTAATATCTGAACCCGGTTAGACCGGTTAGGGGTTTTCATTTGAATAACCGGGTAGTACCCGACCCGATTAACCGGTCTACCCGGTTTTTGGCTGCAAGACATTAACCAGTTAATGAATAACCGGTTACCGGTTTTGTGCACCTCTAGCCTGCAATACAAGGAGAAATAAAAATCAATAGCAGAATGTGTCTCGTTTATTTTGTTTTTTGTTCTACAAACTGTTCATTGATGTATTAGAAACTATTTACATCTGTTTGGAAACTATTTACAAGTCAATTAGACGTGCAATTCAGTATTTAATATTCCAAGTCACTTTGTAGTTGATTTTAAGATCGAATTTCAAATTCAAGAAGTAAACATAAAATCATGAATATGTACCCGATACCCACAGGCCAAGCATGTCCTGATCAACATGCATGAGACTAAAACTACTGAGATATGTCTCATACCTAGGGGTGTTCAACGAATCGAATTTCGAATATTCGAATTAAATTATTCGAATTTTGAAGCTAGATTCGAATTCAAAATAGATTCAACAAATTCGACTCGATTCGAATTCAGAATAGCTAATTCGAAATTCGATTCGAAAATGAAGTTCGAATCGAATTTAGTTAAAATATATATTTCAATTTCAAAACCACTATAAATTTGAGTTTTTAAAAAAAGTAAAAGTTTGTAAAATAAATAAATCATTTAAAGTTACTACATCCTAAATATTTAAAACGGTAATGTACAATTACATTATACGAACTTTTTATTTTCAATCTCTATAACTCAAAAGATAGATTTACGTAATTATCTTTTCATATGTATGTATGTATATAACAATAATAATAAAATGTATAATTTGAATTTGAATTTCAAATTGAATACGAATTTATGATTATAAATTCATATTCAATTCAAAATTCGATTACTAAAATCGAGCTGGAATCGAATTCGATTGATTAAAAATCGAATTCAAACCGTCAAATTCAAATACAAGTCGAATCGAATTTCGAGTTATTTGAGTCTGATTAGAATACCGAACACTCCTCACACCAAACCCGTTACTAACAATTGTAAATAGAATTATTTATATTATAGGATTGTAACATAACCAAGAGTGGCAAACAAGAGTATCGAGGTCCACATACTTAAAATATACAACATGAATACTCATAGTACAATTTTGTTGGACTGTGATGTCCATATTAACTATTTTCAGCTCATCGACAGTTTGCATTTTGTGTTTTTTTTATTTCTACCAAACCAAACCAAACCAAACCAAACCAAACCAAACCAAACCAAACCAAAATCAGCTCACTTTCACTTTCAAACTGAATCAACACAAGAAACATATTTATAGACCTTGATGGCTCGAAGATTGACACGATTACTCACTCATACCAGACAGAAAAAAAGACTAAATTAATTAAAGGCATACTATCACAAATATTTGAACTTAGTTTAATCAATTAACCAATATTGAATTTAGTAGTTTCATCAGCTAACCAAATTAAACATCTTACAGCCGAGACCAAAACAACAATTCTATTATGTTAAAAACTGGAAAGCCTTAAACCGACCAGCCTTTGCTAGTAAAGTTCAACCTTTTGCTTTTCAAATCATTGTGTCTATTAATATAAATACAAGAACAACGCTTCCAAGTATTCATGCTTCGGTTCTTCACATATAAACTGTAAATGTTACAACATGTCTTTGCAACAACATAAATCCTACAATAATTTTACATTTGCTTCTGAAAAACTAACTTCTTAAACTGCAAATCCTGTTAACACATTAAAAGATGGTATTGGTAAATGTTCGTCAAATTTGGAAATCAACCAGCAAACAAAACTGGTGAACAAAATAAAACATGACAACATAAAATCTTGCACAACTTTTGAGCTCAACAACCTTAATCATATATAGTTTGTCAAGCCTTCGAATGTGCTTCGTTTCAAAATAAAGGTGTAATCCTAGATGACAAAATATAAGCAATCTTATAGAAACAAAACAAGCACCCAAATCTAATAGCTTATTGAACCATACAAGGACATACTTCTGATGGCAACAACTTACCAAAAGTGTAACTTTGCTATAAATCAGTGTGCTTGTGTTAACATTTTAAAAAACATTTTGGCAAAGATGACAAAAGGTAGCATCTAAAAACCTATTATATCATTAAGATTTTCCATCATTGGGTAAGTTTGCTGGCAATGGCAAAGGACTCTTAGGGACAGGGGTTCCCCCACTATTTTTTACGTGGTAGTGTAAATTTACTAGTTTTCGTCTAAAATTTTTATATGTAGTGTAAATTTAGTCGTTTTCGACCGAAATTTTATATACGTAGTGCAAATTTAGCCGTTTTCGACCGGAATTTTTATACGTAAAGTAAATTTAGTGGTTTTCGGCTGAAAACTTCTTATACGTAGTGTAAAATTTAGCCGTTTTCGCCCAAAATTTTTTATACGTAGTGTAAATTTAGCCTTTTTCGGTCAAAAATTTAAGTCAGCCCCCCTTTGTTTGTGAAATTTTGTATACATTTTTTAGTTCGGCCCCCTGGTGTCTTAGTCCAAGCTTCGCCACTGTTTGCTGGTACCAAAGTTCATAAAACACAATTTAGAAAGATGCACACGATGCATCATATGAGAATTTATTTCAAACATAGTATTGTTTTCTAAGACAAATTTCATAAACGGTGTCAAATACAATTTGTTTTCAAAAAGAGGGTAATCAGAGTTTAAATAGAGTGTCAAATTTTGACTCATTTGTGAATAGAGTGTCAAAAAAAATAAAAAAACATAGGCGTAGCAACAATCAAAGGAATAAAATAATAAAAATAGTTTTACTGAAACAAGATGAAGAAAACCAAGATGTTTACCATGTTGAAAAAAATATATCATTTTATGACATTCACATAGTTCTAAAAATAACTAATGTGATATTAATCACAAAATGAAGAAAGTTGATGTAGGGTGGTCTTTCATCCCAAAAGGCATTTAAAGTTGATAACTTTGCCAAATGAGCCAAATTTCATACCCATTCACTAAATACCAAAAATAATTGTGTAAAATGAAGTAAATAGTAAAAACAATAATAATTATAGATAAGGGCGAAGATTCAGAATGAGTAGGAGGTATAATAATCCATTCATGAATTAGATCGGAATATATATTAAACAACATCATTATGCTCGCCAAACTTATATATATCAAACAACATGTTACTGTATATAATAATAAGATATTAAAACAAAAGCTTGGTAATAACAAGTTATTAAATACCTGGAATGCTGGTCGCTATGAACACTAGCGGCAAAGATGAAGAACGGCTTATAAAGAACGACGGATGGCTTGACGGAGATTGTAAAAAACCTAGGTATTTGCTGATAGAGCCAGCCCAATTCAGCATATGGGCTTTCTTTTTCTTCTTTCTATGGGCTAACCGTATGTTATATTTGCCCTCTTGGTGGGCAGAAAACTCGGTTCCAGATCTGACCCGGTGCTACCTGAACCACATATACAACCAGGTTTCAGGTTCTTAAAGAAATTGTACCTGGATTCAAACCTAACACGGCCCCACTAAAACTGGTTATGCCTCGACCTTGTTAAAACCCAAACCCAACCTGACTAAAAACCCGATAAATAACTAGCAAACCTGTTTAAAATATGACCATACTCCGGAACAAGTTTCTACCTGACTATGTTATAAGTGTTTTCATAACTACCGGTTGTTTGCTTGTTTTTGTTCTAAGTACTTATATCTATCACATGTTTCTACTTTCTAGCTAATTTTAAAATATATTAACTAGTACATTGAATTATTAGAAACTTGAAATTCTTACATTATGATTTTGTTAGAAGTGTGATTATGTGTTTGATATTTCATAATTTCAAGGCAATTTTAGATAGTTTTAAGATGTATTTCGAGTAATGAGCAATTTAAAAAGTAAGTTTTATCCACATAAATTCATTAAAAGATACACACAATACTCGCGTACCTCATGAGTCTTGCACAACGAGTATATGATACTAGCGTTATTGAAACATGACTCGAATTCAACCTATTACTATTCATAGTGGTTACGTTGTTTGTATTATGGATGTAAGGGAAATGCCTTGATGAGGTGATTTCTACTTAGGGGTTAACAAACCTTAACCGTTAATCAAAATTAACTGATAATCAAACCATCACCTAACCGAATTACCCAATAATGCAACTAACCAACGGTTATGGTTAACGTTATTTGATTAACCGATTAATCAGTTACGGTTATGGTTAAGGGTGCCCGATAACCAAAAGTTAACCAAGCCAAACCGAAAAGAATTATGCCATGCTTACATCAAAACGAATACACAGTTACATGTATACGAAAAACCCGTTTGAGGTCACCGATTCTTTTTTCCATATTTTCATATTCATTCAGTTCAGTTTTTTTTTGTTTCAAACGTAGCTCGATTAACTAACCGAAACCGAACTATACCAAACTCAATTAACGTCCAAAATAAAAAAGAAACTATAACAAGTTAATTAGGTTTCATCCCGTCCCGGTGACACTGAACAAAACACCAAACCTCATCGGCGATCAAACATCCGGTGACTATGGCGGTGGATACAATACCTCCGATCATCCTCACACAGCTCAATTACCTTCTCAGTCACTCTCCTTACTCCATCAAGGTATAACATCCTTTCAATTAGGGTTTCATTTGCTTTTGTAATGAATATAATAAACCCTAGGTCATAATCACATTTTGTTTCTTCTTCTAAAGGTTGAGCAGATGTGGTCCGGTTCTAAAATCCCCGGTTTGATTGACCGGTTCACGTTATCGATACCGTTTTGTCTCGATTACATTAAATGTTAGTTTACTTGACCTTATTTGGGCGTTTTTGTTGACTTGCTTGATTGATATTATTAGACTCATTTGCTTGTGGATGTAATCTCTGTATTCAAATTGGAAAAACCATCAGTAGCTGATCTATTTATGTCGGTTAAGCTACAGCACTGCACGGGTCGATAAGCACAGCGCCTAGTATTCATTGTTTACGGCTCATTGATAGTTAGAATAGATTCATAGACCAGGTCTTAGGGCTGTAACCGAACCGATCATTGAAATGTTTGTGTAATCATGTTTGTCTGTTAAGCTTTTATCGGACTAATGAACGGTTCACGAACAGCTAATTGAATGAATTTTCTTGTTCGTGGTTGTTCATTAATGAAATGAACTTGTTCGTGAACAGTTCACGAACACAAATGAACACAAGCAACATGTTATTTAATTTGGCTAACCAAGAATGGTCAATTGGTCAGTGTCAACGGTTCAGTCTGGCTACCAAGTTTGTGGTTGTATTTTTTTACCATTCATGTTCATGTGTTAATTTTATATTATACATAGAAATTAATCACATAATACTCATATTTTTTTTTGTTTTATAATAATAAGTTGTATGAATAAAGATTAGAAAAGTCATTAAAAGGTATTAAAAACATTTAATGAACAAACTTAAATGGACGTGAAAGAACACTACATCGAACATTCACAAACACAATTCGACGAACATGGCCTCCGTTCATGTTCATTCATTTAGTAAATCAAACGGAATTCCATGTTTATGTTCGCTCATATATTAAACAAGCGTATATAAAGGAACTTCCCACCGAACAATTTGCCGAACGTTCTGTTGTTGACAGCCCTAATGTGGATTTTGTTGTAATCACAGGGGATGTCATCTACAATGCACAATTTCCGTTGTTGGCTCCTGATATCATATTTGGTCCTGAAGTTGAGCACTTTAGACCATATCCTGTTGGTAGAGAAGGAGATGTAAAGGCTAAAAACAGTTTATCTGATTGGAACTGTAAAGATCCAACCAGGCTGTTGTCATTGATTCATGAACTTAGGTATTTTACACCTTACAATTTGCTCATCAACATTATGAATATTATTCGTTATACACAAGGATTTTCATTGCAGGAGTTTGTATATGGCGTACCAGAAGAAACGAGTTGGCGAAGTTGATGATGAAAGACTGAAGTTTGAAATCAACACCATGTATTCTCGCGAGGTAATCTTTTGATTTACTGTGTAAATATTTTTGATTTTTGCCATTATCTTATTATATATTTTATTCAATAATATGTAACCATTGTTCAGGGAATTGAAATGTATATGAGCTCTGGTGTTGACAAGGTACTATTTATGAGTTATATACTTGCATTTGATTATTAAATAGCCTTTTAGTTTTCAAATTATTTATAATCTCCATTGAACTGTAGTGTAGCCAGAAGAGGTGAAATTTGCAGTTCCATTGTTAGAGATGGATTTAAACAAAATAGTTGCGGGGTCCACTTGGCGACATCAGCAGAAGATATACTTACAGGTTATCTTGTTTATGTTATACATTCATATATGCTAGTTGCAGGGTACTTAAGTTTGTATTATATAAATACAGGTTATATATCCTGTGAGTAGAAAGTATTTAGCAATGGCTTCAGCACCACGTTTGAAATTAATATCATCACCCGAGTTGAAGGCACTATTTTCCATTGATGAGTTCAGGCTTCCTTCTTGGGTAGAAGGAATGTAAGTGTTAAAAATCATTTATTTATTATTTTTTATCGAGACATGCAACAGTTTACTTATCGTTTTAAACTTAAGGAAATAACATAAATCATCCTTTGTGCTCATATGCTGCAATAATTTACATGCTTTACACTAACAGGTGCTAATATTTTCTGTTAAGTCCAGTCATGTGCCTTGTGCAAGGATGTTTTGGTTGTTTTACTCTCATATGGATCATTCTTGGAGTGTACTAAAACATGGATAAAAATACGGCGAGTTACAAGAATGGTCCCTATGAGAGTAAATAGACCAAAATGCCCTCACATGCAAGGCAAATGACTAAATTTAACTGAAAATTTTATCATCTATTTGTGATTAAGACGTAAATTATTACAACATATGAACATGAAGGATGATTTCTGTTACTTCCTTAGTTTAAGGACGAAAAGTGAAATTTGCTATATATCAGAAGGACGAAAAGTGTTATTTTTTATAATATTAATCTTAGAATTTTAATTATATATATTAAAGGTGCATGGCTGAATATCTTCCCACTTTAGAGGAGATGCTTGAATCACAGGTTAACAATAATCTTCTACATTTACAGGTTAATATTTATATTTTTCCAGCAATTTTTATTTGTTTTCTTTTTTATAGATTAAAGACGCGGTTTCATCAATTGAAGTTAGAAGAAAGTTTATTACAGCATTGGCTATTCCTTTTGGAAGGCCAATAGAAGCTGATCCGGTATTTAAACTTTTACTTTATATTTTAAATACATTTTTTAAAAAAACAAAATCTTATATTATAATTGGTTTGCTAGGTATTTTGCCGGAAGGCCACGTTTCTAGCATGCTCTGGAGTGTTTACATTTCTGGTATTAACCGTCAATATTAATTTAATATACTTTTGAATTCTAATATATTTAAATTCAATGCAAAATAAAACAATTCGTGTATATGGTATATAGGTTCACTTTACACTTCCACTGCAGTTTCCAAGGCAACAACCCGCTCTGGTGCTTCAAAGCTCTCAGGTTAATATTCATTTTTATTTATCCGTGTATAAATAACATATGCTATGGTTTTAAGTGCACTATTTCGTGTTATTTATTGTTAATTTGGGTTCTGTGTTCATCTTTGAAGCATTTTTACTCTGGTAATGCACCAATCAAGTCGGCTATTTTACAAGATTACCCCTGGAGTCCTAGATGGGACACAGCACAAATGGCTGAGAGAATATTGTAAGTTACTTGAATTTTAAAATCTAGTTTTCTAAATCCATATATTTCATACGTTTGATTCTCATGAAGTTTTTTTTATCGTTACAGTGATTATCTTGTGGAAGAATGCTTAAATTTCAAGAAGCATTGCAATGAAGTGCTCGTTCAGCAACGCTAGTGTTAGTTACTTCAGCTGTTTGTATTATCTGCATGACTTACTTTCTGTATTGTCGGGTTTGTTTTTTGAATTTGCAAGACGGTTGTATTTGTGATGTTGCGTTGATATTAGTTTTGGATATTAACAAAATTTGGTAATTGTTTGAACATTATGGTGCCTGTTAGTTTACTGATGGATTCAGCTGCATATGGTACATTTTGGTGGCTTTGGGTTGATGTTTACTCAAATCATTTGTACTACTTGTGGTCATTGTTTTGAAGTTCTTGTCATGATATTAACTGTTCTTGATTTGTTGAGCTGATTGTGACGGAGTGCAGCGTCTTTAATATTAACTCGTTTCGTTTTGCTTTGGACCCGTTAGGGGAGTTGTCCCAAGTGACTGGCTGTTTTTCTAGAAGTGTTTAAACACCTTTTCTCATTGAGACCCATAAAGTTAGCAGATCGCGCATGTTAACATGTAATTTCGATTAATATGATATTCAACCAACTTTTTTGGGTCATCAAGTTGTGATGATCAACCTTAACATATAAAAATGTTGTTAAATAACATTTGTTGATGCAGTTTTAGAAGCAATTAATGGCTCGAGAGACTCATGATTAATTAAAAGACGATAATTGAATTGAAGTTCAAGAACAATGTTCTTATCAATAAAACTTAAATAAAAAACTAAGAAAATAGACAATCATAGATCCCTATTTATACTAAACAATGAAAAAGATAAACTAGGAAACGAGATAAACATAAATAATAAAAGATATTAAAATCTTAATTCGAATTAGGAGATAAATCTGCATCATTTGTATTGGTATTACATACGACATTACACGAACACAAATTCACAAACATCACGTAAAAAAAGTCATAAATCTGCAAAAAAAAAAGGATTATCTTATGAACTAGTCTTCATTATGATGTTAAGTCATATTTCATCTCTATGAATCAGGAATCAAGTTACAAACATCACGTAACAACCGTTAAAAAGTCTACAGGGCTAGAACGACACAAACCTAAATAAGATGTTGAAATCATTAAATTAAAACATATTACATTTTTTTTTTAAATCAAAGTGCATTTTAAATTGTTTTCAAGTTAATAGATTAATGCATTATGCATATGATGTACGACCGATGGCCTGCCTTTGACTTATTTGATATATCCATTTGGCAAAATAGACGAAACTTGATGGTCACTACAATGCAAATAAAAAAAATGTTTCATATTCAATAAGATTCGTAAGTTTCATCTAAAATATACATGTTAGTTATTAAAGATTTAAGATGACTTTTGTTATAATCATTATCATTTGGTACGTAACAAATGATATATTATGCTACATAGTCGAAATAGCAAGTCAACACATTGAATTTGGTATAATCTTTACACTTACTACATAAATATATTCATAAGATGATTTTAATATTATCATTGATATTTCAATAGAACAAGTGGGCTTCGATATAAGTTAGTTTCTTTGTTTGGAGACCATCTCTAAACAAGATTCCATTTGCGGACGCCTTAAGAAAAAAAGAGTAGGAAACATTCCAACTGACTGTCAACTGTGTAGGTTTTTGGAGTCGGGAGTCGAAAGATCACATTATAACCATGTGTGAGATAGAGATAATTGTGTCGTCTCAAATATGTATATGGTACAAACTTTGCAGGTTCATGCTTTTTCGGTAAAGGATCTACTAAAATATATAATTCATAGAAAGTAACATCATATACATTGCCTAATGCATTTCAAGTTTGATGTTGCATCTTGTTTCCAATTAAATATTCAATAAATGCAAAGGTATTTAATTCATATCCATATAAATGTCTATCAGAAAATCATATGTGTTATTCTCTAATTGTTTCTCACATATCTCAAGCCACTAGATGGTATGATTTATAATATAAGGTTTTTCATGCGTTTGACTCGAATTCACGGATATGAGTTTCATCAAACCTGGATATATAGTTCTTAAATGAGTTATAACATCTCATTTAGTTGTGAAACCCCGTCATAATCAAACAATAATTTTTGCGGGTGATGAGTCTCACCAAACCCGGATAGCCCTTAAACGGGTAATAACATCCCTTATTTGTGAAATAACTTCTTAATCATCAAACAATAATTTTTACGGGTCATGGGTCTCACCAAACCCGAACGGCCCTTAAACAGATTATAGCATCTTATTATTTGTGAAACACTTTCATTATCAAACACTAAGGGGGTGTTTGGGATTGCTTATTTTCACCAACTTATAACATATAAACTTTTTGAGAAGTAATAAGGTGTTTGGGATTGCTTATACTGTGAGAGGAAAAGTTCCACAAGTTACACTTTTGTAACTTATTAACTTAATGAAAAGTTATAAGGAGGTAAAATAAGGAATCCCAAACACCCCTAATTTAATTTCTCACCTTTACATATTCTCATTCGCTGGTCTATATTCTCCATCACTGGTTAACTTCCGATTACCACCCACCGTTGTCAACCTCCCCTCTCATGCATCAAACACCATCGTCACCTACATCAACCACCACTTTTCTGAAGGCAAATATTTGTGTTCATATTTGTTTATTTAAAAAATCAACATGTTTCTGTCCGTTCGTTAAAAAACTAAAAATCTACACATCTAAAATGAAAGAGCCAGACATTAAAAACATATTGAATGTAACAAACTAATATATACGTATTAAATCACAACAAAACAAATTAAAAAATAAAACAGTTACAAAATATAAAATAGCAAAACGATTAAAAACAAACCTAAGTAAACTCCCGTGGGTGACTCAAATAATGGATATAATATAATATTCTTTTGTATAGAAATATATTTTAATCATGTTTGTATTAAATCACATAATAATTTATTAGTGTGTTAAATACTACTAGACGAATGTCTGCGCGATGCGGCGTGAAACAAAAATTCTAGTAATCATGTAACAATTACGGATGTTCAAGGTTCGTTTGAAACCTTGAAAACACTTAAACCAATCACCACATTTGAATAGCTGGTTTTTGAATGTTCAAACCATATCAAACAATTCAATTTACGGTTTATACAAAAAATAGAGCATATAAAACCGGACCAGACTGTAAACTTATTAATGAAGCTCAATGCGTGACAACAAATCATTAGTAATGATTAATTTTTAAATTTTCGAAGGTTCAGTTTTGGTTTTCAATGACAAAAAATCAAACCAACGGTTTGGCTCACGGTTTAACTTAGAAACTGTTAAAACCAAATTGAGAACGCCCATACGTAACATGTTAAATTTTTTAATTAAAAAAAAACTATATCAATACCATACCCAAATTAAAGACAATCAAATGCTTATTTTTATGGTGCAATTTAAAAAAAAAAATATATTAACGTATGAAAAAGTTACGGCCGTTGAAAAATCGTTAGTGGGAAGTTGGTTACAATTAAAATAAAAGGGAATACATGTGTAAAGATGAATGTTCAAAGTTATAACAATTTTTAAAATTTACAAAAGTTGAGTAAAATTGAGGGAGAAATGCTGTAAATAATTTTATGCATATTTTTCAATGGACAAGTTTGTCCCCTTACATGCTATAGAATGTGTATCTTATGCTTTACAAGTTGTAAATTACTTAATAAGTAGGTGTCTTAATTTGCCCATGTCTCATGTATTATATATAGTATAGATAAGAAAGGTTAAAACTAGTTATAACATAATTATTAAATGATCATATATGTAAACTAATAAAAGTCATCTAATTTATTGTTATGAAAATATTGTTATTTCACAAATATACTGTTCTTACTTCTTACCGTTATTTATTTAAAAATTGGTTATTTATTAAACTCGATTTCCAATATATACTTGACTTAATACAAGTATCACTTCTAATTTATATAGAACAAAACCTTAAAAAAGCCAGAAGCAAAATAAGATATATTGATATACATGCATCATGATTTATATTTTTCTTGTTAACCACTTCTTAGTTTATGTAACATTGATCTGATCTATAGATTTTATTTAATCTTTTTTTTTAATTATAACCAAGCTAATGAATTATCAATAACAAAATACTAAGGGCACCCGGGGTGGTTCATTTCTCATCACACACTACCACCAATGGTGGTGTGTCACATCACCAACCCTAAATCCATCACATGTGATGGATTTTATAAGGGGTGATGGTTTGGTGTGATGGTTTTTTGTTTTTTGCTCTCCCAACAGTCAAATTCTTGGAAAGACACCCTCTCAAGCGTGATGGCCATCACGCAAAACACCCTCCTCAAGCGTGACAAAGCACCGGCGGCGATGTGGGGAGAACCCATCACACGTGATGGTGGTTCCTCACGCAGTGCCCCGGGTGCCTTAATATATTTTTAACCACCCTACATGACAAATCAACTTGTTAACTTCTTTTGTCCTCAAATGATTTGAGAAAACAGTATTCTTTTTAATTTATTTGCTCACATGATTGATATTACGTTTTCAAACAAGAATCCAGCATGTTGACCCCTCGTATCTATGATTATTCAGTTTTAGTCCCCTTAGTTACCTTTTTATAATTAATCCCTTACATTGTTCCGACCATATCCATTTACATGAGAAACTTATCTTAGTATAGCATCTTATAAGAAGCTATTTTTTACATAGCATGTCCTCTACTCTCTTATGCTTATAACTTTAATACAATATTTTTCATTTTATTAACTTTTTATATGGAATTATTAATCAAGTTTGTATTAAACAAACCAATCTTTTCATGATGTCCATAATTTCCTCGAAAACATTTTACCCAATTACACGCATTCGGCTCCCTCTCAAAACATTAGTAAGTCCATAATTCATTTAGCCTACACAAAAGTTAACTTCGGTTGTATATTTCACTCACGATGCTAATCCCTATGAAAAAGGAGAATTTGATCGCGAAATAAATTAGATGATTTTATAGGAGGTGAACCGTTACAACCTTTCAGTTGGTGGTTAACAGACGGTCTTAACTACCTTACAATTAGCATTCGCTAGGAAGAAACATTGTTGCTACTTGTTCAATAACTTTTTAACAGCTTTGTTATTACCAATCTTTAGTAATACTATTACTTTCAGGTTATGTTGCTATCGACCAGTAGCAACTTGTTATTGATTTCAAGTCATTTCTGAAGATCATTTATGCATGCATCTTTTAATCACCAGTCAACGAAACCCCCACTGAAGAAATGTTGCCCCCCTTGAACCTGCAGGTTCATAGGTGTCTTATATAAGAATGATAATGAAGGAGCATGTATTATAACATTACACACGTCTTAAACCAATTAATTTCTTAAAGTAGTAATGGTGACAATCATATGGACATTGTTAATTATACTAGTTTTACTCATGATTGTAAAACCATGTTTCACACCCGGCTAAATACCCATTGAGTAATTATCCCTTGAGTATTAGGCATGTCGATTTTCAAACACATTATTTTTTACCTTTTCTTCCATCTCTATTACCCAAATAATAACTAAAAATTAGTGGATTAGTAGATCACTCTATTACACAAGAACAACTTAAAATAAAACAATATATATTTACAAGTATGTACATTTCAGATAATCGTATCAGATATCACTTAATACTATGCTCGTTTGTCCATCTTATACCCACAAAAACTTTTTAAAACCAATTGATACCCAATCTCATACCTGAATATCTTTCCCAAACGGTGGCGAAGTATAGCGAGTGCAAGGGGTGGCCCCAGCCTCCCTTTTTTTGCGCAATAGTGTAAATATAGCCGTTTTCGACCAAAAATTTGAGCCTGGCCCACCCTCATTTATGAAATTTTTTATACATTTTAAGTCCACCTCTTGTGTCTAAGTCCAAGCTTCACCGCTGTTCCCAAATGTACCGCATATCCTATGTGTTCATGCAAACATATTTTCAGAAAACACTTGTTTTGCAATTAACAAAACTTTAGTGTCAAAACTAGCCATTCCCAAACTTTCAAACCCCCCCCAAAGACCCATATATATATTATTCAATACCCTGACGCCATTTGTTAACTCACTCACTCACTCACTCACTCCTATATTATTATTAGTATTAGTATTAGTATTATCATCTCCATCCCACCGTCAACCGCTTCAACCCATACAAACCCATGAGAGAAATCTTACACATCCAAGGCGGCCAATGCGGCAACCAAATTGGCGCCAAGTTCTGGGAAGTCATCTGCACCGAACACGCCATCGACTCCACCGGCCGCCACACCAACTCCGACTCCACCCTCCAACTCGAACGGATCAATGTCTACTTCAACGAGGCTTCCGGCGGCAGGTACGTCCCACGCGCCGTGCTGATGGATCTGGAGCCTGGGACCATGGACAGCATTAGATCCGGGCCCAACGGGCAGATATTCCGGCCCGATAACTTTGTGTTCGGGCAGTCGGGTGCGGGTAATAACTGGGCCAAAGGTCATTATACGGAAGGTGCGGAGTTGATTGATGCCGTGTTGGATGTTGTCAGGAAAGAAGCTGAGAATTGTGACTCCTTGCAAGGTATATAATAATAATAATAATAATAATAATAATAATCGTCAGTATATCCCACCAATAGCAAAGCTATGGTAGGGTCTGAGGAGGGTAAGATGTAGACAGCCTTTCCACCCATAAGGATAGCTATGGTAGGGTCTGAGGAGGGTAAGATGTAGACAGCCTTACCTCTACCCCATAAGGATAGAGAGGCTGCTTCCGGTAAGACCCCGGCTCGAATTTCCATCATCATCTCAAATAATAATAATAATAATAATAATATGTTTGGTTGATTGTGTGATTGAGTGTTAATTGTTGAGATCTGGATCTGAATAATATGTCGGTGCGTTAATAATAATAATAATAATATGAATTGTTACAGAATTGTGGAGTTTGAAGATGATTATTTGTTGGTTTAATAGTTAATATCAAGTTTTATGTAGTTATAAACTTTGATCAATTGTAAAACTCGGTTTTAGGTGCCGATTGGTCGCTGATTTGGTTTTGACTAATTGGCTCCTAAAATCGGTGAAAATTGAGTGAAGTTGGTCAAATTTCAGTCATAATTGGCAAGTTTCGGTCAAAATTAGTCAAATTTCAGTCATGATTGAAGCTATGTACTTATAAACTTTGATGAATCCGATCGTTCGCTAATCACAGGGCTGCCGATTTGGTTTTGACTAATTGGTAGGGGTGCAAATGAGCCGAGTAGCTCGCGAGCTACTCGAGATCGGCTCGTTAAAAAGCTCGTTCAAGCCGAGCTTTATCGAGCCCGAGCCCGAGCTCAAGCCTAAAAATAAGCTCGTTTAATAAACGAGCTCGAGCCCGAGCTTTACTTATCGAGCTCGAGCCGACTCGCGAGCCTAAACGAGCCTGCTATTTATATACTTTTTTTAAAATATATATTTAATAATTATTAATTAAAAAATATAATGTTATGAAAAAATAGATAAAAATAACAAAATAATATATATTCTTTTATACACAAAACTATAATAGAAAAATATATATAACATAATTATAATTATATAAAAAAATAATTGATAAATAGTAAACGAGCCGAGCCCGAGCCGAGCTCGAGCTTCAAAATCCATTCACGAGCCGAGCTCGAGCTTTGAGAATAGAGCTCGAAACGAGCCGAGCTCGAGCTCGAGCTCTGTGTAAGTTAAACGAGCCGAGCTCGAGCTTAGTCGAGCTCGGGCTCGGCTCGGCTCGTTTGCACCCCTACTAATTGGCCTCGAAAACTGGTGAAAATTGATCAAAGTTGGTCAAATTTTGGTCAAAATTGTTTGAAGTTGGTGTAAATAGTTTTTCAAAATTTTAGTCAAAATCGGTCAAGTTTCGGTCAAAATTGTTTAAAGTCGGTGTGAATAGTTGTTCAAAACTTTAGTCAAAATCGCATGAATTTCGGTCTAAATCTTTTGAGTCGTTGAAAAATTATACATATAAATCCAACCCGTATATAAAATTTTGACAAATTTTGTGTATATAATATTAAGTTTGGAAAACTACATATAAAATTTCAATCCACGCCAATCAGTTGCTAATTGTTGGGACTTGGGCTGCCGATTTGATTTAACTAATCGGCACCTAAAATCTGTGAGAATCGGTCAAAATGGTCAAATTTTGATCAGATTTGGTCAAGTTTCGGTCAAAATTGTTCAAAATAGTTGGTTAAAATCGGTCAAATCTTTGAAGAATTTGAAAAAATAAACTCACAAGTCATAATTCCAATCCATCTATAAGGTTTTGAAAAAAATTGTATATATATAAGTTTGCAAAATTTCATATAAAATTTCGACTAGTGCCTTGCGAGTTCTAAAACTCTGTTATAAGATCATCTTTTTGTTTAAAGTATCACCTGAAATCGAAATTTACCTTTTTGAAAATCTTATAAAAGGATATTCCAACAACTTTTCATGGATGATCATAATCTTTTAGGCAGATAAAAGTGACCAGCTATTAATAACTTTTTGGACCGTTTGCTTTTAGATCCTTTTGTTAAACTTCAACCACATAAATGATTTACTTTGATCACAACTTGCAGGTTTTCAAGTCTGTCATTCACTCGGAGGCGGTACCGGTTCTGGCATGGGAACACTCTTGATTTCAAAGATCCGAGAAGAATATCCTGATAGAATGATGCTCACATTCTCTGTTTTCCCTTCACCGAAAGTCTCTGACACGGTTGTCGAACCGTATAATGCCACACTCTCGGTACACCAGTTGGTCGAAAACGCTGATGAGTGCATGGTTCTTGACAATGAAGCACTTTACGACATCTGTTTTAGAACGTTAAAACTCAGCAATCCAAGCTGTAAGTAGTTAAAATTTGTACTTTCGCATATTAGTAATTATAAGTCAACTATTGAGTTTGATCAAATATGTTTTATTTGTTTACAGTTGGTGATTTGAACCACTTGATATCAGCAACCATGAGTGGTGTAACATGCTCGTTACGGTTCCCGGGTCAACTCAACTCTGATCTCAGAAAGCTTGCAGTCAATTTAATCCCATTCCCACGCCTGCATTTCTTCATGGTCGGTTTTGCCCCTTTGACTTCACGCGGATCGCAGCATTACACGTCACTAACCGTCCCAGAACTGACTCAACAAATGTGGGATGCTAAGAACATGATGTGTGCAGCGGACCCGCGTCACGGGCGTTACTTGACCGCTTCAGCAATGTTTAGAGGTAAAATGAGCACGAAAGAGGTCGACGAGCAAATGATAAACGTGCAAAACAAGAACTCGTCTTATTTCGTCGAATGGATTCCAAACAATGTGAAATCGAGCGTTTGTGATATCCCGCCGACAGGGTTGTCAATGGCTTCCACGTTTGTTGGAAACTCGACTTCGATACAAGAAATGTTTAGACGAGTGAGCGAGCAGTTTACTGCGATGTTTAGGCGAAAGGCGTTTTTGCATTGGTATACTGGTGAAGGTATGGATGAAATGGAGTTTACTGAAGCGGAAAGTAATATGAATGATTTGGTGGCGGAGTATCAACAGTATCAAGATGCTACTGTTGATGATGAGGAGTATGATGAAGAAGAGGGTGTTGAGGGTGGTGAGTATGAAGAGTAAAGTGGTAAAAAGAAATATAAGTGATGTTTTGTTTTGTTTTGTTTTTTTTATCAGTTTGTATGATACTGTTTGGACTTTGGAGTGTACTTTTTTGAGGTTGTGGTTACTTTTTTAGATATTATGATGTTTGGATGGTTTGGGTAATGAAAGTGTATGAATAAGGGTATGATATTGTGGTTTAAATTGTTGGTATTGTGACAGTTTTTGAGTATTAATATGTGAAAGGCTATTTTTGTGTAGAGAAATTAATGAATTTATAGTAAGGCTGAGGGGTGTGGGGCTTCAGCGGGGGCGCGAGCGGAAGGGTATGATATTGTGGTTTAAATTGTTGGTATTGTGACCGTTTTTGAGTATTAATATGTGAAAGGCTATTTTTGTGTAGAGAAATTAATGAATTTATAGTAAGGCTGAGGGGTGTGGGGCTTCAGCGGGGGCGCGAGAGCCCCTCCGCTCGCGCCCCCAGGCGCGAGCACCACACCACCGGGGCGCGAGAGGGGCGCGAGCACGGAATTCAAAGCAGGCGCAAGGTGGGTCGCGGGAGAAAGGTGGCGTAAAGGAGCATTGGGAGACGTGACATAGCCGTTGGGAGTACACAAATGAGCCGTTGGGCTCTTTAATTTAATAAAAAAAAAATTATTCTTCCTATATATAAACCCAATATCACCTAAAACAATTACCACACCCAAAATCACATAAAACAATTACCACAACTTCAAAAAAAAAACCCAAAATCAACCCATCTTCCAAACTTTTTTTTAGATATCAATGTGTTTTTTTTTAATGTGTGTTTTTTTTTAATAATTTATGAGTTTTTTTAATAATACGTTTTTTGAATATATTTATAAAAAAATAAAAAAAAATCCGCTGGAGCCCCTGCTGGAGCCCCTCCACACCAGGGCCAGGGGCTCCAGCGGGGGCTTCATCACCCATCTTATCCAGTTTCTCTCTCTGCCACACGTCACAATATTATTGGCTGGAGCCCCCACTCGCGTCCCCGTTAGAGCCCCCCACACCCCTCAGCCTAATGAGTGAGTGGAGATGATGAGATATTGTGGCATGTAGTAATGATTGGAAACAAAGGGACAAAATGACCTTTTTGAACCAAGCAAAGATGTGGATCTGGTTTTTTAAACAAGGGATTACACAGATAGACAAGTTTGATCAATAATTTACTAAATAAACATGTTTATTTAGTCTACATCTTTTCAATCATTGGTTTTTAATCAATAAACAACTAACACGTCACCGAAGCCAGCTAAGGCGGCTAAGACTTAGCCTCCATCTTATGGGCACGGAATTTTATAAAAAGTAAACGGGTCCCACCTTTAACCAATAAAAATTCGACACGTGTCAAAGGCGTCTAAACTTAGCATACATCTATGGTTATTTAGCCGACATCTCTGACTCTTAGCCGTCTTCGGTATACGTGTCTATTTAGTTAGCTGGCTCGAAATATTCCTTCTTAGCCGGCTCCAACTCGGCTTGTAGGCTAAGGCTTCACTTAGCCGCCTTCAATTTTTTCATTTAGCCGTCTAATTTTAGCCGCCAAAATTGAATATTTTACCAACCTTATTAAATATTTAGCCGGTTTCACTTAGCCATCTTCTTAGCCGGTGTAAATTTAGCCGTCAAAAAATTAAATATTTTACTAACTTACCAACTCTATTAAATATTTAGCCGGCTTCACTTTAAAAATAATTTGTCTATACGATTAATCATATCAAAGGGTAATTGTACTTTGTACGTCGTTCAAAAATAAATTGTACTTTGTCCTCTGCTCAAGCCACTTGCTACTTGATAGAGTGTCCTTTCTTAAAATTAATTGCCGTTCCAAAAATAAATAAAAGTCAAAGGGCTTGAAAGATGAAATATATATCTTTTAAAACCGAAGCCACTAAGGCCATGTGAGTGGAGGGGCTACAATTGGGGCGAATTGTGACACGTGGTGCCCAGTCAGCATGGAGTGGAAATTTGTTTTTGGAGTGTAATGGTGTAAGGGCTGCAAGTTGGGCCTACAATGTCTTTTTTATTATTTTCTTTTTATAATTAAACTAACTAAATAAAAACCAATATATTCAAATAATTAAATAAAAAGGCATTAAAATTAAAACGAAATACAAAAAAAAAATACATAACTAAAAATATAAAAAAAACATATAGCTCGGTTGGCGTACATGTTTAGGTTCGGGTTGGGAAATTGAAACGGATAGCTCGGTTGGTTTAGGTTCATCGAGTTCCATTGTAAGTTCACGTTCGGTTGGTTTTGCGAACCATGGTGTTGACCGAAAGGAGGGAATGGGTGGTTCAGGTTGTTTCTAGGATTCATTTTGCATATACACATATATATATATATATATATCACACACACAACATATATACATATACATATATATATATATCACACACACAACATATATGCATATACATAGATATACACACACACAACATATACATATACATATATATACACACACAACATATATATATATACATATATATATGTATTACACACACATATATACATATACTAATATATACACACACATACATATAATATAATAATAATATTCTTCTTCTTCCACAGTGATAAAAACACCCCGCCCCCGCCCAAATTCGCCCACTTATCGCCTGGGGAGCGGTGTTCGCGCCCAATCTCGCCCCAATTCGCCCAAGCCCGAGCCCCACTACACATGGCCTAAGGTTCTTTGTTATGAAATAACTAGTAAGAGCTAGTATTTTTTTTGAACGGCCAACGAAAAGCTCTTTATTAAGAAACAAACAACACAATCAAATACAACCAATTATCTACATTAATATAATAATTAAATATTAGTGTAGATAATGATTAGTTATCGTATCATGTCACTATCATGTAGTTAAATATTTATTTTATTAATTTAAGTGTTATGGGGTAACTAACCATTATCTACATTAATATAATAATTAAACTTTTTAAAATAATAATAATAATAAATGATGTCATCATGCCCACATGACACGGATGGCGTGAATACCAAAAAAGAGAGAGAGAGAGAGAATGGTGCTGTTATGGGGTAGTGCCTAGCCCCATGACGCCAATTGATGAGTAGCCCGACATGGTGTAAATGATGTTATCATGCCCACATGATACGAATGACGTCTCCTCAACACATGGGTTAATTGCCGATGCAAGAACATGACATATCTTATGAGCAATCTATATATATCATTAATTATTTAGTGTTAATATATGATAGTAGGTCAAACTAGTTTCTTTTTTTTCTTTTAGCAACATTTGAAACTACTTCAATGTCTAATTGAGCCTTTCTGACCCGAGAGGTCAACCGTTCATATTGATTTTGACGTTCCAGTCCTGACTTACTCAGGAACACCATCATTAGGAACCCGCAACAACCCCTTAAGTCAGGTTTCGAACCTTAACCAATTCTAAAGCACAAGCTCCGAAATATTTAAGCTAAATATAAGTTATGAGAGAGGAAGGGGCACCCATATGGGTAGGGGGCATGGGTTTCAAACCACATGGCAACACCATCCCACACCATGTGGGTAAGGTGCATTGCTTCATTTCATGACAAAGGTTTGCCACACAAAATTGATTCATTGTTGACCATTTAAGAATTAAAATGAATTAATAAAGTTCTAGGGTACTTGTGGGTAGGTACTTGTGGGTAGGTGTTGCTAGTAGCTTTGTGGTTTGTGGGTAATTAAGGGTAGAAATGAGGTGGCAGTACATGATTGACCAGCGCATGGGTAATACCCATGAGTGCCCCTTCCCCTCTGACACCGACTATGCTTCTAAAAACATTGTCTCGTTGCCACAAACAAGTTTTTTATGCGACGAGTTTAAAGGAACAATGTCGGAATCATTATGCTTTCTAAAAACCTTATTCTCCGCCACACACTATTCTTTTTAAAAGTTGAAGCCATAACCGCATTCGGGCCATATAAAGAAAAAAATAATATTCACCCAAATAGCACGGGGTTTATGCACAAATCTCTACCATCCAAAAACCCAACGCCGATGCAACCCTTATCCTTCGAAGCCAATACCATCTTCCAAGGACCCAATGTGTATTTCTATCCACCTCATTTCCACCCGGAAAAAAAAACCTAAACCGAATATGTTCGAGGACCTTGAACACATCCATCGTAACAAGGAAAAGAGATATATAAAAAGTAAAAACTCCCTAACGCACCAAGCACCAATTTAATCAAAATGATCTAGCTCCTATAGACTATAGTAAAAGGTGGTGATTTCCAAAAATTCAAGGCCGGCTCCGAGAAGACGAATTTTTTTTGGGCCTTAAGTAAAATGAACATTTTGTTTGTTGGGTTTGTACAATTTAATTTTAAATGAGCTTACTTGGTTATGATTTGAGTTGCGTAAAATACTTTTGTACAAAAATGAACTTAAAAATGCCTCAAATAAGACTAAAACTCACAACCTCTTGGTTAGATGTCATATCTCTTTGTCACCAGACCAAGCTAGTGGTTATGTAATTGTGTTAAAACATTGATTATACATATTTTTTTTCATAAAATTACATATAATTTTTATTAAAAAAATATTCAGGTTTAGCGGGGTATCGGGTTTGTAGCCGTCGACTACCCTACGACACCCTTAGGCCGGCCCTGCAAAAATTCAATCTTGATTATAATCTATTAATAAAAACTTTCCAACCTCTAAAATTTGCCATATTAAGACCAACCAAAAGACCAGTATATACACAGGAATTTCCAGGGCTTACACTCCATCCATGAAGCACAAACAATTGCATCATAGTTCACTACCACCCCATATAGATTCGATTTGTAAAAATTTATTTTTAAGAAGCAAGGAAAAAACTTTTTAAGAATATGTACCACTGTTTGGGCATTTAATTAAACCGGTCATTCCCCAACGAAAATCACATCGCTTGTATAACTCAAACGTGATAAAGAAACTTCATTTGCACCCACCTAGACTACCTTGAACATACCTGCTTTAGTCGCCTTCTCAATCATGACATGCAAACCATTCGTAACCAAAACAAATAAAATTAATTTGTGCAGATTGTGGGGCTTATTCCCGAAAATACCAGAGCATCTTATGGTCCGGTGTAGGGTTGCAAAATGCATATGGGTCGTTGTACTTGGCTGGGTTATTAAAATATTGGCTTCATCGGGTTTTGGTTCAGTTAACAAGTTACTGGATCTCCCTAGTAAACACAAAAGCAACAAGGTGGAGTGTGAGATGATACAAGCAATTCATTTTGTCACTTTTTGGTTAATATGGAGAACAAGAAACGACAAGATTTTTAAAGACGTACCGGTATTTGTTGACATGGTGGTTAACGACATCAAAGCGACATCATTATCTATATTATATATAAAAGAGGAGTGATGGGCACAAACGTCTTTTCATAATTACATGCGAAGGACAAAACCGACATTTCATAATAGGGCAAGAAAAGTAATTTGTCAATGTACCCATCAATTCTTAAAGCTTTTAGTACAACATTATAAAGCTTCACTTTTGGTGAGATTACTCTTCAATCCTTTAGAAAACAAAAGGTTATGGTTTAAATATCTTATTATTATGGTGACTATTCACATTCTTAACTCTCATGTTTCATTATGTTTCTATTAACTTGTTAGCCTATATATAGTGGATTCTTGTGCTTATATTAGATACATACACAAAACCGACATTTCATAATAGGGCAAGAAAAGTAATTTGTCAATGTACCCATCAATTCTTAAAGTTTTTAGTACAACATTATAAAGCTTCACTTTTAGTGAGATTACTCTTCAATCCTTTAGAAAACAAAAGGTTATGGTTTAAATATGTTATTATTATGGTGACTAAAACAAAAGGTTATGGTTTAAATATGTTATTATTATGGTGACTATCCACATTCTTAACTCTCATGTTTCATTATGTTTCTATTAACTTGTTAGCCTATATATAGTGGATTCTTGTGCTTGTATTAGATACATACATACATACATACCAATGAATAACAACCTCTCTTAACGGATCGTCATAGCTAACGTATGATTGCAAACTTTGGTCATAGCTATCACTCACATTTGGGATGCCACCTGATGAAGCCACAACACGTTCAACATAATAACCTATAAAAGAAGATGTTATGAAGGCGTGAAATATGGAATGAGAAGTTACCATGCGTTGTTGCATTTTACTTAATACTAACCTCCTCGATTTGTCTTTAACCCAATGGTGAGTTCGGTGGATTGGTTATGTTGTTGAAACGATGGTCTAACATTCCTACGTGGTTAGTACGATTTTTTATGCATAGGTCATTGAACCTTGGCGGACGTCCTGGTCGACGACGTTGTGGCGATGCCGTAACGATGAGATTGACATCATGAACATTTTGTGTCGTTTATTACTGCGACGATGGCGGCGGCGCCCTGGTTGCTGGGCTGTAACCGGAGGTGGAGTAGGATTATTTGGAATGTGTGATGATGAAAATTGTGATGCTGCATTGTTGCTTGATGAGATGTTGGTAACGAAATGTGGGCAACAATATATGTCCTCTCTTTGCATTATTGTTGATTTTTAACCATAATAAACAGTTCAAGTTTCAATGTATTACAATTTTGTATAAAACTTCTTATTTAGCCTCAACATTATAAAACTTTGTTTTTTTACCACATTTAAATCATTAGTTTTATATAGTTTTAATAATTATAATTATTAATATAAAATTCAGATTTCTATAAGAAATAAAGAGTCTAAATATAAGTTAATAAACAAAAGGTTATGGTTTAAATATGTAATTATTATTATGGTGACTATCCATGTTCTTAACTTCCATATTTTGTTTTTCAAATTTCTTAATGTTATAATGTTGGGTTAAATGTAAACATAAAACCATAATCATGTAATTTAAACATGGAACTATATAAAATGTTACAGTAACAATAAAGCCATAAGTTTTAAACTTTGTACATCACGTCAAAGGATTTGAGAGTATTGTTTTGAGAAGTGGAGAGGAGGAAGACTATAAATAGTTAATAGGGTTTAGCGATGAAACCGCATGAAATGCATAAAGAAGGTAGCGGTCTAGGAAACCAAGAGCAATGTAATTATTATATATTATCATAATTAACGATGCTTTATTATGTGAACATAATGTAATTTCATTAATTGTGCATTATTATATGTACTTAATGTAGCTAAAAACCTTTTGCATCCCTAAGGATTCAAGAGCTAATAATTATGATTATTAATATAAAATTCAGATTTCTATAATAAATAAAGAGTCTAAATAAGTTAAAAAACAGAAGGTTATGGTTTCAATATGTTATTATTATTATGGTGACTATCCACGTTCTTAACTCTCAGGTTTTTTTTCCAAATTTCTTAATGTTACAATGTTGGGTTAAATGTAATCGGTTTGTTTACGGGTCACGAATCGGCATCTTATCGGGTCACAAGGTCAGATAGTCAACTTCATTTCGAGTCATCGGTGGGTATATGTGATACCATCAAATATTTAACAGGACATGTGTGTGTAAGAAGTCTAAGTTGACCAATGTATGAGGTAGAGATTAGAGATGACCGAAAGCTAATTCAATTGACGATCCGTTAAGAGAGGTTATTATTCATTGCTATGTATGTATGTATGTATATATAATACAGGCACAAGACGTCACTATATATAGGGTAACAAAGTTAATGGAAACACTTTTCTAATTAGTTGTGGGTTTTAATAGTTACTAGGTTTTGTTTAAACTATGATGTTTCTTTAACATAATGGTTCTATTTGTTAGTTTAGTCCAAGTTTAAAAAGATTCAAACTTTATTTAGGTTTCTGTAGGATTTGTCGGTTAAAAAAATTCAGAATCAAATTGGATGCATTGGTAGTTTTATTATGTGATGAACCTTACCAAAAACGAACCATCAAACCGACCCAACTTTTTTATATTTGATTCCATGAGATTGGAGCATATAAAAATAATGCACCCTCATGAAAAAATTCTGGATCTGTCACTGGGCATAAGGACAAAAATCGATTAAAAAATAAAATATAAATATGTTAGCTAAAGAATAGAGCCTGAAATTCGCTTAATGAATAAGTACGCAATTTTCAATTTACTCTAAAAATGTAGGAGAGTTGAATTTTGATACGAAACTATCATTTTATTAAAAAACTAATATTTGAAAATAAATGAAATCAGTGTAAGACAAATATAAAATTCTAAATTAATATTTGGAAGTAATTAGTTAATTATTTATCATATATTTTAAACACGAGTACTACTGAAAATTCTAAGATTGTTAAAAGGTTATACTAAAACATCTTCTTTGTTATAAACGAATAAAATAAAAACACAATGATTTGAATATAAGAGAATACTTCAAAGTTTTATATTACTCCTTCCAATTCCTGAGTAGATCATGTTTACCTTGGATTTAACAAAGTATATGATACTTTCCATCATTTTCTACTTTTAAAAGGGAAACATTTTAATTTCATTTTAATTTTAGACAAAACAACGTTGTTTATTTAAAATACAAATCTTGTAGCAAATCATGAGCATTTGACTACGATTTTATTTAAATATATAAGTTTTTAGTAACATATTAGGACAACACCCTTTTTCCTTTAATTATTTCATGAGAAAATCGATACATTTAAGTTGATGCCTTAAAGTCATATTAAACTAAATAACTCATAATTTTATATTCATGAAATGAAACTCATACTCCATTAACTTACCAATTAACACCTATTTATGTATGCATTTAACTTCAACATTTCAATTTCCAATTAAATGGAAATTGAGTTACAAAATATACACTATATAAGTTATTATCTTTACAAAATCTACGGACATGGCCTACTTACCTCTCGACATCATAATGTTCTACATACTAACACGCTTGGATGCCATCGAAGTTGTTAAATGTAGGTTTGTGTAGGCAATGGCGTGACATGATATCAACACCGGAGTTTGAGACCGCTCAATACTCCCGCTCGCGTATTGCAACAAAGCAAAGAACTATTTTAATACATGACTTCAACTACTCAACTTACTCGATGAACCTGAAACACAACACTTTTGGTCCAAAGACAATAATTCATTCCTCTTCCAAAATGGCCTCACGGGTGTAGAAATAATAGCACACTTGGATGGTCTATTGTGTGTTTGTTTCAACGAAACCAGTGAGATGGTCCTCTGGAACCCAACGACTACTACGCACACCCATCTGTCCACAGATGTCGGCCACGGGTATTACTCAGATGCTACAAGTGCGGTGGGGTTATACAAAGGTCCCGCAAATGACAACAACGTCCTTCATATAACACAAACACCAGCTGCTGTTAAAGCCAATGTGTACTCCAGGAACTCGCAAAGTTGGCGAAACATCCCCTTTGACACCAATCCTGATTATGCAAAACGCGCCTTTTACTTCTCACCTGGCACCGTTTGTGGCACCAACCTATTAGATGCCGACAAAGAATATTACAAGTCAATTGGGGTTGACCCATCAAATGCTACAACACATTAGCTAGAAACTTATTAAAATCCATTGTCGTAATAGCTCATTGTGATTAATTAGTTATAAGCAGTTATAGAGTTAGATGTTTATAGTTTCTTACCTTATGATTCAAGCGGTGAACAATTATATGATATTACTTATTCATTGACAATGTGTTTTGATACATAAGTTATAAAGATGGTACATCACACCCACGTTATTGATTATAAAGGTAAGTTGAGCTACCGTCAAACTACAAACACACATACTCTTAATTTTATTGAATTAGTGTTTTATAGCTCAATGTTTATTATCAAGATTCTTTGTTGTCCAAGTTGTCTCATGGTAACCATAGTTTTGTTCATTTTCATGTTGCAACCCATAAACCCAAATGACTTATTCTCTTTTGAACAATTATTTTACCGTAACATAATCAGTTCGTCAGATGAAAAGTAAAACCCATGCCGACCAATTTGTATGAAAATGGGTTGAAAATTTCCCCTAATAATATTACCATAACGAACTATGTTTAATTTATTATTTTATTGAGAGTTTGTAGATGACTAAATGATGAATCTCAAGTTTATGTCCTAAAAAGTTATAAGTATACAAATTTAGGGTAAGTTAAAATACAAAGTGAGACAAAAATGAAAAGTGTGAGAAGAATTTGTGTTCACACAAAAAAAACACTTTAAAAAATCATAACTCAATATATATAAATAAAAAACGAAAAAAACTTAAAACCAAAATGTTTCCCCTGTCATTCTCATTCACAAAAAAATGGCGAAAAGACACAATGCCGAGAAAAATACACAATGCCGAAAATGAACAAAAAACACAATGATAAACAAAAAAAGACACAATAAATTGCAAAATATAACACAACGCTAGACTAAATATAACACAATGTTGAGTAATATAACACAATATCAAGAAAAAGACACAATCAATGACGAAAATAAACACAAAACACAATGATAAATAAAAAGACACAATAATCTTTACACTCAACATTGTGTCTTTTTCAAGTTTTTTTAGAACGAGGAAGACGGTGGAATCATTTTTGTGTTTTTACATTTTTTTAATTAAAATTTTAGTTATTATTTTTTTTATTTATTAATTTTCATTATTTTTTAGAGGTTTTTTTTTTTGTTACAAATCCTTCTAATCGTTCTCATTTTTGTCCGCCTTTGTAGAATAACTTGACCCTACATATTTATTATATTCTTTGTGAAGGATATCCTATTTGAATGCGCAAGTACATCGGGACCGATGAAAAATGAGAGGCAATTTGTGTTCGGTTTTTGGGTGTTGATCGAGTCCAGAAGGCTTGCACTAACAAGGAGTAATGCGATGTAAATTGTCCATGTTGCAACATCTCACGGATTTCCTACTAGAGTGATTTGGTCTTTCAGAGATTTTTGTTTTCTTTCCATATACACAATTTGTGTACTTATATAATGAAATTGTCAGCCTCATACCGATTAAATCATATACAGTTGACGTAGGGGCCCAATAAATTGATGGAATTAACATATTAGACTCACACTGATACGCTCGATACACACTACTACGCCTATTTTGGGATGGACAGGAGAACCAGGAATGAGTTGACATGTAATACACTACTGCGCATATTAGTTGTATCTATATACCATATTAGTAAAATGTAAACTAGGCTTTTATTTGTTTTTTATTTTCGTGTTTTAACCAACTTACGTTTCTACCCCTTAATTTCAATAAAGTTATCATACATCAGATAATTTTTCCTTTTAAACAATAATTTATGTTACCGATTTCAAACCACATCCTTAGTTTTCTTTTATTTTCTTTTAAACAATATTTATCTTCTTTTTAGTCTTTTTTTTTATCAGTCTAACGATTCGGACCTTAATCCCGTTGACATTTAGAAACTAACATACTTTTTGTTTAACATTGTGTTATGACGCGTGTCACATCCATTAAAGCGTTTTGCTTTAGTACCCATTTGGGAAACATTGAAAACTCGCTACACATGCTCCTAACTCATGGAACCTGCAACATATCATACAACCTATGGTCTCTGCTTCGAGATAAGTGGATCCTCGTGTTCACAACCCCCGCAATCTCACCAATATCCTTGCACTGGTGGATCCTCATTTCCCATTACGTTACATACAGAAACCTGTTCGCTATGGCCGACACAACAATAGTATATAAGATTTGTGTCCTCACCAAACCGCTGGGACGTGTCTATCACATGAATTGATTTACCAACAAAAAAGGGTAGTCTTCACTAAGACCCTTGTCTCTCCCGCTATTTAAGTATGTCTTTTTTATGGTTTTCTTAATTCTTGTCGCATTCCAACTTGTCAGTTTGTAATGCCATAAATAAAAACCTTTTGTTTCTCTAAGTTAAGTACCAATCACTTATAACACCATCAACCCAATATATATGCATACGACAGTATGCATGTGCACAATCAAATCACGTATGCCCACAACTTTACCATTTTTACAATTCGTTGACAGACAACTTTGTGGCTTTAACTTGAGCATTGCTTTCATGTCCTGATTAGATTTTAATTCTAACTACTCACCAATTAACACACATTCAATCATTTATGTTGATTAAAAATCACAAAACCCATAAACCTACTTTGTTAATAAATATTTCACAAAACACAATGCATCCAATATATATACATACGTCAATATTTTAGTACGCACCCCCACACAAAAAAATCTAACAAACCATATGCGCTGCGGCAATGCGGTCACACTGATAACCCATTACACACCACACAAAACAACATAAACCAATGCAAGGGGATAATTTACGCGAATCCGCAGCACCGCGCGGGCACTATTGCTAGTATGGGTAAAACATAGGCGCCGAAGATCGAGCTTGGATTGAAAAGATTGATGTACGTTTAATTTTCAAAACTTTCCCATTTAGATTGCAATATGTATTGTTTGTACTTTCTTGTTTTACTTTGTACGTTTATATTGAGCTCTTGCGGCTTGTGATTTGCCTTTTTTTCCTTTTTAATGTTATCGGTCTTTCAAAAAGAAGTTTTTTGTTTGACCGGAACCGCAAAGAATTAGCACATGTCGTGTTAATATTAATTATGGAAATTTGAAAATAGTTGCAATTTTTTTTAACGACCAACTAAGTAACGCCGGGTACTCCGTACGCGGCCCCCATTGGCTAAAGGTAGCCCGAGCCGGCCACTAGTCCGGACGGACGGAGCCCCTAGCGGTCCACCTATTGAGGGATTCACCGGATAAAACCCGACCCCCACGCCCGCCAAATGATACGACAGTTAGAAGCCGATAAAACTGAGTGAAAACTTGATCAACATTCACCGCATGTAGATTATCATAATATCGTTAGCTAGTTTTTAAACAAGCCTACGAAGTATGAAAAGGTGAAATTTCAAATCATGTAAAAGAAAGTCCTATGCAAATTTCTAATTCTCTTTATGAAAGTAGAGTAGTGGGTGCACAATAATAATGATATTTTAACAAAAATAACGTAACCTATTATTCCAGATGATCTATTAGAAGAATGTTTTGTGATAAATTGAGATAATATGCTTATAAACGAGCCAAACAAAGACGAACGGACTATGTTTGTGTTTATTCGTTTAACTTTAACCGAACAAAGGATCGGGCACAAACAATTAAACGAACAAGTTTTTCTTTCCGTGTTCGTTCATTAGATGTTGGACATGGTCGTGTTTGTTTAAGGCCATTCTTTAATAGTTTGAACGTCTAGCTCATGAACATAAACAAACAAACATCTGAACAAATAACTGAAATAAAAACATAACCCAGTGAATATCAACTAAAAGTAAGCTTAACATTAACTTATTGGGCCTAAATATTAATAGAACTTGCCTAAACTATAATAGGTGATATCTTGATTTCATAAACGAGACGAACGCAAATGAATGAGGCATGTGTTCATGTTCGCTCGTTTAACTAGATGAAGAAAAATTTTGTTCACTTTCGTTTGTTTATTAAATAATCGATAAGCGAACTTCCTATTGAACAGTTAATAAACGATTCACCAAATGTTTTTCATTTGCATAGCTACTAATTATTCCTTGTAACACAAAATGAGATTGGCCACATATTTCTTTCCCATCAATTGGTATGTAATGGATCAACATTTGATTGCCACTTCAAGGAACTGATTTACGATGGTTTGTATTGCCAGATTTCTAGTCAATCTTGTTTATTCAACATTTGCTTTGATTGACATCAATTGTGCTTTTAATAGTGAAACATTTAAGGAAAAACTTTTCAACTTGAACGTTTTTTATATGTAAATTTAATTATGATAAAGTAACAAATAGATTTTGAATTAGAAGAAGACGAAGGGTATAAACAGACAATATTTTGTTGAATAAACCAATTAACCAATGATGGTCTAATCCAACGATGGAAACTAAGTAATTAAATAGTTATAAATTATATGAAAATTCTAGTTTATTCTAAGTGTTAATGTTATTTCTATAATATAAAAGATAAAGGTATGCCAAAAATGGAGTTTTAAAAATGTTTTATAACCAGAAAAATCAAAGATATTAACTAATTAGCTAAAAGTTAATATAATATTACGATATTAACAAAATACGGTAAACTATGAGCATGTTTGGGATTGTGTTTGAAAAATGCTTATTAGTGTATTGGTGTATTCAAAAAAACCAATAAATTAAAATGTGTTTGGCAATCACAAAAATCGTTTTTTATTATAGTTTTAGTTTTAAAAAATCAGTTTCTCAAAAGCCCAAAATCCTGTCTTTACAAACTCAATTCCAATCATGCTTTATATAGCACTTGTAACATGGATGATAATATGCAAGACACACAACGTGTACTAGGGATGAGATCGGGACCGTACTGGTCCCGGTCCCGAAAATCGTGAATTCTTGGTGCCGGTACCGAAATAATCGGTTCGGTACCGGGACCGGGATTGAAGGTAAAAGTTCGGGAAATACCGGTCCCGTACCAGTACCGAAACTCAAAACTTTGGTACCGGTACCGATTGCTCATCCCTAACGTGTACCACTATTACTTCTTGTGCCTTTCGTTATATATCCATGTCAATAAAACTAAGGGCAAGCAAAATATTGTACCCAATTAAAATCGGAAGCGCGAACAAAAAACACTTGAGGCTGGATCAAGTATAACCGTGCCCATCAGTCTTCGGTTATTATGTAAAGTTAAAATTTAACCTTTCAACGATAAACATAATTTGCTCAAATATTCGAACCTAGAAATCCTATTAAAACATTTATAAAAAACTCTCTTTCACATCTAAAAAGATACCCAAAATAGATTGTATTTCAAAAAATGTCTTTGAACTAATTCATCAATGGATCACTAATCCTAAACCAAAAAAATAGCCCAAAAGGTATTAGTCAATTACCAAACCACCCTCTCTCCGTTGACCAAACAAAAGTCAAACCACCCTCATCTTGATTCTTGTCATCTACACCCTCTTGATACTCTCTTGTTCTCTTTCATCCTCAATATCCTCCTCTGTCTAGCAGCTGCTGCAGCACTCCTCACCGTTAGATGATTATCCACCATCATGTATTTACTTTGATCCAACGGTTGAGAACAACCCATGAAATCATGAATCTTGACACGTGGATCAATCTGATTGAACAGCCCAAATCTACCCCCACTGTGACTGTTACCGGAATACCAACTGTTGGGATCTACGACCAGTTGTTGACAATGTTGTTGGTGTTGGTGTTGTTGTGTCGGAGGGGCAAACATGGAAATTTGTGGATAATAACTTTGTTGGTCAATTATTTTCCTAGAATTATTCCATTGGTGGAAATCTTCAATGTTTCTTGAACACTTTACCTAAAATATAATTTAAAAAAATTTAATTCAAAATAAATAATTTTAACCCATTAACCAAAATCAAATGCGGATCACTAATTCACTAGCACATTATAATGATTTAAATTTACCTTTTGTATAATTGCTTTTAATTCCTTATTTTTAAAAGTAAGTCCTTGACGCAGGGTTTTCATGGCCTTTGTTTCCTGTTTATAATTAACATAAATATTAATAAAAATTTGAAGTAAGAATTAAGAAAATATTCCAACAAATTAAAAAGTCAAAAATAATATCATACCCGTAACAGAATTTCTTTTTCTTGTTGCATTCTATTGTAACTCTCCACCAAATCATCTGCTGCCTGTGGGAAAAAACATTAAAAACTTAAATCATTAATATATAAAGTAAATCCAGAGTAAATTAAGCATAAAGTAGTCAAACATTCACCAAAAAAAGTCAAATTTAATGATAATTGATGATAATTTATGATGATTAATTGATTACCCATATGTCAAAATTGAAATCAAAGAAGCAACTACATGATAAGGTAACGATATAAATAAATTAAAAAAAATAAATAAAAACCAATTAAATGTTGAAGTTTAAACACTTTGGTAAAGAAAAAAAAAATCCAGAAATCAAATCAAAAAATAGCTTGGATTAACCAATCAAACAAAATTTACCTTTCTCTTAATATTTTTCTTCACCGGCGGTAAAAAACAAAGAGGCGTTGTAGGGCTCTTATCGGCTTCAGCCGCCGACACTGCCGCCGCCACTTTCTCCGGCGAGCCACCACCAACTCTCCGACGAGTTTCCGATTCCGATTTGGAAACCAAGACAGATCTTTTCTTCTTCACACCCCAAGTAAAACTACGTCGTTTAATCAACTCCCGCATATTAATCAAAATTTCCGCCACTTGAGCCTCGGCTGCAGTCGGAATTCTCAATCCGCCGCCGCCTCCGCCGTTCATAATCTGTTTCATTGAAAACCCAGATGGGATATTGTGAACTGAACAAAACCCAGATGGGATATTGCAAACTGGATAAAACCCAGATGGGAAACAGCAAACAGTACAAAACCCAGATGGGATATTGCAAACTGAGTAAAACCCAGATGGGATTATACAAACTGAACAAAACCCAGATGGGAAATTGCAAACTGAATCAAACCCAAATGGGAAATTGATTGATATTGATGATGATGATGATAATAATAATAATAAGTGAATGGGGGATCAGAAAGATGAAGGGATTAGAGAGAGAAATAAAAGAGATGAGTTGTCTGTTGCTTGGAGAGAAGGAGGATAGAAAAATATGGAAAATCTGTGCATATAAAAAGGGATGAAGAGTGGCTCATGCCACGTGTCTTGTTTTTAGATATGGGGGGCATCTTAGGGTTTATGAATAATATCATCTTCTTGAGTATGGTGGTGATTATATGTTTGATTTTATCTTAGGAAAGATCTTATGTTGGTGTTTGTTACCTTGTTTCTAATCATCATTTACATTCCATAAGTAATGAGTGCATAAATGTAATTTTATTTATTTTATTAAGAGAGTTGCGGTCGGAGCTTTTAGTTCCGTTGAGCGTAAATGTGAAAGCAACGGAGTGGACGTGAAAGAGAGAGGGCGAGGAGAGAAAGTGTGTTGACTGTAGAAGACATTAAAGGAGATTTTTTAAAAGGGTTATCGTGCGGGAGAGTTGAGATCGTTTGTGACGTATGATGGTTCGCGTATCCGTTAATATTTTTTAAAAACCTTTTGTTTTTATGAAAAAATAATAAATATTTATTTATAATATTTTAAAAAAATATTTAAAATGATTATTTAAATAAAATAAGAGTGAAAAATGAGTGTTTTATGATATTAGTAGCGATGCACACATGTATAATGTAGGTAATCTGTTATAGGCTCAAGAATCGGCTTGGAAACAAGCCATGCTAACTTGAGGGGTGCGAAACAAAACTACTGTCCAGTCAAGAAAAGGTGTGGAGAGCGGGAGCGTTAAGGACATTAGGCTATGCGTAGTGGATGGGTTATAAATGGGGGCGAATTATGACACGTGTCGCCCAGTCAGCAAAGGGTGGGAAGGAGCAAGTAAGGGATCATGGACTTTGATGAGTCGTGATCTTGCCAATGCCACAGTGGCTGTTGTATACCGACAGCCATTTAACTTTTCCATTTGTTTTTGGGGTGTAATGGTGTAGAGGCTACAAATTGGGCCCACAGTATCTTTTTTTATTATATTCTTTTTATAATTAAACTAATCAAATAAAAACCAATTTATTTAAATAAATAAATAAAAATGTATTAAAATTAAAAATTAAATACAAAAAAATATATAAAACTAAAAAAACACACCAATAATAAAAATAACTTATAATAAAAAAACGCACCACAACAAAATACATATAAAAATACAAATAAAAAAACTAATCTATTCGTCTTGATCTTCGTCTTCGTCCTCGTCTTCGTCCTCCTCTTCGTCCTCAACGGGACGATTATCCCACATGTGTTGAACCAAATCCGCCTTCAGGTGGTTATGTATATCACTTGATGTGAGCTGATGAATTATACGTTCGTTAGCTTGGGTTGGTTCAGAGAACTGTTCTGGAACGCTTCCTAGTATATAGTGTTGGCATAATGCGTTTCCCTCGTCTTCTAAAATCATATTATACAATATGATACACGTATACATGGCATCGCTCATTTTTGCCAACGTCCATACACTACATGGGTTTTTCACATAATGCCAACGTTTTTTAGAACCCCGAAACACCTCTCGATATCCTTTCTCGCGGACTCTTGCTTCTTCTTAAAATATTCTCTTTTTTCTTCGATCGGGTCTTGAAACATCTTGACGATAATTGAGTACTCTGGATATATCCCATCTCCCAAATAATATCCGTGATGATAGAATGTATCGTTGGCCTAAAACGGTAAGACCGGTATTCTACGGCTGATGTAATATTCTAGCACGGGTGACGCGTTGAGAACATTTATGTCGTTGTTGGACCCGACTGAGCCGAAGTAGGCTGACCAAATCCAGAGGTCGTGTGAACAAATGGCTTGAAGACTAACTGTTGGCACTCCATGGTCACCACGAGTGTATTGACCTCGTCATGCGGTTGGACAGTTGGTCTACTCTTAGTGCATGCAATCTATACTCCCGATCATGCCTAGAAAAGAATGTTTGCTTTCGTATACATCGTATATGCGAGTTAGGTCGTTTGAAGTTGGTATCCTCAGATAACGACGAGAGTATAATTGTATTATTCCTATACAAATAAATTATTAAAAAATATTTATATTAAAAACAATAATTAATACAAACAATTTAAATTTTACCATTGCAAAAATTCTCCAACGCATCTCTCGTTGTTTTCTCATCCATCTTTAAATACTCGTCGTTGATGTCGGTCGTGTTGCCGTATGCGAGGATGCGTAGAGCCGAAGTACACTTTTGGATGGCGGAGAATCATAAATATCCTCTCGCGTCGGGTTTCTGTTGAAAATACTCATACTCCCGCTCCATATCTCAAACGATGCGCAAAAATAAACGCTTGACATTCGAAAACGACGTCGAAACATAGCGTCGTTATATGAAGGTGTGTCGTTGAAGTAGTCCTTCATCAAACGATCGTCGCTTGCTTACGATCCCGAAGGATATATGACCGTCTACGTGGTGGCATATAGCTAGTAGAGCAGGACACCATGTTATTGGCGACGGCCCGAACCGCGTTCGTGACCTCTAAATGCTCTTCCGCCACTCGTCGATGAATCTGATGAATTCTTCGACTCTCGTTGATTAATTGATCCCAAATCTTGGCAAAATTCGTGGAATCCGGGGAACTCATTGAGTTTGAAGAAATATGAAATGATGAAAATTATTGGTATTTTTATGTTTGAGTTTGTGTATGATATGATGAAAATGGTTTAATTGGTTTGATATTTATATTAAGTTTTTAATTTTTTTTTATTTTTATTTAGTCGTTATCAACGATAACATTAATATTATATTATTATTTTTTTTCACATATCCTGCGACAATAACACACAGCCCCCGCCCCATTTCGCCCACATATCGCCGGGGGGGGGGGGGGGGTGTTCCTCCTCTTTATCGCCCCTTCTTGCCTCAATTGTAGCCCCATTACACATTGCCTTATGAGCGTTTGGTGTTAAAGAAATTATTTTTATACATAAAAGAATTATTGTTACTATACAAATCAATCTTTTAGCTTCATTTCATTATTTGCTTTTAATTTTTTTTTTATTAATCACCCTATAAGAATTTACATTCTCACAACACACCTCGTTGAAGGATGAATTGTGAAAACTCCATTACTTACATGACGTAAGTTTTTATCTTGTTTTAGAGTTAATGGTTATTTTCGTTCCTGTGGTTTGCTACTTTCGCCACTTCAGTCCAAAATTTGAAATTTTATCAATTTTGTCCTCATAGTTTTAAATATTAGCCAATTACGTCCCATCAGTCTAACGACATCCAGTTATGCCGTTAGTTTAAGGGTATTTTTGTCTTTCTTTTTTTTTATTTTGAATTAATGGTCATTTTCGTCCTTGTGGTTTGATATTTTTGCCACATCAGTTCAAAACTTGAAAATTTGTCAATTTAATTCAATTTTTTTTCTCTATAACCCTGGAGAGCATAATCCAAGCCCAAAACAGGTCTTCATTTACTCTGTCGACAACAGTAATCATACCCACTTCTCTCGTATTTAGTTTCCAAGCGGTTCCTAAAGTCTCCTCCCATGGTGGAATTCAAGGGTAAAGTGGTCAACGCAATTCCCTGAAACCGAATTCTACGGAAAAAACTAAAAATCGTTTATTTGATGAATGCATAATAGTTAGGGTTTAGAGATTAACATATCGTAACGGAAATCGGGGTCGAAATCAACTATTATGTAGGGGTGTTCTTCGGGTTTCGGGTTTTTCGGGTCGGGTTATTCGGGTTTCAAAGTTTTAATTCTTAACCCGAAACCCGACCCAAATCTCTCACGGGTTTTTCGGGTTAGGGTAATTCGGGTTCGGGTTTTTTCGGTTGGGTTAATCGGGTTTCGTGTATCCTAGAAAACAACACAAAACCAAAAAAAATTTAAAAACTATAATGTTAAAATTAAAACAAATTATTCTTCTTTGCTTATAACACATATAATCAAATAATAAATTAACCTAACTTGATAAAACAATTCAAAAGAAGAGTAAAACTAACTCGAACCATAATCGTATTCAATCGGGCGTGATTTGGTTGTTCGTTTAAGGTTGCTATTAGTAATAAATGGAATTCATCAATTATTAATAAGCAATCGATCCGTAATAGTTAGAATGACAACAGTGATTAGAGCCAGATTTTGATAACTTTAGTGACTAAGACTTAGCCTATTATACATAAAGATATATTTAATTTCAAAACTAAAAGTTTATTCGGGTTTTTCGGGCTGACCCAAATCTTCTAAATCAAACCCGAGAACCAACCCGAATTACCTTGGTTCGGGTTCGGGTTAGTCTTTTCTCGGGTTCGGGTTCTTCGAGTCGAGTTAGTTCGAGTTTGGGTACCGGTTTTTTCGAGTTGAGTTTCGGGTTTCGGGTAAAAGCGGCAGCCATACTATTATGCATTAATCAAAGAAACGATTTTTAGTTTTTTCTGTACAATTCGGTTTCAGGGAACTACCTTAACCACTTTACCATTGAATTCCACCATGGAGGAGAGTTTATGAAATGTCTAGAAACTAAATACGAGGGGGTATGATTACTATTGTCAACAGAGTAAATGCATACTAGTATTGAAGGTTGTTCGATGATTTTGGGCTTGAATTATGCTCTTCAGGGTTATAGAAAAAATAATATGAATTAAACTGAATAATAAATTGACAAATTTTCAAACTTTGGACTGAAGTGACAAAAATATCAAACCACAGGGACTAAAATGACCATTAACTCAAAATAAAAAGGAGAAAGACAAAAATACCTTTGATATACATCTATTTATACATCTCGAATCCCTTGTAAAGCTTTGTTTATTTAATGTTTTGAGTTCGGTTTAGTTTATGTTTCGTTTATCTTTTATTAATTAAGGTTTTGAGTCAAGTAGTTTATATGTTTATCGTGTTTTATATCTTTTGGTGTCTTGCATGTTAAACTTAATTCTTTCTATCATTTCATGCAATGTTTAAGTTCGTTTTGCTCGTTAATGATTACATGATTACTTCACTAATGTTTTGTTATGTTTTCATGTATATGGTGGTTTGGAGAGGCAAGGGAAACAAGTTCTAAAAGATTCTCAATGTTACTTGGAGTTCAAGAGAAGATTAATCAAGATTTAGCAACAAATAATCAAGAAATAAAAAGAAAATTGCGGAGCTCCCTTTTGTACACGCCGCGCCGCGCGAAGGCAAGCTCAAGGGGGGCCGCGCGGCGCCTAGGGCCTTCTGGTCAGCTCGTTTTTGCAAGTCCAAGCCCATACTCGCTTATATAAACATCTTTTATTAACCTAGCCGATTCTAAGCTTATTTCCAGCCGATTTTGAGAGGGTTTCCAAGGTTTTGAAGGTGATTTGAAGCTAGGAACCAAGGAGGATCAAGAGTTCTTTCATCCGGGTGTTCAAGGATCAATCACAAAGGGTTTATCGCTCTAACTTCCGTTCCTTGTTCATTATTTTTGATGTCTTTCCTCTTTGTTTTTAATACTTGTTTAGGATTGTTTTTAATAATGATTCTAGGCTAGACTTAATGTCTACCTAGGTTTGATGAATGTGTTTGATGCATGATTCTTGCTTTGGATAATGTTTTGATTATGCTTTTGTTGATTTAATAGTAAAAGACTTGATTTTGTTTTCATGATGCATATGAGTATTTATTATCTTGATTGATTGTTAACTATTGCTTCACATGGATCTTGTTTTCTGTTGATTGTGTTCTTTAGATATTAGGGTTCATGTTTAATCAATTATTTGGTGTTTTGATTGTTATGGTTGAATAGGCCTATTAGATCATAGAAGCTTGTTGATAGTTGGTTAGGATTTTGAATGTTCTGCTAAATTCCAATAGTTGTAAGGTGAGGAGTTGTTCGTGTGTCTTGGTCAATCACATGCTAGGATAGATAGTGACAATATTCTTGCTTATTGTGTTGATCCATGTTCATGATGTCATGTTAGTTTATCAAGTTATCTAGGGTTTAGTGTTTCATGAGATTGCTTGCCTAAGATACTATTAATTAACCCTATTTGATAACCGTAAGGAAATCAATACAACTGATTGCTTAATAATCTAATATTCATTCTTTAGGATTTTACTTGATGCGATCAAGGGTTCTTTAGGGTTTGTTAGAGAAATATATTTAGAAATCAGTTTCCATATCATGTTATTTGTCCATTGCTTGATGATTGTTGATACATGGGATTCTTACCTAGGTAGATTCCTTCTCTGATCGGTTTCGATCTTGTGATTAATTGCTTGCTTCTTGTTTAATTGTTTATTTGCTTTCTTAGTTTAATATTAGTTTAAAACCCCCTTAAAACATTTATAATAAATAGTCGTGTCGTAAGTCGAGTCTAATTAGTTAATTAACGTAATTTATAGAGTCCTGTGGGTTCGATATTCCGGACTTACTTAGCTTTAGTACAATTGATCGGTTCACTTGCCGGTGTTTTGTGTAGTTGAGTCTTAAGTCTAGTTTTTATTACTTGTTTAGTTTAGTTTAGTTAATATTTAATTGACTGTTTCTAGCACATCAAGTTTTTGGCGTCGTTGCCGGGGACTCTTGGCGATTGCGTTAATAGCTTTACTTGGACTTACTTGCTATATTCGTGCTATTTGTTTATTTTCGTTTGAGTCGTAGGAGTCTAATTTAAGTTTTAGTTTGTTTTAGTTTATTTTTAAGTATTCGAGTCTACTCACTTGGTCCTTTGCGTTTTTCAGGTTTATGTCACATCTTCGTTCGCAAGGACCACCGTTGGACAATATGGATTTGTCCCCGTTGAAGACAAAGGCTAGTTCGTCACAAAAATCGTCACCGCACAGTTCTCCACCAGAAAGCTCGAGAAGTCAGCCAGACGTTCAAATGGCCGACGATAGAACTATTGCTGCTCAAGCCTTCGATGGCTTAACCGGAAACCAGTCATGCATCGTCGTTCCTGCAATCAACAATCCCAACTCGTGGCAAATCCCGTCATAAGTCATGAACAACATCGTTCAAACTAATCAGTTCACGGGGCGTGATGACGAGGATGCACCGGCTCACATTAACCGACTTTACCGCGTTCTTAAAACTTTTAATTTATAAGGTGCTATCGAAGATGATATTTTCTTACATCTGTTTCCGTTTTCACTTGCAGGTAAAGCAGCTACATGGCTTGACACGCAGCCACCTGGCACGTTCACCACTTGGGAAGCACTACGTTCTGCATTTATCAAGAGATACTTCCCACCGGCTAAAGAAGCTATTCTTCGCGATCAGATTCACTCGTTTCACATGGAGCCGGGGGAGCAATATTGTCATGCTTGGGAGCGTTTTCAGAGCTTGCTGTCTCGATGCTCACAGAATGGTCTCACACCATGGGCTCTCGTGGAGAAATTTTACCATGGGTTGAACTACGAAACCCAGGTTCGGTTCGACACGGTCGCGGGAGGAAGTCTACTGGCTAGGAAGAATGTCGCCGAATGTAATGAGATGTTTGAGAGTTTCGCTCAATCGGACCTTTCCAAAGAGCCACATCGCGGGAATTCCACTCTCGTCAGCAGTACATCCTCATCCGTTCGAGGTGTACACCAGGTTAATCTGGATACTAGTGTGGCTGCTGCTTTGGAATCACTGACTCGAGAGTTTAAGGAGCTAAAGGCTAAGGTGGACATATGTGAGTTTTGTAGAGGTGGACATGGTACGTTGGAGTTCCCGGTGATGAATCAACAGGTTGACTTTGTTGCTGGTCAGAATAGGTTTCCCAACAATTACAACAACAACAGTTAGAATTGGAACACTTATAAGAACCCGAATCAGAATAATGCTAATTGGCGTCCGTCGGGTGCACCACCCAGATTTCAAAATTCTTATGCTCCAGGACAAGGTCAGTATTTCAATAATAATAACACCGATGGTACTAATGTTCAAAATAATGTGTAGGATTCGAACGGTGGAATTGGGCGTTTGGAAGAGATGATGAAGCTAATCTTGGATAGAGATCAAGTTACACAGAAAAAGTTAGCCGAACACGATTTGCTCTTCAAGAATCAACAATCTTCTATTCTCGATATTCAAAGGACTGTTGGTGATATTGCTCGTCGTTTAGAAGAAAGGCCCCCAGGTCAGTTTTCGGGTATCCCTCAAACTAATCTGGCTGCTCAATTGAAAGCCATATCCACTCGTAGTGGTAGGGTTTTTGGTCCGGAGGTAGTTAGTAGAGAAATTAGGGAAGGTAGGGACGATGAGTTGATAGATGAGGAGATAGAGGTAGAGGCTCCAGGTAAGTTACAAACTACCACACCAATCATAGAGCCGCAAGTTAAGAAAAACACCGATAAGAAGCCGGTTGGAGTCCGACCACCACCACACACCATTGACCTAGCCTATGTCTCGTATCCCGCTCGTCTAAAGAATCAAAAGTATACGAAAGATTACGGGCATTTTCTTAATATATTTAGCCAATTGAATGTTAACCTTCCATTTGTAGAAGTCCTTCAGCATATGCCTAAGTACGCCAAATTTTTGAAAGACCTTCTTAAAAGAAAGGATAAGTTGGAGGAGCTGTCGACTGTGCCCCTAAATGGAGAATGTTCCGCAGTAGTGCTCAATAAAGTTCCAGAGAAATTACCCGACCCCGGTGTTTTTACCATTCCATGTCTTTTCGGAAGTGATACGACGTGTCAAGCATTAGCCGATCTAGGAGCTAGTATAAACCCCATGCCATACTCTTTGTATGAAAAACTAGACCTAGGAGAGCTAACCCCCAATCGTATGACACTGTCTTTAGCCGATCGTTCCGTTAAGTATCCGAGGGGTGTCGTAGAGAATTTGCTCGTTAAGGTAGATAATTTGGTTTTCCCCGCGGATTTCGTTGTTTTAGATATGGAGGCCGACGAGAGAGTTCCTATTATTTTAGGTCGTCCATTCTTACGTACTGCTAGGGCTGTCATTGACGTGTTTGAAGGTAAGATCACTCTTTGTCACACCCTCAAAATCCACTAACGGAGTTTTACCGTCAGAGGGTGTGAACTAACAGGATCGGATTCATTAGTTATAATCAAACCATAAAAACATTTACGAGTAATCAAATGCGGAAGCGTAAAACCATAGAAACCAATGTTGCGTAACGCAGGATGACTTAAAACCCAATGATAACAGTTTAAAATAAGTTTGCATAATTAAAAGTGTTTCAAGCAATGCATAATCCTAAACCGCGCGCCCGCCTCGGCTACCTGAGAATAACATACTAAAAGTGTCAACACGGGGTTGGTGAGTTCACAAGTTTATATAAAATAAAGCGTTTAGCGTTTGCGTTCAGCGTTTTGCGTTCAGCGTTTTGCGTTTCAGCGTTTTGCGTTTCAGCGTTTTGCGTTACCAGATAGTGTTATGTCAATTATATACCTATAGGTAGCTAGCCTATAAAACAAGTATTACTAAGTGTTCGACACCGAAGCTGACTGTTTATCATTTGCCTTGCCACCAGGTCTATCCCGACCATGGTATGTGTTTAGCCAAGATTACACCCACTCGACCTCCAGTCGAGTTTAGCGTTGGGTGGGGTTTGTCAAACCCAGTAGTACTACTCAACAATGACTCGCTATTATCCAATATTAAACGGTTCGATGTGAATGAAGGACTTTAGTTATTGTGTTTGCCGCTTAGTCTTTACAAGTGATATATAATCTATATTAACAAAATCTTAAATGCGTTTTCGGAGTATGTTATCTCCCCCAAGTGAAAAGCGTTTGAAAACAGTTTAAAAAGGGGTAAGTGAACTCACTGTTTGCGAAGTATTCCCCAAATAAATCACCAAGATGCGCGTCACAGAAAAACTCTCTCTAGCGTTCTAAAACAACAAAGAGACTTTTCTAAGTGTCGGAATATTATCGAGTCTCTAGACCCGGCACATAATACCTATGCACACAGCATGTTTCGTGTTTCGTTTGTGAATCGTGTGTGACCATAACAAGTACATTTGTGATACGATACGTGTGTGAGCAATTATTTACGTGTCATGTATTAATAATGTACATCACTAGCAATTACTCCCCGTAAGGGCAATTTGGTCAAATCATGACAATCAATTAACAATTATTCCCCGCAAGGGCAATTTGGTCAAAACACGATAATAAATTAGAAATCACGTTGTTTCATGCAACTTTCACAAAATTCAACAACTAGTTTCATCGAGACAGAAATTCTACTTGAAAGATTGTACTATTCCACCAATCATAGCATCTCAATTAATTTACCAAAAATCATCACTAAAGCATATATGTCTTAGGTTTCCAGAACATATTTTATTATATTTTTATTCCACATAGGTTTCTCACAATAATCAAATCATTACAACAAACTCATAACAGTCAAATTCATGCGCAACAGAATGTTATTTGAAATTCCCGTTAAAAGAAAAATCCAACAAATGCAAGACCACTTGGGTTAGGTTTCTAACTCAATAAGTCAACTTCCAGAAGTGGAACCACCCCAATTGGTCTCGTAGTTCATGAGATATAACATTTACAAAACAACCTAACAGCAGGTCTAACAACTCAGTTTTGCACAACATTTTTGTAAAATCATAAAGGTTAACTTTTACACGTCCAAAAATTACAAATTTACATTATTTAGAAACTCGACTCAACCTAGTTTACTATAGTATCAATAATCTCAACCAATTTTCAACTTTACACCCGTTACAGTCAATTAAACATCAATAACACAATCTGTCCAGAAACTGTTTGCATCCAAACTCAACATATTAACTATCTATGGACCACAAATCATTCATATAACATTCTAGACACTATAACTACTATCCATGCATATCAATTACACCATACATACATGGTTAGGGTTTTATTTGATCTCAAAATCAAAGACACAACAATTAACATGCAATAATATCAAAACTAGTTATCAAATCATCATCAATACACCATCAAATCAACAAGAATCATATGAACACCATACATAGGAAAAATCGGACCTAGGGTTTGTAATTTATACCTTCAAAAGCACCAATACAAGCAATAGGAAGGTAGGAGATGGCTAGAAACGGATGTATAATGCTTCAATTGTGAAAAACCAAGATCAAAATCAAGTATTTTGTGTGTGTATTGGAGCCGATCGCAAGGGGGGGGGGGTCTAGAGCTGCCGTCGGGTTTGAGGGAGAGAAAGGGAGGCTAGGGTTTAATATAATATTATTTAATAACATATATATTACACTCAAGTCACTCAACTTCCAAATGTTACTTCTCTAGCTTAAATAATTAGTTCTAGCACATTGAGTTAACGTTTATAACAATGTTATCACATAACACATAAGTCTAACACATAATTATCACATAATTATTGTTTTGACGTTTTTCGTTTATTCACCAATCATTTGCGTCAACTCGTTTGCGTTTCGGTGCAATTCCCGAAAGACTACACATGTAGTAAGTGTTAAGCGTCATTTAAACCCTAGTTTAAATGTAATGAGGTGTGCGTTATAGATTCAGTGATCTTTAAGTTTGAATTGACGGAGTTGAGTTAACGGAGTTAACCTGAAATTGACGATTGTCACATCATTCCCATGTTAAAGAATTTTCGTCCCGAAAATTTGAGTCAAGTCATGATGAGTGTCTGAAAAAGTAAGAAAAATTTTCAGTTTGTCATACTCTTAGAGCCGGTGATGATAGTGCCACCTATTTACCTAAGTCCATGAGACATCCGAGTGGTCAAGACGGTCTCATTGATCCATGTCACCCAGTTTACTCGATAGAATCATTTAGCTCGGGCATGGATCCTAGTCTTGATTGTTCCCGTTCTGTAAGTTTAAGTGTGGGGAAGGAGCGAGCGGTTTCTAGTTCTCGGGAAATGGTGAAGTATGTGGGAGAACGAGGAGGTGGAAAGCGTAAGTTTGAGAAGGTTCGTGGTGTTAGAAAGAAGAAGACCAAGATTGATGAATGGTCGGATCGTGATTCGGTATCTTTGAGGGCATTGGAGTTCTACCGAGGTGGAGGAAGCTCCACTCGGTCCGCCACGTGATTAGCATAGCATGGGTTCTTGAGTGAAAACTCAAGTGTAGAGTTTGTATAATTTCTTTCATTTTATTTTTATTTTCTTTGAGTCACTAACGTTAGTTTTGCTTAGTTTTTGTTTGCGTCGTCGAGTCGTTTCAAGGAATCACCACCATCATGGAGAGAGGAATTTACGAGAATTCAAGAGGTGCCAGTTCGACTTTGTTTTATGTTTTTGAGTTTTGCGAGTTTGAAGACTGAATGAGCTTGAGAGACGATCCCCCAAGGAAGAATTTAATGAAAAGACAAGTGTGGGGATGGAGCAGCCGAGCCGTATACTTTTTATTTATTTATTTGCTGCTAATTATTCATGATTTATTTGTTGGTTGGTAAAACACTTTAATTGCATAATATATATATCAGTTTTGATAAGATACATTTTTAGACATGTTTGTTTTGTTTTGCCGCTTACGTTCATGAGAAAAGGAGTTACCAATTGCTGAGCACGTTCGTAGTTGGAGGGCAATCATGGAAGAAGACTCTAGCATCATGTTTCATTCGCATCTTACCAGCTAAGTCTTTTCCATTATCTAGCTTATTAACTTTTTATTTTGCTTTTGTTTTTAATTTTTAGATTTTTAGTGTTTTGTAGTCCGACTTTATTTTTATTTTAAGTCATACTTATCCTTGCATTGAGGACTATGCAAAATTTAAGTGTGGGAATACGATATTTGAGTTTTGATTTTGCTTAAAAAACAAAAAAAAAATTGAAAACTGTTTTAAAAATGTCTCTTGAATATAGTTTTTTTAAGTTAAAGTGGGAGATGATGATATTTATCGGGAAATCGTTTTTTCAAACTACTAATAATATGAGATAAATAAAAGAAAACGCACTTAACTTGGGATGTGTCGGTAGGCTCAGCCTTAAAAATGAAAGGCAAATTAGATAAAATGAGTTGGAAATCTCTTGTGGGTAAAGCGTTATATCTGTAGAAAATAAGTAATGAAAGGTCGGGCCATACTCAAGCCTCAATTTTGGTATGAAAAAGTGGAAATGTCATAAATTTTAAAAATCTGAATACGTTATCATATGATTCTTGGGTAGGTTTAACGTTAGAGTATGCCGTGTAGTCTGTGATATAAATCTTAAACTGCTAGTTTAGTGTTTTACACCTCATTGGCGTATGGTTTTATAACCTTGAATCTTGTATTGATGGGATGCTTCGGGTCCGGAGACCACGGGTCTGTATGCAATTTATACATCTGGGTATTCAAAATTCCTAGGTGGGGTTGTGAATATTTAAAATTAAGCCAAAAAGAGTAAACCCTTATAAGTCTATAAACATGATCACAAGAGTACAAAAGTACAAATTCACTACAGACTTGATCATCCACGCTGTTAGTCATGTGGGGTACCCTTGCTCGCGTCTCATTGCCATTAAGAAACGGACCACAAGGGACACGCTACATGTAAGCCCTATAGATGAAATTTTGCATACTCACTTATGGTGATGGGTTCGGGGTATTGCTTGATAACGGGGGTATGTCATGTTGTGGGGAATACTAGCTATAAATTAATTGAACCTTAATCATATCTAATGGCTGCTTGGTAGACTTTGATGCTTAAGCTTAGGTGGATAAACAATACCCTTGATCATTTTAACTATTCATGAAAATATAGAGCAACAAAAATTTTAATTCAGCTAATTTTGAGGTTTAAGTCAAGTTGGGGTGGTCTGGTCCGGTAAAAGCTGAAAATAAGCGGGTCTTAATTGTGTAAACCACTGAGTACTATTATTGTCGGATCTTATTTATCCTGGTAAAGATTAAGGCATTGGTTTAAGTGGACAACAATATCAGTGATCGCAGTTTTTGCGTTTTTCTAAGCTTTAAAAATTAACCTATATGTTTGTTAGACTATAATTTTCCGATTCTGATCTAACTGCATTAGACTTTTTAAGGGACGAAAAAAGAGTAAGTGGGGATATTTGATATACATCTATTTATACATCTCGAATCCCTTGTAAAGCTTTGTTTATTTAATGTTTTGAGTTTGGTTTAGTTTATGTTTCGTTTATCTTTTATTAATTAAGGTTTTAAGTCAAGTAGTTTATATGTTTATCGTGTTTTATATCTTTTGGTGTCTTGCATGTTAAACTTAATTCTTTCTATCATTTCATGCAAAGTTTAAGTTCGTTGCTCGTTAATGATTACATGATTACTTCATTTATGGTTTGTTATGTTTTCATTATATGGTGGCTTGGAGAAGCAAGGGAAACAGGTTCTAGAAGATTCTCAATGTTACTTGGAGTTCAAGAGAAGATTAATTAAGATTTAACAACAAATAATTAAGAAATAATAAGAAAATTGCGGAGCTCCCTTTTGTACACGCCGCGCCGCGCGAAGGCAAGCCCAAGGGGGGCCGCGCGGCGCCTAGGGCCTTCTGGTCAGCTCGTTTTTGCAAGTCCAAGCCCATTCTCGCTTATATTAACATCTTTTATTAACCTAGCCGATTCTAAGCTTATTTCCAGCCGATTTTGAGAGGGTTTCCAAGGTTTTGAAGGTGATTTGAAGCTAGGAACCAAGGAGGATCAAGAGTTCTTTCATCCGGGTGTTCAAGGATCAATCGCAAAGGGTTTTATCGCTCTAACTTCCGTTCCTTGTTCATTATTTTTGATGTCTTTCCTCTTTGTTTTTAATACTTGTTTAGGATTGTTTTTAATAATGATTCTAGGCTAGACTTCATGTCTACCTAGGTTTGATGAACGTGTTTGATGCATGATTCTTGCTTTGGATAATGTTTTGATTATGCTTTTGTTGATTTAATAGTAAAAGACTTGATTTTGTTTTCATGATGCATATGAGTATTTATTATCTTGATTGATTGTTAACTATTGCTTCACATGGATCTTGTTTTCTGTTGATTGTGTTCTTTAGATATTAGGGTTCATGTTTAATCAATTACTTGGTGTTTTGATTGTTATGGTTGAATAGGCCTATTAGATCATAGAAGCTTGTTGATAGTTGGTTAGGATTTTGAATGTTCTGCTAAATTCCAATAGTTGTAAGGTGAGGAGTTGTTCGTGTGTCTTGGTCAATCACATGCTAGGATAGATAGTGACAATATTCTTGCTTATTGTGTTGATCCATGTTCATGATGTCATGTTAGTTTATCAAGTTATCTAGGGTTTAGTGTTTCATGAGATTACTTGCTTAAGATACTATTAATTAACCCTATTTGATAACCGTGAGGAAATTAATACAACTGATTGCTTAATAATCTAATATTCATTCTTTAGGATTTTACTTGATGCGATCAAGGGTTCTTTAGGGTTTGTTAGAGAAATATATTTAGAAATCAGTTTCCATATCATGTTATTTGTCCATTGCTTGATGATTGTTGATACATGGGATTCTTACCTAGGTAGATTCCTTCTCTGATCGGTTTCGATCTTCCTCCTCCTCGTCTTTGTCGACGTCGTCTTCGTCCTTGTCGATGTCGCCCTTTTCGTCTTCATCTTCATTGTCGTCGTTGTCGTCTTCATCATCGTCTTCAAAAAACAAAACGTACCGTAACAAAAATACTCCAAGGTGTCCCGGGTTGTTTTATCGGCCATCTTTAAATACTCGTTGTTGATGTCGGCCGTGTTTCCGTAGGCGAGCACGCGTACGGATGACGTAACCTTCTGAATAGCCGTGAATCCTAGCGTCCCTTGACCGTCCGACTTTTGCTTAAAGTAATCAAGCTCACGCTCCAAATCATTGGTGATGCGCATAAATAAATTTTTAGACATTCGAAAACGACGCCTAAAGGTCTTCGGGTTCTTGTATCTCGGCGAGTCGCAGAAGTAATCCGCCATCAACCGGTTGTTGGCTTCGGTACGATCTCGTCCGATATATGCTCTTTTTGTAACGGGGGGTGGTGGAGAGCTAATCGCACTCGTACGGAACTCATATAAGTTGTCGCGAGCATAATCGCACTCGTAACCGCCTGTTCCTCCGCATCGTCGTCGGCCTGTTGATCGGGCCCGAAAAACCGTTTATATATAGATGGAGGATCCATTTATATAGTGAATTTTGTGTGAGAAAATATAGAGTTTTTAATAAGTTTGATTAGTTTTGATTGGGGATGAGTTAATATATAGAAAATAAATATATTTTTTTAATTTCCAACGGCTAGTTGATGAGTTTTAACGGCTACTTTCTTGATATTGGTGCCATTCTATGCGTTATATGAATAACGTTTAAAAAAAAAGCCAAAACGCCGGGGGGCGGTGTGCCCCCGGCGTTATAGGCTATAACGCCTTCAAAACGAGCCGACTACGGACGGTCTAATACTCAGGATAGCTAATGCGCAATATTGTAATTATATCTTGTTGTTTCTCTGTAGTTATTATTTTGAATCACCGTGGTCACAATGATTTTTAGTTTACTTTTCTTTTCTTATAATTGAATAAAAAACAAAATATTCATTACAAATTTTGCTTAAAATGATAATTCAGTTAAGAATAACAATGACCATTAATGTATTCTAAGACGTAACAATATTGAGTAATATTATGTAAATCATTCATATAAAAGTATGTAAATCATTCTTTTTAATGCTTTTATTAATTTGATATAAACTTTCACTTTTTAATCTCAACTCAAATAAAATTGTAAGATCCTTTTACGGTTTTACTTTTACCTACACAGATATTCTCTCATTTATATCTAAATCCTTCAAACTTTTTGGTGGTAATGAACAACGGTGGTGGTTGTTTCTTGTTAGAGGTACATGTCGGAAATGGTGGCAGCGATATGGTGGTTTGAAAAGGTTGAAGAGGAAGGGGCTTTATTGTAATTGACATATACTAATTACCTATAAATAATAGTTAAGTATTAGTTAAGTGCTAATTGATATTTTTCTATTATTTAAACCATTGAAATTAGAAAAAAATAAAGTAGGTGAAGGTTAGTGAACCCATCCTTCCTTATGGACCGCCACATCACCAATATTGAAAATTTTCACCTACAAACTTTCACATCTTTTCAGAAACTCGTGGTTAGGGTCGTAAACGAATTGTCAAACTGGATGAAGTCGTGTTCATGTTCATTTGTTTAGGATTAAACTTGTCCAAAAATGGTTCATTAACATGTTTATTCATTAAGGAATTGAATGTGTTTACAAACAGTCCATGAACACAAACAGACCTATAATGTTTTTAAAAAAAAACAACAACGTTCTTAATGCAAAACATTATACATAATTACTATATATAAATATAAAGTTAAACACTTGAAATGATAATTATTATTATTATAATCATCCAACCGACAGTTTTATTCTTATACTAGGATAGTACCCGTGTTACACACTGGTTGAAATAGATTAATAACAAAATCTATATAGACAACCATAAAATTTTATAAATAGACAATAATATATTAACGTTCGGATGGCCTAACCAAAATATTAGATATTCACATTGTGTACATAAAAAGTTAATAGTTACACAAACTTGAGTATATTAGCAAAGTCATGAAAAGATTAGAGATTAACTGTATTATCCCAGCATGAACTTCAAAATATCCGTCCAAAAACAAAAGTATTTTGCTTTATAACCTGAAAAACAAAACAAACCATAGAATATGATTAAGTATTAAACTAAAATGTTAATGTATGTCATAATGAGTTTATGTTAAAATAAATATCTAGAGACTTATGTAGAACTAAAAAAATAATGTGTAAATGTAATAATTAGCATATAAATATAGACATATATAAGAAACTCAATTATGTGTGTTACACATGATTAAATTTATAAAAGTAACAACATAAGAACTTGTAAAAGAAAATACTTAAATTTTTCAAACCCGTGTCATTTATTCAAATTCATAATATTCTAGCTAGTATAAACTAACAATATACCAAAATATATTTAATCTAATAACATAAACGGATAATACGATACCAATTACAAGTAAACTAATAACCCATAACATTTGTATCATTTATACAAACAGTATAAACTTTGAAATGAATGATAAACTTTGTATTGCGAATCTCTTGGACATGGCTGTTGCAAATTCGAATTACTTCTAACAAATGTTAAACTCGAAAAAAATATATGGTTAGTAACTTACCATATTGAAAAAAAAAATCCACTTTTTAATCAAAATGTCTAACCTTTAACTTTAAAAGGTCATATTTGTTTCGGTAAATTATACATATTCCATACACTTTTTTTTAGCTACTTCTTCGTTAAATATTGCTCATGACTGGCTCTTATTTAAATTTTGTTAGGTGTAAGAGACAATGAGCTATGATTATATAATGGTTATCGAAATATTATTGGTTTCTTTTAGGCATGCATCTTAACATTTAAACATAATTAAAAATTGGTCAAATAAAAAAAATTAAACTTTCTTGAGATTGAAAATTATCAAAATCTTTTAGATGTAATTGAGAATTGATCAAGTAATGTTTGTTGATATTGGGATACTACTACATCTAGATTATATTTTTAGAATTTGACAAATCATAATTATAGTGTTCGTTAATAAAAATTTTAATGAAGTTAAATCATCCATACATGCTTTGTATATGAACAAAAACATATAACTAAATAGAACTGTAATCAATAATTATACAAATTATTATAAAAGAATTTTTATTTTAACTTTTGTATAAGAGACATTCAATGACTTTGTAGTTAGATCTGTTAAATCAAAAGTTATGGTTCACTTTTATGAATAAAATAATATTAATAGATTTCAAAAAAAAATATTTAGTACAGTTGTATTGTAATAAATAATTTTGACATAATTATAAAAATTTTAAAATCAAATTGGTTAATTAGTCAACTTCTAAAAATATGAAAAGTTTTATTATTTTTGAAATCATAAAATGGTGTGTTTATTTTAAACATTAATTTTTATATTTAGGCATAATTAAAAAAATTGTCAAATATAGGAAAATGAAAAAGTTTATTAATATTGAAGAGTATGGAAAGCTTTAAAAGTTTATAGCTAATTGGTCAAATTTCATATTTAATCAAGTTTAAATGTGTTATGAATGTTAAGCAAAAATTTAAGCAACAAATGTCAAAAAGTGTTAAACTAAAAAAACAAACATTTAAAATAACCTCTTAACGAATAAGAATTAAAGTGTCTGGCTTTGAGATTATTGATACCATGTGTCTTTGCCCATTCTTTAATCTGTAGACAATCATCAAAATTTAAAAAGGACAAAATGTTATTTGCTTCACTTATAGCTACAAATTCACTCTTAACCTCATAAACTTATAGATCATACTTTGTTCAATAACTTTAAACACGATTTGGTGACCTTAATTAGAAGTTTAAAATACGGATTTATATGGTTATATAAAAAAAACGAAAATACATTAAATACTAATTAATTTTTGTTTACCTTAATAAAAACATGAAAATTATAGAAATTTCAATAGAATCAGAAATACATTAATTAATAATTAATATTTGGTTAACCTAACCAATACACGTATTATAAGAATCTCTATAAAAACATAAATATATTTATTAATTAATAATAATAATTTATTGGTTACCTTAATTTAAACGCGGTAATTAAAAAATTATAATAAGGAAATATTCGTTAACTTAAATGCGTATTTGAACTAAAATCATTTTACTCGGAACCCGCATTTTCCCGAACATGTTTTGATATGTGACCCGAGCATGTTTTGACAAACATTTTTAAACAATACTACAATATAATCATTCAAAATTTCCATATACTTTGAAATTGCTTACTTTGACACCGCCAATACAACATGTGAATTACATATGACATTGATGCATTTGAAAAACCTCATGCTCTTCAAAATAGTTGGTTGTAACATAATAAATTATATCTCACATTACGTGAATACTAATATCAGATCGTAATAAACATTAAAGAAATCATATTAAACAGTAAACATAATTCATAATGCATGATTAAATGTGACTTTTATTATTCCATAATTTAAATAACCTGGGTGTTATAGAAAACATTAATAGTCAATCATTTAAATTCAAAACTGTTTTGAAAAACATTAATACAGTCAAATCAATTAAATTTTTATAATTATGTTTAAGTTATGGATAGTATTAAAAAATTAAAAAGGGTTGAAAAAGTTAGTTAAATTAGGAATGAGAATTATGTTTAAATATGTAAATGTTATTTAAACTTATTTAATATAAATGGTCAAATTTAGTCAAATTGTTAATTTATTCAAATTCGGTTATTTAACAAATGGTGAAAGTAAAACTGTTAACATATTTTTGTAAATTTCATATAAATGGTGAGAATCGGATTATGATATTCAGTTAGATATATACATATATATGTATATATATATATATAGTTTAATACGTAAATGTTATTTAAACCTATTTAATATAAATTGTCAAATTGAGTCAAATCGTTAATTTATTCAAATTCGGTTTTTTAACAAATGGTGAAAGTCTAATTGTATAACGTATTTTTGTAAATTTCATATAAATGGTGAGAATGAGATTTTAATATTCAGTTAGATATATATATATATTTTTTTGACATGGGAATAAATATATTAAGAAATTTATTTGAAAGTGACATTAAAAATCACAATAACTTTAAATATTTATAAATGCTTATTAAAAGTAAAATCTTTTTTATTCAAATTCGGTTTTGTATAATACTTTCCAAATACTATACAAACATAACAAATTCATTAAAATTTGGTTTTTGCATAACTGGTGAAAGTCAAACTATTTAACACATTTTTGTAAACTTAATATAAATGGTGATAATCGAAATTTGAATGGGGAAAATCGATTTCTAAACTGCCATATTAATTGTGTATAAATTTAAAAATATAAAGTAAGATAATATTGGAAAGTATAATAGTGTTTTAAATTGCATTGACATTAGTGTTTGATTGGACTTTGACCAACACCGATAGAATATTGATTATATTACTATAGATAATTTAATTTCTTATAGAGTAATCAATTAAATTTCATTTCCTGATTACATAATAATCAATTAAATTACATAAATTGTGAAAAATAAATAAATACATGAATACTAAAACAAATATGCATCAATATTAAAAAAAAGACATCTTATCAACAAATGCTCCATGAAATTAGCTTATATCAAGTTGGGGACAATAATATGAAATGACAAAATCGAATATTAATATTCATATCAAATAAAAAATAAATTACAAATTATGAAAGATTTGAATTATGTGCATGAATGTAAAAATATTGTTATAATTTATAATCAAAAAATTTGAATGGCGTTACCATAAAAACGAAATAGTGAAAATCTTCTATGTATCTTTGATTTTTATATACAATCTAGAAAAATAAATTAATTAAAAACTTTGATGGCTATCAAACTATTTACTTATTTACTAAATTTAGATTTTAGTCATTTTATATAAGATTTGACTAAGTGGTCCCTTTTCTAAAATGATGTAATTTCAACAATATTTTAATTCTTTGAAGTATTATGCATTCAAATATTCAACCATATATAGTATAAAATTTACCATATTGATAAAGTTATAATTTACCATAATAATAAAAGACTTTTTTACCATATTTGAAATTCAAACATGAGCTCTACTTGGTAACTTAAAACGAATTTCATAATTACAAGAAAATCACATAAAAATACTATAAATAAAAAGAAATTATGAAGTTATTATTGATATAATAATATGAGCATGAAAGGCAAAAACATGTACTTTGAGGTGCAGTCAACTGGAGTGCTTGACCAAGTAAATGACAAAAGTCATCTAAATCAACGGTTCTGATTAGGCCTCCCAAAACCAGCAATTTTCTAGGATCTTTAGCACAATATGGATTATTTTAATTATACATAATAACAGGAAAATTTTAAAGGTGTTAACAGAAAAACGAAATTTAAAGATGTTACCGGAAAAAAGATTGTATAAGCCATGACACTCACCGGAAAATGTTACCGGAAAATGTTAACTGAAATAATAAAAAAGAATATTAATATTGATATACGGAAAATGTTACCGAAAAAACTTACCGGGAATACTTACCGGAAAAACGTAACAATGGAATATAAGATTTTGATTAACAAACTAAAATGAAATCTTCAGCAAATTAAACGGGTAAATAACCTGAAATAATGTAAAGCAACCATTGTAATAGGTATAAAACATAGCCGGAAAAAATTTAACATTGAGTCTTACCGGAAATACTTACCGTAAAAACGGAAAACGTCCAAATATCACCTTCATGCCCGTTTATGATTTACAACATAAACTGATTTTAATAAAATCAGTTAACAATGAGAATAAACATAAAAAGTTTAGAAGAAACAATAACCGGAATCAATAATAAGGTTGCCGGAAATAAATAGATAAACAACCGGAAGGTGTTACTGGAAAAACTAAATAATAAGTTATTATAAAATATAAACTTACCGGAAAATTGATAAAAATCTTGAATGATATTCACCGTAATTTATTAATAGGTGAAAGAGAGAAAAAGTTGATTGGGGTAAAAAATTAAGAAATGTTATGGTTTAAATATAAATTAGTGGATGAGTTGGCTTGATTAAGAAAGGTAATTGGTGACATGGTCTTGAGGTGGCATTGATGTGGAGGCCCTAAAAGCTTGACAAGTGGAAAATGCATCTTGCTTTAATAATATGTATAGATGTCATCAAAGCATGAGTTAGATTTGTTGTTAATTAAAGCAAGACTCTATAAAACAAACCATTTTGTGAAACAAATTGAACATAAACAATAGAATTATAAATTTTAAATGTTAGGCGGTCATTACGAATAAAATATAATAAAAATATAAAACAAACTTTATAAATGAACATAAACAAACTAACGTAAACGGACATAAATTAACACATTACAGAACGTTTACGAACACAAATATACGAATGCAATCTCTGTCCATGTTCGTTCATTTATTAAACGAACTTTCCAGCCTGACGGTTCACAAAAAACTCTTTGCTGAACGTTCTGTTCGTTTACAACCCTACTCGTCGTCGAATACCTTGCTTTCTCTCCTATCTGCTACGTTTTGACCTTGTGTTCTCCCATATCTCCTGTCTATAAGTGGCTCATCACTTGCCGATGTGGATGCTTTGATGGTCAACGACTTCCATGTCGATGATGTAGCGATCTCCGCACAACGATGAAGGGAGCGATGAAAGAGATATGCAACATTTATACCGTATGGTCTTACAGATAAATGATTCGATGCGAAAAAACATGAAATTTTAAAAACTCACTACTTTTTTTTATAAGATAATGATCCTTGACATGAAAAGTTTAAATCAAAGAATATTACGATATATAATAAATAGATAAACTAGACAAGAAAAGTTTAAATTAAATAATAAATAATTATGTTTTGTTAACTTATTTTTACAAGACATAAACTCGGACTTTGTAATGTAATATTAGTTGGGGTCTTTTCTCCCGACGTCTCTTTCTATGTGAGAAAAACATGTATACACTATATGCTATTAATGTTACATTACATTGTTAAGAACAATAACCAAATTACTAATTCAGACAATAAGTATAAGTTTTCTTTTAACTTACCAAAAGACAAGGTAAAATTTTGTCATTAATGTATGATGGCTAGATTTGGAGTGTTGCTTTTCGTTGGTGATGATTAGCAAATTGGTACGAGTACTGAACCGGTACGGTACTAATATTTCCTGAAATTTTTGCATTCAGTAATTGTATCCGTACCGAGCTTATCCTTGTATTCATAGAGACAAAGTTCAACATGTGAGAAGAATGTTTGACAATCAACGCCGCTATTCTTACTCTTTATTAGGACTCAATTGTTAAGTGTCGTTAAAGAGGCCTGACGAACACAACCATTATAATTGTATGCAAACTCAATTGAAGTGTTATCTTTCATGATGATAAAGTTCTCCAAGAGTCGATTTCACTGTAGTCATTTAGTATTCATGAACATTATAATATTAATGTTATGCAACTTTAAATCATTGAGAAAACAAACTCAGATTAGAAAATAATAATAATAATAATAATAATAATAATAATAATAATAATAAGAGAAAATTTCAATTTGACTCCCTGAAATATATCGGCGGGATATGGGTTAGCCACTGAAAACTAATTTGCGCATATTGCGCACCTGTGATATTCCGGCAGGTTTCTTTGACTCCCACCGTTAGTTGACCGTCATTTGACTGTTGGTATTTGAGTAATAATACCAACATATTAAGGGTATTTTAGTAATCTTCTTCTAATAAATAATAAATATGTAAGGCCCCGTTACCGGTAGCTCTACTTTCGTGTTGGATTTACTCATAAACGCAGTTCTAATATCAGAGTTAATAAAAAAACATTCGCGGAATATAAAAACTTTAATAAAACATTTCATAACAATTCAAAACTTGTCTTAAACAACCAACTTGTCTTTCGAAAACTAAGTAATTAAAACATAACACGCCCTGAGCCTTCCGATGCCAGTCTCTTATTCAACGCCACGTGTCCCCTCAAGCGAGCTGCCTCATCCTACTCACATGCGTGCATACTAAAAGTCAGCTACGCTGAGTGAGTTCTAGTTAATCATACATTATACAATACACACAAACTTATATTCTTTCATTCATACTTTCATACTTTCTTTTGTACTAACTTGCTTTCATATCTTACGTTATAAAGAGCATTACGCCCTACATTCCTCGAGTATTATTAGGGCTCGGTACCCTCCTTCCTTGAGTATTATTAGGGCTCGGTACCCTCATTCCTCGAGTATTATTAGGGCTCGGTACCCTCTTTCCTCATGTAGGGTTCGGTTCCCTAGTTCTCGAATATTAGTAGGGTTCGATTCCCTCTTCGTTACCATACAACCATACATCATACCTCGAGTATTATTAGGGCTCGGTACCCTTTTCGTAACCATACAACCATCCTTTCATTCTTTTATTAACTTTATCACGTTCATACACATAAGCATACATATCATACTTACCTTATTCATAGCGTTACAACCTGACAGTACGTGCAATATCCAAAGATCGTTCACGTACCATCAAGCAATCCTTCAGACATTTCACATTATTCACATAAGGCATACACTTATCTCTTAGGATAAGCGTATTAACAAACATATTGAGTATGCACACAGCCCCGAAAACATAACACATAAATGGGGCTAGAAACTCACCTGAAGTCGGTTACGTTCACCGTTAATTGTTATTCCTTTATTCAGTTGGGCGCGGCTAACTGTATAACAATTACTCGTATTAATTATCTATTACTAGCCATATCACTAGCTTATTTGTAATTAATTCATTCCTTTCTAAGTTCAGGGACCATTCTGTCCTTCTGTTAAACTTCAATTCGTTACTTTGGTCTTAGCGAATTAGACCTTCTAATTTGTTATCTTTGTTAACAAATGGTCTTAAAGAATCAAGGGTAATTCGTTACCCTTTTCCTTAACGAATCGAATAAAGAATCAAGCCTAGTTCGTTAGGCTTCCTTATGCGAATCAGCTAAAGAATCACCCTCTGGTTCTCTAAGTTCCCTTAGCGAATCAGCTAAAGAATCACCCTCTAGTTCTCTAAGTTTCCTTAGCGAACTAGCTAAAGAGTCACCCTCTGATTCTCTAAATTTCCTTAGCGAACTAGCTAAAGAATCACCCTCTAGTTCTCTAAGTTTCCTTAGCGAACTAGCTAAAGAATCACCCTCTCGTTCTCTAAGTTTCCTTAGCGAACTAGGGTTAGGTCAGGGAACATTCCTTGACACCTTTATCTCTTCCGGCGCCGTCATCGCCGGAAAACCGCGTTTTCGCCGGAAAAACGAGATCTCACTCGTTCTTCCACCGTTTTCATCGTTTTTCGTCCCGTTTGATCCAGATTTGAGCTAGGGTGATCCCTAAACTCATCTTAGGTCTGGTTTATACCCGATTCCACCCGAATCTTGTGATTTAAACGGTTTAACGGTGTCGGCTCGTCGTTACGCGACTATAACTAACGTTTTAGGCTCGTACAATATTAAACTATCATTACCTCGGGTCGGTGCTCGGTTTTCTTCTTGATTTCGGCTAAAGATAAGGAAGAACTAGAGAGAAATCTTAAGTGTGTGTTTTGGGTGGTGTATGGAATATGTGTGAATGAGGATTAAATGGATATTAAGGGTTTATATATTTATGGATCATGGGCTTAAGCCCATGGTCTTTCCTTCTTTCTTTCCTAACCCAAGTCCATAACCCATATTCATTTACCCAACACTAGCCCAACTCGTATTCTATTTATCTAAACCGATAACGACCCACTATGAAATAACGAAATTTATTTTTATTATAATAACCGAAAGTAGGATGTTACAAAATATAATAATAATAGTAATATAATAATAATAATAATAATAATAATAATAATAATAATAATAAAGCTCATCATTTTCTTAACAGCAACATAACCCACAGCAGCAAAACCCAATTCATTCCAATTCATAATAATAATATGATTTCTTTCACCTTCAATATCCCCAATTCATTCCAATTCAAAACCCTAGATCAATAACATCCTCACTGTCTTCTCCGACAACACCGCCACCATAACAATAACCACAACCCTAACATCCAATCAAACATCCAGTTTGATGAATTTCACACACTTCACCATCCCGGAGCTTTCATTAAGTTCTGATTTTCCGGCGACTAATAATAATAACAGTAACGACACAACCGGAGATATCAACTTCAACCCGGGTTTACCCGGATTCGATGGGTTTCCGGTGACTCCATTGTTTCCCGCCTAAATCGAATTTTTTTTATTCTTTTTTTGTAGTTTCTTATTGTAAGCGTTAGGTACAAATAAATTATTTTTTAATTTAGCAAAAAGAGGATATAAAAAAGTGAAATTTATCATTTTTCTTATGCAAATTTCAGTTAATAGTTTACCGAAATAATGTGGGTTTTAATTATAACTATTTTTCCAAAATATTATATTGAAATCGAATGTTTTTAATAGTGGTGTTTACCCGGATTCGATGGGTTTCCGGTGACTCCATTGTTTCCGGCGAGATTTTGGAAACGGGCGGGTGGAGATTTCAACCCGGGTCTAAAGTTCTCCGGCCGCTGGAGATTTCGCCGCCGGTGGGAGCTCAGCCGACTCTGTTGCAGAAACGGGCATTACGGCAGAAAATATTTCTAATATTGGTTTTGGGATGTGGGTTTTGCTTGGAAGATATGGTGATGATGATGATGAGGTGTTAAGATATATTTACAAATCTGGAGATGATGATGATAATAAACAAAGTGTTGAAGTGGTAATATATATTTCATATTATACACCCATACCAAACATTAGATTAGCTCACATGGGTGGTTTTGTTTGTTGTTAAACCAGAGGACGGGGGTTCGAACCCTAGCCACTACACGATTTTGAAAAGGTTTAGAATAATTATAGGCTCAGGGGTAAAATGGTAATTTCAACATTTTTGGTCAGTCAACTAACGATCAACATGACGGAAGGGCACAGATTGACTCGCCCAAATATGACAGACGTCCATAATGCACAAATTAGTTTTCAGTGGCTAATCCATATCCCGCCGATATATTTCAGGGAGTCAAATTGGAATTTTCTCTAATCTAACTATACTAATAAAAGAAAATAATGAGGATGATGTGGCAATCCCACGTTCATTCTAGGCCTAATCTCTCTTCTCATTCATCCTATTTATCCATGGGTTATGGAGCAAAACCATATTGACAAATGGGTTATAATTTTCCTTTCTAATTTCTAATTTATCATCTCATTCATCTCAACTATTCATTGGTCATGGGACAAAATAATTTTGGCAAATGGATTATAATTTCATTTTCAATTCTCTAATTTCTCAACTTATTTATCCTACATATCCATGGGTCATGAGACAAAACATTTCTGAGAAATGGGCTATAATTTCTCTTTTAATTCTCTAATCTCTCATCTCATTTATCATAGTATCCACGGGTAATTGGTCAAAACAATTTCTACAGATTATGTATATAAAAAATCAAATTTGTAAATTTGAGATTTTAGACTTCTTATTGTTTATACTATATATTTTATAATCTTTTTACCTATAATTCTGTTCATTTCTTTTAGATAATGTATCTTTTTATTTTTATTATTTGACAAATCCCGTGTAATACACGGGTTCAAAAGCTAGTAATAATAATAAATTAGGTGTAAACACCGATTTATTTTTATAGCAAGTGTCATGAGTGTCTCATCCTTGGAGCTACCACGCTTCACCATTCATATTTATATCATCTTTTGATAAGGTAAAAACATTACAACATTGCGTAACACTGGCATGGGTAGTTGGTTCATATGTTACGAATCAATCATAATTATCGAATAGTACTATGATTTTAAAGACCTTAGATATGTTTGTACCATTATTAGGGATGACGAGCATGGTATGGATGAGTATTGGTAATCTCAGTCTCATACCTGATTATAAAAATGCATCTCACGCACAATCTCATATCATCGGTACCCATTACTCAATACCATTGGGTTTGGGCATCAAGAATACCCGTTTATGATACAATGTTGTAACATCCCGAAATTTCCACAATGATATTAATTATATTACTTAATAATAGAGGGAAAGTTTACTCGGGTTATCGGGAAATAAATAAATAGAGTAGGAGTTGGTATGGGTCGGGCTAGTGTTGGGTAATGGATATGGGTTATGGACTTGGGTTATGAAAGAAGGAAGGAGAGTCCATGGGCTTAAGCCCATGATCCCTAAATATAAATACCATTAATCACCCTTTAATCCCCATTCTCACATATTCCATACACCACCAAAACACACACAACCCGAACCAAGATCCGAAGGCGAAAACCCGAGCTTGTTGGTGCTGGAACGTCGTGACGGACCAAAACAACATCAAGGCTTAACCGGGTTCGTAGTTCGACTCGTTCAAGGTACGTTTATAGTTAGAAATCGTTCGTATAGGTTCGGTTTGATTTGAGAAATGATAGATCTGAGTTTGTATGGTAAAAACGAATCCAACAAAGCTAATCTTACTGAAAATGGTTATGATTTGATGGGTTAATCGATTGATAAAAAGAACCCGTAACCTATATGCCTAAATCGCACCCTTTAAACATCGATGTTAGGTCGATTTTATGGTTGGGGTTTGTAGGCGCTGGTCAGACGATCCCGTGGGTACCTAAATCGAGTTATTTGGTTAAGAAACGAAGGTGATTAAGGGATTTAAGAACGAACAGTAGCTGCAGACGACAACTTCGCCTGCAAGCTAAGTTCGCCTGAAGAACTTCGCGTGCAAGCTAAGTTCGCCTGATGACAACTTCGCCTAAAGCCAAGTTCGCCTGATGACAACTTCGCCTGCAAGCTAAGTTCGCTTAAGGTTGAACTTCGCCTGCAAGCTAAGTTCACCTGATGACAACTTCGCCTAAAGCCAAGTTCGCCTGATGACAACTTCGCCTAAAGCCAAGTTCGCCTGATGACAACTTCGCCTAAAGCCAAGTTCGCCTGATGACAACTTCGCCTAAAGCCAAGTTCGCCTGATGACAACTTCGCCTAAAGCTAAGTTCGCCTAAGGTTTAACTTCGCCTAAAGCTAAGTTCGCCTAAGGTTTAACTTCGCCTAAAGTCAAGTTCGATTAGAGAATAGATTAAAACGATAAGTAAAAGTAAGCTAATACTAGGCCACCAGATTAGATCAGGCGAGTATTGATACGTGTAACTTATACAGTCAGCCGAGCTCAGTTAAAAAAGGGATTTACAACTATCAGAGGAAGAAGCAGAGTTCAGGTGAGTTTCTAGCCCCATTCCTTGTTATGTTTTCGGGGCTGTGTGCATACTCGATGTGTTGTTAATACATTTATCCTAAGTGATAAGTGTATGCCATATGTGATATATGTGATGGATATGAATGATTGCTTGTCGGTACGCGAACGATCTTCGGATATTGCGCGTACTGTCAGGTTAAAAATAAAGGTACGAATACTATATATCGAAGATGTATGAATATTACGAATGAATACTTGTCGGGGCGTGAACGATCTTCGAATATTGCACGTAACGACAAGGGGTATGGTTGTTAAATGAAGGATGTAAAGAACACCTAGAGTGTTCTTATGCTATAATGTAATTATTGTATATGTGAAGTATGTGTATACTGGTACACGAATGGTATGTGAGTTCTACGTTCGACATAGTAAGTTAGGATGGCAAATCCCTCTAACTTCCGTTGGACATAGACTCGGCTGGTGATGGCGTAGTTAAGGACTGCGAGACTTATACGTGATGTAGATGATAGATATAAACGTAGATAGAGACGGTAGGCCTTATACGTGTTATAGGAGATAGACGCCAACGTAGATAAGGACGGCGGACCTTATACGTAACGTAGATAAGGACTGCGGACCTTATACGTAATATAGGTAGGCGTCAGCACAGGAAAGGACTGTGGACCTTATACGTGCTTTAGCATGGGGGAGGACTGCGGACCTCGTACGTGCTATGAATTAGGTTGCAACATAGGGAAGGATCGTGGACCTTGTACGTGTTGTGGATGTATGATGGTATAGGGAAGGATCGCGGACCTTGTACGTACCATGAATGGTGAACATAGGTAAGGACGGCGGACCTTTTACGTGTTCACGACCTTGAGTACAGGTATAGACGGCGGACTATGAACGTACTCTCGGTAGACTGAGGTTAGTGATTGTAGATATGTATGTATGTATGGTAGTAAGTATGTATGTAGAACAGAAGGGTAATTGGTTAAGTATGGATATGTATCTTCGGATATGTATGTATGTGTATGTATTGTGTGGCGTCCGATTAACTAGAACTCACTCAGCGTAGCTGACTTTTAGTATGCACGCAGGTGAGTAGGATGAGGCAGCTCGCTTGAGGAGACACGTGGCACTGAATAAGAGGCTGGCATCGGAAGACTCAAAACGTTTAAGTTAATGTTCGTTAATTTTGAAAGACAAAATGATGTTTTAAGACAAGACGTGTTTTGTTATGAAATGTTTTATGAAAGGTTTTATATTCCGCGAAAGTTTTAATGAACTCTGATTTGTAAGAACTGTGTTTATGAGTAAATCCGACGTTAAAGTAGGGCTACCGGGTTCGGGGCCTTACAAATATCGTTAAAAAAAACATTCATTGGGATACCTAGTACCCGAAATCAACTTGAAATGTTAAATACTCAAGTACATATCTAATAGTTCTACATTAAAAGGTAACGTTATTTATGAACTCTAATAAACTATTTATTATATCATCAAGATTATACAATATATTAATATATATGGTTTTGATGCCTGTAAACACGTAAGGGTGACCGGGGAGTTTTACCTCATATTATACATGTTTCAAACCCACGATAAATTTTAAAATCAATTTTGTTACCCATCATAGATATTCAGAGTTTGAGTTTTCCCTTAGTTCAAGTTCTTTTACCACCCTTAATCAATGTCGTTGCAAATAAATATCCAATAATACATTATGCTCTCTATATGTATGCGTTTAAATGAGTATCTTTAGTGATACTATATATAGTTGTTTCATGGCCTTAAATAACAAACCGAAGAAGCATAGAAGGCCGGACACCCCTTCCTCTCCTCTTTTTTGCTCAGTAGTGTAAAATTTTATGCAAAAATATTCACGCTCGTGGAAACAGGGTCTGTGACTTTCGGCCCATGTTACAAAATTTATGTATGTTTTGACGCGGAGAAAACTAATGCACAAGAACCGTGACTTTTGGCCACTGTACAAAATTTAGGTTATTCTGATGCATATAAAAACTAATGCACAAGAAAATAGATATGTATACGACTAATAACCAAGATATGTTCGGTACACTATAAAATCAGAATAATATTAATAAACAACATATTAATCATAATAATGTATGATTTTAAATTTTTTGACATTGTAATATGACATCCTATTTAATACTATTGTCTCATTGTAGGTACAAAATATTATTTGTTAATATTTTTAGTGTTTTCTTAATATACAAAAATATTATATTTTTTTAACAATGGTTGTGATAATAATCAATTCTAGATGGTCATTAACATAAAGGCGAATAGGGTTTCTATCCTGATTTAGCGGAATGACGGCGGCAAGATCTCGTATGAAGGAAAACGTATGGTACAGTGTCCCCTTCAAGAAAGCCAAGGCGCTGACGAATGGAAGACACTCGAAGAGGGTTGTCTAACAAAATTTTTCGTATCCAACCTTCCAGGGAATTGCTCATCAGCGGATCTGGTTCGAGTGTTGAAGGAATATGGGGAGATTGAAGACACGTATATAGCGAGGAAATTGGATAAATTGGGGAAGCGATTTGGTTTTGTATCTTTTCGGAATGTGTCTGATCCAAAGCGGCTAGAGGGTGAGATGTCTGATGTTTGGTTGGGAACATACAAACTTTTTATTGTTATCGCAAGGTTTGTAGATGGAGGAAAAGTGCATGCGGAGAAAGAAGAGCCGATGAAAAAATATGTCGAGAAACGGCCTGTGGTAGATATACCGTTGGGGGAGAAGAAGACTGGTAATGTATCATTTTGTGATGTGGTTTGTAATAAGAAACAAGATATTGAAATCCAGTCGATTAGGATTGATAGTAAGGAACAGGCATTTGTACACTGGTATGATCTGGCCTTGGTGGGTAGAGTGACAGATTTCAAGATTTTGACATCATTGCGGAGGTTGTTGAAAGAGGGGTTAATATAAAGTATATTGGGGGCTTTAGTGTTCTTCTGGTTTTTGATGACGTAGAACTTCTTAAGTATTTTAGAGACACGGAGGAGGCCTGGAAAGGTTGGTTTGAGCACTTGGCCCAATGGGAAGGTCAATCTTTTGATTATGAACGCATTGCATGGCTAAAAATACATGGGGTGCCAGTTCATTTGTCTGTGAATCTGGTGTTTAATGTGATTGGATCAAGATTTGGTAAGGTGATTCAGGAGGCCCAGGTTGATGATGAGGTAGGGGATTTTTATTATACATGCATTGGAATTCTTTGTAACAGTATATCCAGAGTGAATGCAAAGGTTGATTTACTGTGGAATGAGTCAGTTTTTAAAGTTTGGGTTGAGGAAGAGATGGATGAATGGATACCAGATTGCCTTGTAATGATTGACGAGGTGTCCTCTAGTTCGGTAGATATGCAACCGGAGATGGAGTTTGAACGGAATGATCATGGTGTTCAGAGGTAATGTTAACGAAGAGGGTGGTAACATCGTTGGAAATGTTGTTTTGGAAACCGAGGTAGCTGAGGAGATTGTCAAAGATCCTGTGATTGAAAGGATTATTCCCAGTGCCGAGGAACATAATAATAAGATGGATTACGTGAATATGTTCAGCGATTCCTTGAGTAATGAGGGGAGGATTTCTAGGAGGAAGACGTTCAAAAAAAAGGTGATAGGAAAGGTGGCAGGAATAAAGGTATATCTCCTCAGTCTTTTGATAGGCCACGAAAGAGGACTAGATACGAAGACGACCCATTTGACCTTGATCGGGATTGTATCCAACGAACCAGATGTTAATGGGCGTAACGAAGTGGTGGGGAGACCAAATTTGTTTTGTACACCTGAATTAAACAATCATGCAGGCTCAGAGGAGTCTTCTCAGGAGAATAGGAAGAGCTATGAAGATAATGTAGTATTAGTAGCGCAGTCTTTGGGGGCTTGGGAGCCCGATCCACCTGTAATACAAGTACCGCCACTGGAGTCTATCACAAAGGAGTCGGCAATTACGATCCAAATGGGGGAGATTTTGGGGGCCACCAACATTCAGCGTTTTAACTCTCAGATTAGTAGATTAGTGGTTGATGAAGGTTTTCAAGGTGTGGAACCATGAATTTGCTATCTTTAAATGTGAGGGGCGCGGGGGTGGAAGGGAAAGTGGTGTGGTGTAGAGATTTAAGAAAGGAAAATGAGGTTAATTTTGTCCTTATTCTGGAATCTTTGTGTTCAGGTATTGAGGTTAAGTCGATTGAGAAATTTTGGGGGAAGGGTAATTTTGGATTTGAAGTGGTTGAACCTACGGGTAGATCAGGCGGCTTGTTCACTATCTGGGATAACAATTCTTTTCCGCTGTCCTCTTGCACTAAAGATAGACATTTTTTACTAATTTCGGGTCAGTTAAAAGGTAGTGGTAAGGTGGTGAACATCATGAATGTTTATGCGCCTCAAAAGGTGTAACAACTCGGATTCTCCATATATTATACATGACCAGCTCTTATGTTCGGGCTATTTTTATCAAATAAAATACCGCATTTACCGAATTTAAATTAATTGTTATAATATTATTTTTAATTATTTATTTAAGACATATCTATAACTTTCACTTATATTCACAAAATACCCCCCTAAACTCTAGTTTATTCCATTTTGTTTTCACACAATAACTTCAGGGGCTAGATTGTAAGTCATATAAATTATGAACAAGATCTTTTAACCCATTTACCCATTTAAACAACCCATAGTTAAGATCCAAACCCGAACCCATCTTTTAAGCATCACACCCGAGTCCAAATCTTGAGCAATAAGTTTTACTAAATTTGGAATCAATATATGCGTTTGATTATAATTGCCCAAATTGGCGAACCGACATTCTGAATTAGGAAAACACAATAAAAATATACGGCTTTACTAATATACGAACACGGCATATATCATAACATGATTAAACCCCCAACGATTGATATCAATGCAATTAAAATCAGCCACACCTTCCCCTCATTATCACGAACCTAACCCTAGGATGAATTGGATTAAAGTTTCCTGCAAAGCATCAAACTATACCACGTCTTGGCCGCAGCTGCAACCTCGTCATTCTCTATGATTACTCAACTGTTATAGGTAATTAAAGTGTTCCTTAGAGTCGTTTTTAATCGCTTACCATTAACCCTAACATTTATTGTTCAAACATTAAGCATATTAGACCACCCGTAGTGGTGGCTTTGCCGCCAGCGTTGTGAACCAAAACGCGGGAGGTACACCGCCCCCCTGCGTTATGTTGATTTCATTTTTGCAAGCGTTGTATATAAAACGCTGAGAATGGCACCAAAAAACAAGTGTATAACTCTGGAAACACCGCCCCCTCCAAGTTATGGAGGCTTTATGACTACACTTGTTTTTTGTATAAAATCATAACTCTGATTGGGCGCCACGTGGCGCATAACCCCTGGATGTGGAGTTTTACTACTACACATGGTCTTAGCGAATTGGTAAACCTAGGGTTCATGGGTTTTGGGGGTTTCTGTTCATTCTGTATATAAAATCTTGTTTCCACATAATACCCAGTTGATTCTCAAGAGCAGATTGTTGGGCTGTGGGTGCATAAAGCTGTGAACCGGCCAGGGGCGTGGGTTCGAGACCCCTGGACGCGGTTCGGGTGTTTTGATTTTTAATTGTTGTTCTTTTAATGGTTTAGATATTTATTAAATTATTTTGATTAATGTTAAATTTTAAATATTAAATAAACAATATTATATTTAACCGACATCTTTAAGTTTTACATTTCTCGTTAAAAGCTTTCGTTTACGTGTGTGTGTAATATACACACACACACACATACATGTATGCATTATAAGTATATTTTAAATAATAACCCTTATTCTTTCATTTAAAACCCGACACTTTTTAACCTCGTTTCTTGCCGTTAAATGTCTTTATGAACTTACTTATATTTATTTGATATATATATATATATATATATACTAAACGTATTAAATAGATTTTCAATAAAATATTTAAACGAAATATTTATTTACATCTTACTACATATTATATTTAAATAATTATATGTTATTATTATGATTATCTATTTATTGATATATTAGCTTCTTATTTATTCATATAATTAAATGTATAACTCACTTTATATTTAATAAATTGTTTTATTTAATTTAGATTTTACTATTTCAAACATATCTTATATTAATTAAATTATTTAAGTATTTATTTATATATTATATCATGGGTAATTAATGGGGAGATTATCATTAATAAGACTATTAAAAACAATGACCGTGGAGATTAATCAATAAATATCTCAATCCCAAACCTAACTCAACTCCATCGAAATCTTAATTTATTAAATTATGTTAAATCTTTATAATTAATCTTATTATCATTAATAACTAGGAACACTTGTCATCGCATCCCGATAAGCTCGGACTCATTTAACTTAGTTTCTATCACCGTTTCATTATCGCTTGTTCTACTTTATCAGGTGAGTAATCACTCCCCTATTTTACTTGTTTTCAAATGTTTTGGGGACACTTGCGTACCATTTATCATATTATTTATCTTATTATTTCTCAAACGCAAACTGTGATCTTTGTGCTGTGTATCAATTGAATGATTGCCTGTTACTTGCTATTTGCTTACTTGAATCGCATTCGGAGAGGTCCAACATAATCTCATTATAGTATGATCATACGACCGTCGTTGTGGCCGGAGCCCAATCGCATTGGCAATGGTTTCACCGACACCTCATTTTTGGTAACCAATGCCCATTCGCATGGCAACGGTTTAGCCTTTCTTTATGGTTGATTGTTTATGTATGTGCTATGGTTGATTGTTTATACTCACAGATAACAGTTTTGCCTATTTTTATTCACTTATATCATTATATATTATTACCATGTTTGTTTGTGTCAAAACTGGTGATATACTCACTCAACATGTGTTGTTAACAAACATATATTTTGTACGCATTTGCAGGTTATAGATTTGGATTGCTTATCGAACTGAAGCTCACATAGAGATGACTTTAGGATAAAAACATATACAAGAATAGTTGGTTTTGTATTTGAAATTTTCTTTATTTTTGTTGTATATGAATGTTGTTTGATAATAAATAAATTAATTAGATATTGTCGCTTTCATGATAGTAACCTTGTGAGCTGTGACAATCAGTTCACGCCCCGGCATTTCCGCTGTAGGTTGGGGTGTGACTAAAGGTTATGGAGAAAAGAAGGTTGTGGGTTTCGATGCGAGAGATTATGGCTACACGCACAAGGCACTTAGCTCTCAATCGTTCAGTGTCACCTGAAGGAATGAGCCAAGCCGGGAGCAATCCCGCACAGAGGCGGGAGGGGGAATACTCCCGCCCAAATAAGCCAGTCCGTATACTGAAGGATCTTTTACTGTACCTGACGAGGTATGGGCAAAAGATCTGATCAGAGATGCGACAGCTCACTGACAGCAGCATGGCAGACAGCACGCCACAGCACTGTGACCAATAGCCGCCGCCTACCCACCAACTCCTGCCATACCACGTGCCTAGCCTGTAGTTGGCAGAAGAGGAAGAGTGCACGACACGCCTGCTCTGTGTCAGCCGCTACCTATCCACCACTCACAGGCAGGGCACGTGCATAGGTTACAGTTGGTAGCGTGTTGGGCCGGCTAAACCCCTTGGAAACCTACCTTCGGCTATAAATACCACAAATGGTATGATCATCTAAAGACATTATTACATCATCATATTATCATCATATATACCTGATATCTGCTCTAGCAATCTCTTAATATACTTTTATATTTAAAGAGCAATCTAGTCTGATTCTCACGCCGGAGGGTGGTCACAAGGAGGAACCCCCCCCCCTTCTCAGTGACGAGCTCACGGTGTCTGTTTTGCAGGTTATCAGAAGAACCATCTTCCAAGGGTCTAACCCCTCGTGGGAAACATCTCTCCAACCCCCAGGTTACCAGTAACCTGCCCGGGGTCCGGTTAGTGTTTCTTCATTGGCGCCATCCGTGCATAAAGCTAGAACTACAATTTTCTCCAGTTTTTTCAAAACTTTATACAAAAGATGGTTAGAGAAATTCCGGTAACCACAACCCCAGCTATTGGGGGGAATACCGGCAACACAGTTTTTACAAACACTACTCCGGCTACCGAAGCCGGAGCAAGTGAAGTAAATTTTACGAACACTACCCCACTTACTAAAGCAGGGGCAAGTGCAGTAAATGACCGCCTACTGGGATCCACCGATACCCAGTTTGAAAAACGAAGACTCCCCCGCCAGACTCTCGACGAAGTCAAGGCATGGGCGGAGGCACGACAAAAGGAATTCCAGGCTGAGTTGAACAAACGCTTGCGTTCCGTGCAACAGGCCGACGAATTCGAATACTGGGAGGATGACTCGGAGGAATCCGACTCCGACGCGAACCCTCGTCATAAGGCAAAAGGGAAGCGTAAAGAAACGGAAACCCAACCGAAAAGGCATTTTGGACAAGCCTTCAAACCAAAAAGCATAGATGGAAGTCCACGAGACTTCTCTAAAACGTTCAGACCAAACGTTACGAATGCAGGAACGTCCAAATTTGCAAGGGACATTGCTGAAGCAATTGCCCCGAAAAGTGCTAAACAAATGCCTAACATAGGCACATATGACGGCCTATCTGATCCAGACGATCATTTGAACAGGTTCATAGCGGGGGCAACCGTTAGCAATTGGACGGAACCCACGTGGTGTTACATGTTCCAAATGACGCTGGTGGGGGCTGCTAGGGCTTGGTTTGATCGTTTACCGGTTAACCACATTTACGACTGGGCAGACTTCCAGCAGAAGTTTAGCCAACACTTCAGCCAGCAGCGAAAGTATACCGAGGAGCAATGGACAATCCTCAAATGCACACGGGAAGAAGATGAATCTCTGCCAAACTTCATCACTCGCTTCAACTCAAAGAAGTTAAGTTTGGGCAATATCAGCGAGGATCTTGTTCGCGCAGCCTTCATCCAGGGCGCGCAAGACCCAGAGCTTATCCGCACCCTAACGGGTAAAGATGGAATGCCATCCACATGGGATGGCATCATGACAGCAGCCAAACGCTATGCGGAAACGGAGAAGCAACTGGGTAGAGACCTTCCGCAGAACACAAACCTTTACACCCAGAGGACGAGAGAGGACAACGTCCTCACCGCCCGGTTGAACAAAAAACGGAAGCAAGGCATTTGGCAGTCAAGGGTAAACTTTGACACCTCATCCGGCTTACAACATCGATTGGGTGAAAGGGATAATGTAAAGCCGCACCGGAACCCCAGATGGACGCCACTTACCAAAAGCGTCACTGACATATTTGCTACTGAAGAGCTCCCATGGCCAAAGCCTCCAGAAATCCGACATCGTCACGATGCTGATCGGAGCAAGTACTGTGATTATCACAGAACAAAAGGCCACAACACTGAAGAATGCATAGACGTAAAAGACATGGTCGAAACATTCGTCAGAGATGGGACGCTCGCGCACCTCGTGGCGAAATAAAAGCTAAGCAGGCAGGCAGGTGCGTGTGGAACCACGGCTGGGGTAAACACGAATAAAAAATCAGCTTCAATAGACTACATGCTGCGTAAAGAACGAGATCCCGAAACAGGTGCGTGTCGGCTCGATGGCGCTCCCATCCCAACATGGAAGGGAGCTCATTTACACAGTTTGCATGTAAATCAATTCCAATTTGTAAAGAAAAGGCCAAGAGCCACTTCTAATGGAAATGATTCTCTCTAGAACATCGAAGCTGATGATTTTACATTTATACTTTTCTGGACACTAATATGCCGGTTTTCACCGCATAATTACGTGAAGTCATTGCATGGGAAGGCGGTCCTACCCGCACGAACCCAATAACGTAACAAACCTTCACGCAGGTCAGTTGAAGGGGAAAAAATTCAGCACCCAAAAATGAAAGTGCCGGTCTATCCGCATGAATCATTAAGGAAACTGAATAATAACCTGTCAACAACCGCGCGTCGAACAGTTAAAACTATCCAACACTGGACGACATTCATATTACGTGAAGTCGTTGCGTGGGAAGGCGGTCTTACCCGCACGAACCCAATAACGTGGCAAACCTTCACGCAGGTCAGTTGAAGGAGTTCATCCCATTAAATGAAAGTGCCGGTCTATCCCGCATGAATCATTCGAAGGAACTGCACCAACAACCGCGCGTCGAACGGTTCAAAACAAAATTCTTAGATGAGGAAAACCTACACGCAGGTCAGATAAGGGTAAAGTTCTGCCATCCTACTAAGTGCAAGTGACGGTTCTACCCGCACAATCACGAAAGAGGAAGCAAAACTTCACACCTATTATCAACCACGTTCAAAGGTTAACTTATCCTAAAAAGATGAGAAAAACCTACACGCAGGTCAGATAAGGGTAAAGTTCTGCCATCCTACTAAGTGCAAGTGACGGTTCTACCCGCACAATCACGAAAGAGGAAGCAAAACTTCACACCTATTATCAACCACGTTCAAAGGTTAACTTATCCTAAAAAAAATAAGAAAAACCAGCACGCAGGTTAGATAAAAATTAAAGTTTAGCCATCCTACCAAGTGCAAGTGACGGTTCTACCCGCACAATCACGAAGGAGGAAGCGAAACTTTAACCCACTATCAACCACGTTCAAAGGTTCTTATTCTGAACACTTGGAAAATTGCTAATTTAAACATGCAAGTCATAAGTTTATAAAGCAAGGAACCCAAAGAAGGAAATAACAGTCTTATACGCAAAAAGATTAATATTTCAATGATGTATTACAACAGTGGCCGGGTAACTACCCGCCTAAAAGAAATCTATACAAAGCTAAGTCTATCCTAGCGGTGGGAAGAGATCTTCAGGATCAGGCTTCAGGGCCACCTCCGCTTGGACCAGCACCGTCTGAGCGTGGCTGCCCAAGGAAAGCCTTAAGGATGTTTAGCCCATCATCAGCAGCAGCAGCCTCATTCACCTTCTCCACCACTGGATGCGGGAAGGCAGCGTACTGGTTCACAGCTTGGTCATAAGCAGCTTCAGTATTAACATTGAATAAAGGGAAGTTGGAGGGCGGAAAGCCTCTCTCAGCAAACCCTAGACCAAGCAGGAAGCCAGTCTTCTCCCCATCCTCATGAGAAGCGTTGAGGGCTGCGCTCATCGCATCGTCATAAGAGGTCTCTGAAAGGACCCGACGCGCAACCTACAAAAGAATACAAGTTAGAACATTTTCTAATTACAAGTAGAAAAGAGAAAAAAAAAAGAGGATACCTGAGGCAACGCTTCTCGAAGTAGCCATTGGAGGGTAGCTTGCACTTCGTCACGGGCGCGTTCGGCTTCGCTTTGGTTCAGATTGGCAAGTAATACTTCCTTTGCGGCAGCCTCTTCGACGCCCTTAAGCTTCCGCTCGGTTTGGTCAAGCACCCCCCTCTGGTCAAGAATCTCTTGCAGCTTCTTGGCGTCTTCCATTGCCAAGGCGTCATGAGCATGCTGAAGAGCCTTTAATTTGCATTTAAGCTGCTCATTCTCTTCGCGAAGTGGCTCAGCAACAGCTTCAGCCTTGGCAGCCCTCTCAGTTGAGTTTCGCGCAGTCTCCTTGGCCAGCCGAAGCTGTTCATTCACAGCTTGGGCAGCCTTGGAGCGGGCCTCGAGTCGCGCCTGGACTTCAACCTCGAGGGCCTTGAATGCCTTCTCCTTCTCGGCTGCGGCAGCGGCCAACTGCTGGTTCTCCTCCCGAAGAGCCCGCGCTTCAGATACATCTTTGGCGCGAGCTGCTTTTAACTTGTCGTTTTCACGACAAAGCAGCTCGACGCGGGGCTGCGTCCGGGCCTGGAGAACCCGAAGCTCATTGGTTAGCCTACCCTCTTGGTAGCTAGCCATGGCTTCCCCCAACGCACCATGAGGAGCAGCGTGGCGAGCCCAGTCCACGCACTCCACAGGGGTACGAAGGGTTGTTCCTCGGCGTATGTTCCATCTTGGAACATACACTTCATTGGAATCCGACACTGCAAAAGAAACAAAGGCAGTTAGGAAAAGATGATAAAAATATATAAGGGAAAAAAGAACCCTACGTACCTGTAGGGTCAATAACAGGCCGATAGCCGCCAAACCCATCACCTGAACCTAAAGGAAATCCATCCAACAGGTCAGGCAGACGGGAAGGTGGCATAGATCGGCGGGAAGCCTGGCGCATACCTGATGGTCCGGCCGTCGGTGCCGGTGGCGCAGGTATAGTGGCAGCCGCTGTGGTAGCCATGTTTGGCGCCACCTCCTCAGCAACAGTAACCGCCGGCTCCGTGAAAGATGCTGTAAAAATTGCACTCACGGCCGGCGGAGACACCTTCTCAGCTGGAACAGCCTCAGGAAGGCTGGAACCAGCGGAAGCAGGCGTAGACGCCTGGGTCGACGCCTCGGGAAGGCTGACCGAGCCTACCGTCATTGGCGGGGGAACACTTGCTCCAACTCCACCCTGGAATGCGTCAACATCCACACCTGCACAAGCAAAAGTGTTAGAAAAATTTATTTGAAACAACAAATTTAGACAAGAATTATGGGGATACTCACGGGGTTTCTTGAGCTTGAACGCACGGACGAGCGGGGGCGAACCCGATGGAGCCAGCCTCTTGACACCGGTAACCGTCGTCGTCGCTGCCTCCCCGGAGGTAACACCTGCAGCCTCCGGAGCGGTGGTCTCCTCACCACCGGGCTTCCCCGCAACCTCTGCATTATCTGACTCCGAGTCAGATAGGACTACCGGGTCGGTCGTAGAGGCCACCTTCTCCTTGCCCTTCCCGACGGCAGCCTTTTTCTTCCGCACCAGTGGAGGACCTTCTGCGGATTCCTCAGAAGAAGAAATGTCATGAACTCCAGCAGCAGGCACAGCATTGAGAGGTTCAGGGTAGAAGATAGGCTTACCTGGCCGTCGGTGGCTTAGGATCTCTTGGCCTGGCGGGTAAACCTCCACGAACCGACCCGCGGTCTGCTCTAAGATGGGCAACTCGTTCTCATCCAGAGCACGAGTACCCATCCGCGCGGGACCATCTTCCTCCCGCGGGTTCAGGAGCGACTGAAGATCGTTCCCCTCTGAAATCAACAAGAAAGTTAGTAAAAATCGAAGCCAGCAAAATGAAACAAGACGTACCATAAGGGACAGAGTTCGAACCATATTCAAGGACGATCGGAACCTTATCCGCATTCGCCGCCTTCCACACCCGGCTCATCCCCAACATCACCATCGCCGACTCCGGAAAACGGAAAACCGGGGACTGGACCCGGGAAATCTTCGAGAACCATTCCGCCTCCTCGTAGTTGAGGGCGGGAAGGTTCGGAAGCGCCTGGCCATTCTTGAACTTCATGGCGATGGGGATGGCGCGAGCGGATATGAAGAAGAACTCTCTTCTCCATGAGCGAAGACTCCGCTCGGTGGTACAAATCTTTAAACCCTTGATACGGGTTGTAAGAGTGTACCACCCTTGGATGCACCTCCATGTATAGAAGGTCATCAGGCGATCAACGAGGGGCTCAAGGCCCAGTATCCGGCACACCCACTCAAAGTGCCGGACCTTGGCAATGGCCATGGGGTGCACCTCTGTCAGGTGCACACCGTGCCTCTCTAGGACACGGTACACAAACTTTGTCAACGGAAACCTAAGGTTCCCGTAGACAAAGAATGCAGCATAAACCCCGATCTTGCCACTAGGGGCATCGTACACAGTATGGTGGGGTTCAGGAAACTCAGGCTCGAGAGACTCGAGCATGAACTTCCTGATGATATACTGGTACAGATCGACAGGAAGAGAGCACTGGCATTCGCCAGCAGTCTTCTGGTCATCGGCATCATGAGAAGACATGGTGGAAGAAAGACGAAAAGAGATTTCAGGGTAAAGCTTTACTGAACAGAAAAATTCGCCGGAAATTACTTGAGAAGAAGAGATGAAAGTGGAAAGTGTGAATTGCAAATAACCCTCTCCCCCTTTATATAGTAATCGCAATTAATGCGGTGAATTTAATGCGGAGGAGAGAGAAATCAAATGTGCAATGAAACTATGACACGTAGCAAAAAGCAAGCTGGCAACAGCTGTTGAAAGGACGTGTGCCAGTAATTTCGCGGCCACGCGCCCGAAAAATCGCTCCCACGCGCCTGAAAAAGCGACTGGAATGACCATGTTCTGTCACGTCACCATAACTCCCTGCACGTCCTGACACAGTCAGAAGAAACCGTCGCACGACGTTTCAAAGGTTTGGACTTATCTTTTCACCAACCTTTCGAATTTCAAAATTCAAAATTTAAAAAGTGGGAAAATACCCCCTTACCTTGGCGAACAAGTAACCATAAGACGGATGCGGGTACAGTGTTAACGCAAAACCCTTCACATACATAGCACCCGCAGGGAATTGAAGCCAAGTACCTCGGCAACCAAGTAACTATAAGACAGGTGCGGGTACAGTGTAAAGGCAAAACCCTTCACATACCTAGCACCCGCAGGGAATTGACGCCAGGAATACCTTGAGAGTAAAGTAACCGTAAGACGAGCGCAGGTACAGTGTTAAGGCAAAACCCTTCACATACCTAGCGCTCCGCTGGGAATTGAAACCAAGAAGGATCTTCTGGGCAATGCTTGCGGAAACGGAAATAGCATCCCCGCATAGCGGGAACATCGAGAACTACGTTGTTTGAAGCTCCAGGATGGAATTGGTGGTCTTAACATAATTGATCACTATGTTCAAAACTACCAAAACCTCATGGAAAATACATACAACTGGGACTCAATGCTCCTGACTTGCGAGGAGGTTACAGACCTACCCGCATCATACCCAAAGACCAAGCAGGAAACTCGGGCATTTCTGCAAGTGACAAGGACTTCCGCGGAAAGAATCCCCATGGAAAACCTTACAAAACCCTTTTCAAAACCCTTTGCTCAAGTCCAAAAGTTCACCTCACTTCATTAAACACTCATGAGAAGAACATTGGACTGGGGGGACTTGAAGAGGTAGGTCCCAGCATAGCCCAGTTGGACTCGCAAGACTCACCTTAAACAGGGACGTCTGCGCAGAGACCAACTGGATCCGCAGGACCAACCATGCTCAGAGAAGTGACGTCCTTACGCGCAGTATGCAAGCTGGTCCCGCAGGAAGTGCCTCCCATGGTGAAGGACTCCGCCTGTTCCCGTAGCCTCGGATACAAGCCATGAGGGAAGGCCACCCGCGCAGCATGGCTACACGCACAAGGCACTTAGCTCTCAATCGTTCAGTGTCACCTGAAGGAATGAGCCAAGCCGGGAGCAATCCCGCACAGAGGCGGGAGGGGGAATACTCCCGCCCAAATAAGCCAGTCCGTATACTGAAGGATCTTTTACTGTACCTGACGAGGTATGGGCAAAAGATCTGATCAGAGATGCGACAGCTCACTGACAGCAGCATGGCAGACAGCACGCCACAGCACTGTGACCAATAGCCGCCGCCTACCCACCAACTCCTGCCATACCACGTGCCTAGCCTGTAGTTGGCAGAAGAGGAAGAGTGCACGACACGCCTGCTCTGTGTCAGCCGCTACCTATCCACCACTCACAGGCAGGGCACGTGCGTAGGTTACAGTTGGTAGCGTGTTGGGCCGGCTAAACCCCTTGGAAACCTACCTTCGGCTATAAATACCCCAAATGGTATGATCATCTAAAGACATTATTACATCATCATATTATCATCATATATACCTGATATCTGCTCTAGCAATCTCTTAATATACTTTTATATTTAAAGAGCAATCTAGTCTGATTCTCACGCCGGAGGGTGGTCACAAGGAGGAACCCCCCCCCTTCTCAGTGACGAGCTCACGGTGTCTGTTTTGCAGGTTATCAGAAGAACCATCTTCCAAGGGTCTAACCCCTCGTGGGAAACATCTCTCCAACCCCCAGGTTACCAGTAACCTGCCCGGGGTCCGGTTAGTGTTTCTTCACTAGGGAAGAGTTATGGATTATTGGTGGCAATTTTAATTCGGTTCGGACGGTAGATGATAGGAGGAACTCTAGATTTAACGCGAGAGCTGCGAATGATTTTAATGAATTTATATATGATGCAGGGTTGGTGGAATTTGGCTTAAAAGGGGGCAAATTTACTTTTTCAGTGGGTAACAAAGTAAGCAGAATTGATCGATTCTTGGTGTGTGAAAATTTTGTGAATGGCCTACAACCATTTATAGAATCCTTCCGAGGGGAAAGTCGGACCATAATCCGATCTTGCTGAAGACGTTTTCTTGTAACTATGGCCCAAAGCCTTTTCGTTTCTTTAATTCGTGGCTAGATCGTAAGGATTTTGAAAGTGTGGTGTTGAAAGTGGTCCAAGATTTTTCGTTCGAGGGGCCACCGGTTGTTGGGCTGAAGCTTAAATTTAGATGTCTTAGGAGCGAGATATCGGAATGGAGAGATGAGATTGGTTATAAAGAGAAGGAAGAGGAAAATCTTATAAAAGGGGAGTTGATTTCGTTAGAAAAGGAGTTGGAGGTGAGGGATCTTGTTGAGGAGGAAGTGTGGATGTGGGAGGAGGGTAAGAGAGCTTATGCAGTTGGAAGCTTTTCGGTTCCGAGACTTAAAACAAAGAGCCAGAAATCGTTGGGCAAAGGAAGGGGATGCCAACAGTAAGTTTTTTCATGGATTGATTAATAAAAGACGGGCGTCTAATTTTATACCGGGGCTCTCTGTAAACGGGGTCTGGAAGTCTAAACCTACAGAAGTTAAAAAGGAGGTTTTTGGTTTTTTCAAAAACAAGTTTGTGGAGGATATGAAAGTTCGGCCGAAGTTGTGTTGTTTTGGTTTGAGGTCGATCTCTAGTCAAGAGGCCCAAGCGCTTACCAGGGAGTTCACGGAGGAGGAAATTAAAAACGCCATTTTTGATTGTGGCGATGACAAGGCAGCGGGGCCCGATGGTTTTAATTTTCGGTTTATCAAACGTTTTTGGAACAGTTTTTCAGGTGATTTTAAGAATATATTGCATCAGTTCTTTGAAAATGGCATTATTAACAGGGGAGTGGGCTCGTCGTTTATCACTTTAGTGCCAAAAATCAAGGACCCTACATCACTTGGAGATTACAGACCGATCAATCTTATTGGGGTAATTAGTAAGGCCATATCGAAAATCCTGGCAACGCGATTGAAACCGGTGTTGGATAGTATCATTTCGGAATCTCAATTTGCTTTCTTGAACGGGAGATTCATATTGGATGGCCCTCTTATTTTAAATGAAATGTTGTCGTGGGCTAAGAAATCTAGCAAGGAGTGTTTTTTATTCAAGATTGATTTTGAAAAGGCGTATGATAATGTTAGTTGGAGTTTTCTTCTGGATATCATGTCTCAGATGGGGTTTCCTCCAATTTGGTGCAAGTGGATTTGTGGTATCCTAGAGTCCGCCAGATCCTCTATTCTTGTAAATGGAGCTCCGACTTTTGAGTTTGGTTGTGAGAAAGGTTTAAGACAAGGGGATCGACTATCACCTTTTTTGTTTCTTATAGTTATGGAGGCCTTCTCGGATTTGTTTAGACGAGCAGTATGCGTGGGTGCTTTTGATGGCATTACTCTTCCCAATGGAGGTCCGCGTGTGTCCCACTTCTTATTCGCGGATGATGTTATGATTATTGGGGAGTGGTCAAGATTTAACTTCCTTAATTTGAAGCGAATTTTGAGGGTGTTTTATCTTTGTTCGGGGTTAAAGATAAATATAAATAAGTCGACCATGATGGGCGTTGGTGTGGAATGGCAAGAGGTAAAAAGAGTGGCAGATGTGATGGGGTTTCAAGCGAGTTTAATTCCGTTTACTTACTTGGGTATTAAGGTGGGTGCTAATATGAATAGAGTTGCAAATTGGGAGCCGGTTATGGAGGTGATAAGGTCTCGGTTAAGTAGGTGGAAGACGAGTTCTTTGTCTATAGGGGGGAGGGTGGTTTTAATAAGTCGGTTCTTGAAGCTTTTCCTAATTATTATTTTTCTTTGTATAAGGCTCCGATGAAGGTTTCGCATAATATAGAAATATTACTAAAAAATTTCCTGTGGGGAGGTACGGAAGATGTCAGGAAACTCCATTGGGTCGCATGGAGTACGGTTACAAGGCCAAAGAATAAAGGTGGTTTGGGTTTGTCGCGCATGTTTGACTGTAACCGGGCCTTAATTTCCAAGTGGGTGTGGCGTTTTAGAACAGAGACAGACTCCTTATGGAAGAAGGTTATTGAAGCTATTCACGGATCTAATAGGAAATGGGATGTTTATCCTGTGAAGTCTAGTTTGACTAGTGTATGGTCTAATATTGTAAAGGAAATTAACAAGTTAAATATGCATGGCTCCTTTTTTAACCAGTTAATCTCATGCAAAGTGAAGAATGGGAGGTCAGTGAGGTTTTGGGTTGATACATGGATTTCGGATGGGAGGTTGATGGATAGATTTCCGAGACTTTTTCAATTGGAAACTAGGAAGATGTGCATGGTGTCCGATAAATTAATACGATCGGAGTTTGGTTCTTCGATAAACTGGTTGTGGAAGACAGAACCAGCATTGGAGACTGAATTAGAAGAGTTTGAGGAGTTATCGGAACTCATGCGTCAAGTTTCGCTTAACATGTGTGTGGATGATTGGAGATGGGAAGGGGACGCTGATGGGTGTTTCTCCGTGGCTACGGTGAGAGGGTGGTTGTCCGGAATTAATGTGGGAAGTGGTGATTATGTTCTTGATTGGTGCAAGTGGTTACCGGATAAATGTAACGTATTCATGTGGAGAGCTTTGTTGGATCGCTTGCCTACAAGGACGGCGTTAAATAGAAGGAATTTTGACATTAGTAATACTATGTGTATATTTTGCGACGAGAGCGAGGAAATGGTGGATCATGTGTTCACCTGGTGTGGTTTTTCTATGGGAGTTTGGGAAGGCATTTTAAGGTGGTGTGGTTTACCAAATTGTTTTGCATTTAGCCTAAAAGATGTGGTGGAGATGCATAGAATGGAAGGATTATCTACTTTGCTAAAGGAAATTATTTGAGGAGTGGTTATAACTTGTTGTTGGCGGATTTGGAGAGCGAGAAACGAGAGGATTTTTGATGATAAACAATGCAAGGTGGTAGAGATTGTAGCGGATGTGAAGGCGATTAGTTTTTTATGGTTTAGTAATAAGCACAAAAGCAAATATAGAGATTGGAAGTCTTGGTGTAATATGTATTTGATTTGATGTAGTTTGGCGGCCCCTTTCTCCTTCTTGGAGATTGGTTGGTTTCGCGTGTGTTTTATGAAGTTCATCTTTCAAAAAAATAAAATTTAATTCTAGGTGGTCAATCTTAGACAAGAACAGAGAACCGTTTGGAGCCAATTTTCAAATTTATGCATGATCATAAATAGATATATATTGGCTGATATATATATAACCCAAACAAAACAAGGAAACACAGGAAATAACTAACTACACTGACTAAACCCACTACACTAACCTACCGGACAAAACAAAACATAGGATTTGAGAAATAAGTCCCATGTTTTAGACTACTGATGGTGAACTTGGGGTTTTGGTTGGGTACCTGTCAGTAGAGAAAACCATTAAAATTTAAAATCTTATACCTTCTCAATCGAGCACGTTTATCTAAGGAGTTTTCCTCTAATGCCCTACTATTAAAACTAAGAGCATGGGTGATATTTGAGATGAGAAATTTCTTATGGCCGAACATCTATAATGTAGATAAAACAAAACGATATGAGATTCGCCTAAGCCGTTATAAAATGAAAGCAATGAATTAGACCTCGAACTTCCTATATATTAAGTTGTGTGTCATATTATGATAAAGAATATATGGAATTATGTATTTGTTGAGACACGTACTTATAATAAGACATTAACAGACGACCAACTCAAAGTATCTGCATACGTCCCGATTACCGTTATCATTTAAAAAAAAGGAAGAAAATCACAATTATGTACATGCGCAAAACTAAAATAATGAGAAAAGTTAGAAAGCAAATGAATATGGATATGTGAATACAAACTTATTTAATAACGATGGCACAAACTTATAATTCAATAATTCTACACCATCATCTAAATACGAACAATAAAGTTTGAACCCTAATCACTTGGTTGAGCGGAACTCATCTTCGCCATTGTGCCAAAGTCCTCGTTTTAAAGGATTGACTACGCCCCCTAAATTTTTATTGCACCCCGTTACTAAGGACATTAAATTGTGGGTGAAAAGTAGATCGATATATGTCAGATTGTCATGAAAGAATTGGTGTAGCTTCAATTTTAATTTGTAGTTGGGTGCTTATGTTGGTATTGTCCTCTGGTATTTGTTTTATTGGGTGGTTGTTGACTTGTTGTACCGTGCCTCTAGCTTATTGCTAGTCGTTTTTTATGAATAAAACATGCTTTATTGGTTGGTAAAAAAAAGGAAAGAAAACAGACATCAAAATTAGGGCCATTGAAGAATCTCTCATAATATTGTCATTATATTGATAGCATGACAGCATTATTATTGCTCATAAATCATAATACTATGCCATTGCAAAATCTCCAATAGTTGCACCAGTAACACTACTACCAAACAACATCATGCATGATCATTAATATTAGACACACATCGACTTTTATATCACCCAAACAAACACAAGAACATAACCAACAACCACGTACGATCAAACTCATTTATTAACCTACAATCAAACTCATTTATTAACCTACGATCAAACTTCAAAATCTTAATGTTTACGAATTACCATCACTTCCACTATCACTCAACTGGAAACAAAGCGGCGTTGAAGGGCTTTCAACACCTTCAACCGCCTTTGACACCTTCTCCGGTCCACTCTCAACGATCTTCTTCGGGTCAGTTGACGTAGATGGCTCCGATTTCCTAACCAACATCTCTTTCGACAACTCCGATTTCTTGATATATTTGGGAAGATTGAGTAGTACTTCAACAGCTATAACCTCATCTTCAGTAGGAAGCTTCAATCTAGTAATGTTGCGGTTAGTGATCCTTTTCATTGCAGATTAATTCAAGTGAATGATATTATTATTATGATATGAGATTAAGTTCTTGGTAAATATTTGTTGTATTTATATAGATGAATTCCTTGGAGAAGCGGAGTATGAGATATTTACGAAAATTATTGTTATTTTTGCATTATTATTTACTTATCATGATAGATAAGGAATGTGTTTGATAAATAATGAAAGATTTCCTAATATAATTAGAATTATAATTTGCATAGGTTAAAAATATAAAATATTAAATTTAAATCAAAAGATTTTCTTATCTCACCGCCCAATATTATAGAAATCGGGGTAATTGGATTGTGGGTACACTTGTTCACTTGTTGAGCCGATTAAATAGGTGATACAATTAAATGAAGCCATAATTAGTTTTTAAAGAATGTTATATAAAATTTAAATCTATGTTAATCAAAAGTTTAGATAATTATATTGTTAAGTCGGTTATATATTTGGTAATTAAGTATTATTTTATTTGGAAAAAAGAACAAAATAATTAAAGAAGAGGCTTTCCTAAAATAAAAAAATAAATTTAAAAAGTTGGAAGTGTGTTTAATTTAACTATTACACAAAAATACATTTTTCCCTCAATTATGACGATGAAAAAAACTTTCATTGGTGTATGGGAGGTTTCGGAAAAAAGAAAAAAAAAATTGTCTTTAATAAAAGAACTTACAGAAATTTATCCTATGTAATAATAATATATCTCCTAGATTTTTTTATTTTTATTTTTTTATTAACTAATCACTATTACATGTAAATGAGGCTATGTAATGGGAGGGTGAGTGTGAAGAGAGGGTGTCAAGTTAGTCTCACACCCACGAACACTACACCCGGTTATGTGAGCGGGGTGTGAAGAGTGGTATCGTGAGCTAGACAACGGGTATGGGAACACGGAAGCTGGCTCATTGACCAAACCAACCCTCTATTGAACATGTTATTTAACTAAAAGAATATTTGTTAAAAAAAACCTATAAATTAACTCACGGTATCATTCAATTTCGTTGTCTCCTACAAACATGAAGCCGCATTACATTTCAATCCAAACTACGCATTCTTTCAAAGTCGTTCATTCAACCAAAACCAGCAAATGAACCCAAACAACCCAACCATTTTAACCAAAAACGTTTTTGACCCTAGCATACGTTACCACCCCCAAAAGAAACCAAGCCCAAACGGACCAATGTACACTTTCACCTAACCCAAATCAACCTATCTCTAACCACACCTGATTTTGATTCTGGAAACTCAACCTGAAGTTAATATTGTTCCCGAACACAATTATTAATCACAAAATGAAGCCAAGAAAAGAAACAAACTACAACATATGCATATGAAGGGACCTTACACAAAAGGTTTTTGTTATAACTAGTGCGGAACCCGCGCGATGCAGCGGCGACGACAAATTATAACATTGTACTCGTTTTGTTAGTTTATCAATGCTCCAATAATAATATATTTTAGTACTTCGGTTAGTTTTGTTATTCGTATAACTGTTTTGACTCGTTACTTAACTCGTTCATTTTACTGTAAGCCACACACAACATTTTGGTTTGTGATTTTGTTCATTCAATAGGCGTGTAAACAAACAAATCATGTTACGAGTTTTAATAAGGAAGCGATTATATTTAATACTATATTTTCTTTAGAATTTAAAATATCCGTCTATCTCACGGTTTTTACAAAAATAACCAACAAACGAATGTCACAACACTGAATGTGTGTTTTTTAATTGAAGATTAAAAATGCAAAATATTGAAAATATGAACCCACCGCGGTACGCGACAGGATAACAATCAACCCATCGCGTAGCGCGATGGGCTTGCTGCGTCAGTGGACACGTGTCCAACAACGTGTCAACACGTGACACGATATGACAGGCCACGTGTCACCACCGCATACCGCGGTACGTGACAAGTCCCAAAGAACCCACCGCGACGGGGTCCGATTCCAGCCTATAAATAGAGGACTACGGGATTGAACCCATTCATCCCAAAATACACCTCTATTTACACACACATAGCATTGGAAAGCGTGCCCCGTTGCCGTAACAAGTCGACGTGCTGTTTTCTCGTATTTCGTGCAAGAAACGAAGTTATAATCAAGTAGCAATCACTTAAGCGAGCAGATCAAGATCCTGTCTTTTTCTTATTATCAATCTAAGCATCCAAATTAAGGTAGGAGTTATGTTTAATTATAGCTTAGACTATCAATCGAGGCTATGGCCTTTAACCTTGATCGTATTTTACAAACAAATATTCACAATCATGTTTTCATAAAACGTTACTTCATGATGAAGTAATATTAAACGAAAGATATATTTTGACGGGCATGTAGTAACTGGAAGGGGGATATCACTAATAGTAAGTTTCTTGCCTAAGGAAAAGTAATTCGTATAAATCTCAATCAACCGAGGGACCCGTTTACTTACTTGGAGAAACTTACCAACGTGATATAACCTATTAGGCCAAAGCATGCTACATCAAACGTCACATAAAACAAGTATTTTCATTCACAATCAAAGATAAACGATTTCAAGGTTAAGCTTACAATCATAGCTTAACATCATTCAAAACATTCATATGAACCTATTTATATATAGGTTAATATCATTCACAATCAATCGATCAGTCAAGGTTTTCAACACCGACGGTACAGGTGAATACGTCAACCTTTTTACTCAGTCAAAACACATTTATACTCAATGAGACGAACGGGTGTTTGTCTTAACGAGTCATTCAATGTCTATATGAGATCGTGCAATCTCTAAAACGTTATAATACAAAGTAGAGAATAAAATCAACTCAGACCGAATACGCATGTGTCTGGATCCAAACATAACTGTTAAAGCCCATTCAATCAATCAAAGGCAATGAAGCCGCGGGCTGCAACGGTTATGACTAGTTCTCAGTTCAGGGACGTTCGGCTCGGGGAATACCGTTACGTGTGTAGGGCAGTGGTACATATACCGGAAGTAGAAATACTTCCGCTGAGGTTGTCAAGAAAACTATGTTTGTATTGTAATCGTCATTCAAAATATTTTATTGAGTCATACGTGTTCACCAGCATATAGCTGACGTATTTTTCCAACCCATTGCAGGTAATTAAGCATAAGTAGCAATGGCAAGGATTGGAGTCATATGAAGATAGCATCGCGTACAAGATGGCTCCGTTTTGAAAAACTAAAATCTTTGTAATATGAAACATATCTTTTTGTAAACTAATACTTGAGTATTTAATTCCCAAGTAAATTTTCAATATAAATTAATGTTATATTCAAACCTAAAGTCTTCCGCTAAAATTTAACCATAAACTATGATATATTTACAAAACATGTACCAACTTGTGGTCACACGCCTAGGCTCTAAGTCGGGGTGTGACATTAAGAATCCATATACACACCTAAATGACAATTGTCTTTGGCCGGAACTTCACTCTTGATGTATGCTAATTCCACATATGTTGGGTCAATAAAAAATCTACATTTGCTTTTATAGTAAACTTATAGATATAGCACTTTAGTCTAAAATTCAGCATAGAACGTCTGTAAAATTAGTGCTGGCCAGGTCGGCAAATTTTGAAGAATACAAAATAAAACTTCAAAAGGCAAGCCCACATAGATAAATTTAATAATATGTTTAATTATTGTTTTTTTCTACCTTTAGTCTCTATAACAATATGATCAAACTTTCATTTCTTTTTATTGACCAACTCTAATACACCGGTAGCTTTTGTAGTAACTAACGACCCATCAATGTCCACTTTCCAATCTAAACATGAACACGACTACCTTCAATGTAAAGAGCGAACTGAAATATGCAATTCACGTCAATTTATAGAAACATTGTACGAATTATATAACCAAAGAAGAACATAAAGTACCTCACTTACAATCCATCAACCCGCTTTGTTGGCATCAGTTCAGCAGACGTCACTCGCCACTCTGATAGACAACCACCATGCAGATGTCAAAAGTAGAGGCTACAAAAGTACGAATATAATATATTTTTTTAATTCGAATTCTCAACAAAAAAAGTGTTGTATCATACGTATACTAACCTGGAGACTGTGAATCAGGTTGTTCATGTCCAGTGTTGTATAACTCTACATGCTTGCAGTAACCTTATATTATATATTTGCTTAGAATGTAAAGTTGAGAGTCTACATTATGAATATGATATGTGAATTCCCTTCACAAATGGAAAACTGAATTCGTCATAGCAATTGTTACAAATTCCATAGAAAGTTCTCCATTTAAATCATAACTTTCATCAAATTGACACCTATATCCAACGCAAAGTTTAGTTGTTTGGAAAATAAGTAAAGACACAAAATAGTGATTAAAATATTAAAGCTTGAAAAAACGGCTCATGAGCCAAGCTCGAGCTTGAAATAAAATACTCATGAGCCAAGCTCAAGCCTTAGAAAAGAGCTCGAAACAAGCAAATCTAGTTTTATTGTTAAGTCATTCAAGATTCACGCCCAAAATCGACTCTTTAAGTAACCAAATGGGTAAAAGTATTAGTTTTATTGTTTCACTTATCAAGCTCACACCTTGTTACCAAATATTCGCATATTGTTTCATTACAAGTTTCATTTATACTCGCCCGGGTCAAATAAACATGTCAAATGACAAAAATACCCTTTATTTTATGAAAACACAAGGAAATACATTCTATTTATATATAGTCGATGCATTAAATAAAATGGGCCAAACATAGCGTTTTAGCCAACCACCTCAATCAAAATTTTTAGGATCGAGGTGACCCCTAGCTCGTTTAACTTACAAAAGCTTGAATTCAACCCGTTATCATCTAGTCATTTTTATCAATTTATATAAAAATAATTATTATTCCGTAAACATATACTAAAAGCATTGAATATTAATTATAAAAGTTGACTCGTTTATTAAACAAGCTTATTGTTAGGCTCAAGTTGAGCGTAAGCTCGTTTAACTTTCAAAAGCTCGAATCTGGCTCATTTATTACCTAATTTTATCATGATTTATATATTATAATTTTATCTATTATTCTGATATGAACTGAAACAAATAACAATTGTAAACCTCACAACTTTGTACCTTGATATGAACCGAAAAACCTTACTGACTCGTCTTAACTTTGTAGTCTCACTCAGCCTCGAAAAAAAAGGGTACTTGCTCTACATAAATCAAATAAAAATAATCATAAACCTCACAAGCAAAACTGAAGAACTTTACTGGAAATAAAAGACTATTACTTCTATATGTATTACCATGTTGCCCTTCCGGTTAGCAAGTCGTCAGATCACAACCTGCAACAATATAGATTGTTCGGTTAGGGTTCGATTGTAAATAAAGAACAAACTATCAACATAAAAGCTCAAAGCGTAATGTAAAAAAAAATATTGAATTCTACTACCAGCAGTAGTACCCAGTTTACTCATGTTGAACCTCCATGTCACACCCCGACCAAAGGCGGCAGAACATGCCGGGGTAGAGATGTTCAACGAAACCGGTTCCTGGAACCGAACCGGTGGACCCGAACCGGTTCCTACCCTTTTTTTGTAGGAACCGGACCCTATCTGATTCAACCCGATGATCCGTGACCGGTTCTTGCATTTCTGAGTGGGGGCAGGTAGGAACCGGAACCGAACCGGAACCGGTTCTGGAACCGAACCATCCGGAACCGGTTCCTAACCGGTTCTAGCCGTTGGATCGAAATAGCCGTTGGAAATCGTTTTTTTGGCCGTTTTTGGACCGTTGGGGTCAAAAATAGCCGTTTTTTGGCTCCCCCAAGCACCCCACTACTAGTATAAATAGGTATTTGGTGTCATGGGTTCATCACAACACTCAAAACGCAAACCCGAAAGCAAAAAAATACAAAAAAACGCTATTACAACGTTTTGAGTTCTCTAATCTCTTGTTATACAAATACGAATCGTAGTTTAGAATCCAAATCGCAAACGAAAAACGAAAAAAAAAAAAAATTTTACACTGTAACCGGTTGGAACCGGTTACGGTACAGGAACCGGGTTAGGAACCGGTAAGAACCGGTTAGATAGGTTAGGGGTTCGAGGGTGGGAGAACCGGTTCGGTTCCCTAACCGGTTCGAGCCAGGAACCGGTTTAAAAGGGGGTTTTGAATATAGGAACCGGTTAGGAACCGGTTCTGGTTCCTAGTCCCAAACCGTTTTGAACATGCCTATGCCGGGGTGCAACCGATTGCCCAAATACACAAAACACTATTTAAGGTGACAATATTTAATCAACTCATTTTATTTCATAAATCAATAAACAAACACATCTCGTTCATATAAACAAATTTGGAAACAAGTAGTAATCATATTGTTCGTTTTACTAATACCCTAATAGTCTTGGTAACGTTTTTCATCAAGTCCTCGAGTCAACAAAAGTCAAACCTGTAACATTTCATAAAATAAAGTTTGTCAACACAAATGATGGTGAGCAATTCATAAGTTTGAGCATATAAGTATATAATAATAAAAGAAAGCCACAAAACTTGTATACAAAACAATAAATAAAAGCAACAACTTGGATAAAATAGTTATCGCTAAACAAGTTAGCGACACCTAGCTATAAGGGGATGCCAAATAGTCTAGGATTTTATTGACAGTTGCTAAACAAATTAGCACCACCTAGCTACAAGGGGTTGCCAAGTAGTCTAGGATTTTATAGTTATCGTTGATTGCATTACGTTAACGACACCTTGCCATGAGGGGTTGCCAAATGGTCTAGGATTTATAGTTCCACCATCCAAAAGCGATAAACACATAAGCATGTAAGCATAGAACACCAAATCGAGTAATTATTTAAGTAAAGTATACAATCACGTTTGTGGGTTTAAAGATTCAAGTAAATAAAGCATTTAGTTTGATAAGTATGAAATGTCACCCCAAAACGAAAGATGGAAAACGGGGTATGATAGTACTCACCTCGATTGACGAATCGAGAACTAATAAATGATCGACATATAGAAAGTTTGTGAACGAAACAAAGAAATCCGACTTGAAAGTTATTAGATGTTTACGGGTCGTCGGAGATGAAGGCTGCCGGAGAGGTGGTAATAAGGGTCGCTGGAGCCCATTCCGACCGCCGGAGACATGCCGGAAAACGTAAACAGAGAGAGAAGAGAGAGAGAGGGATACGGGGAGAGAGAAGAAGTGCGACGGGGAGAGAGAGGCGGAGCTCTGAGGGGAGACGGGGTGACCAGCGCCGGGAGGCCGAGAGGAAGAAAATGAGGGTGGTGGAGTGCGTCGGAGCTCGTCGGAAAATCGACCCGGAGAGAAAGGGGGCGGTGGTGGTGCGTCTGGGCTCGCCGGACCGCCGCTCCAGTTGTCGGAGGAACAGGGAGAGGGAAGGAGAGTGTGGTGTCGGTGTTACAGGGGGAGAGGAGATGAGGGGTGGCCGGAATCGCGTCGCCGGAATATCGGGGCTGCCGGAAAACGGTGGGGGGTTGGCGGCTGGGTGAATAAATGATAGGATTAGGGTTTTGTTATGTACATATGTAGAATATATTTTCAAAAACACCCCCTTAAGTTTCAATCAAGTTTAAATACGAGTTTAAAGGTTCTAATAACTTGTAACGACTTTACGAAAAGCATTTTGGACCTCTTATGTTTTTCTTAACAACACTATATTATGACAAACATCGATTTATCTACGAACGAGGTCTATAATAATATTATATAATAATTAAATAATGTTCTAAGAAATGTTGAGTTGGGTTTACGTAATAAAAAGTTTACAAAACGAAAACAACTCAAGACTCGAATTTGACGAATGTCACACTCCATCTGCATACATAAACAAAAAATCCATCTAAATGGTAAACATATAAGCTTAATGCAAGTTTGAGTTAAAAGGACATCAATGAACTTTTAACTCTATATTCTTACTGTTCATAATGTAATATTAGTTCCGAAAACTAACACATATCAACAGTCATAACATTTAATCGAATATGTTACAGATCTATACCTGAATAGGCTTAGAGACACGCCATTACAGAGCGTCTGAGTGATTATTATAAAAAAGAAACTAACTAAAATCAAGATTGATGCTTCAACAAGCAAAAGAAAACTAAAAAACTTACCCTTAAAACTCCAATCAAAACCCGTTCGTCACAGTCCTTCATCCTTTTTTCAGTTATTAGAAACCTATGACCTCTCAGGCATTTGTCCGTTCGATTGTACCACCTAAAAATGATTTTAGATCAAAGTAATCCTTCAAGGTTGGATTGATTTTTCAACTAAGGATGAAAGAATCATGAGCGAGAGGATGAAGGAATACCTAAGTCAAGTTGTTAGAAGTAGCGATGTACCTGTGGGATTTCAAAACCACAGGTGCGTCGAGAGATTGAGAGAGAGAGAGGTGGAGGCGAAATGGTTCTGCATTTAGGGTTTGACTTTTGAGAGACGGGGATGCGAAAGGGTTTAACTGGATTGAAATTTGAATTCTCTTTACCCGAATAAGATACACATGTACAAATAGTCAAGCGGGATAATTGATTTTGAGACAAGGGCGTTATATGTTTGTACATTGTGCATGATATATAGTAAACTCTTAAAAATTCAACATCTTTCATTTCTCTCTCTTATATCCATTATATATAGTAATAGATAATAGATTAAAGGAAATTAGTGTTTTGTTTGTATTTTATTTTTCTTAATTAAGTACAAGTTTAAAAACAAATGTAAAATAATTAATATATGCATATAAACATAAAAAGACTAGCAGTTGAAAATTTAAGGATTGACTTTTTAATAAGTAGGAAAATGGGATACATAAATAAAACAATTTAAAGTCTTAGAATATAAACCGTGGCGAAAATAACGATTCGGCTAAAATTAAGTAAGGACGATCAATTAAATAATAAAAAAATATATATTTTAGGGTAAACAATATGAAATGACATTTGAAGTCAAAAGTCATCAAGATAATTGTCAAGTCGATACATCGAGGCACTAAATAACATCGATTGATGAAATCCGATAAGTGAAAAAAAAATGAGAAGTCTGATAAATGAACCCAAAAATTCGAGGTAAACAATGATACAATTAATAATAACATCGTACGACGAGTTTCACACGTGAACAAACTTGAGGTTATAAATATTTGAGGATATGATTACATAAACTATGATAACACGAGAATAAGGTGAGTTTCTTTGGGGTGACGCATACGTGTATCAATATAAATAAAATAGTATTTGATTAACAATCACCACAATCGATAAAAACGTGATAAAACGTGAATACGGCCACTGTTGTGAAACAATTTATATAATCGTCATTATAATAACGGTTTCTAATAGCGCCAAAACTTGTAGACAGCCACACATAGGCAGTTAATAGATTAGATGAAATGATATAGAATAATGTATAGAATCGTATTTACATAAATGCTAAAATATAAATAACATAGTCATGAAAATATCGTTTAAAATATAAATAAAATTTGTAGCGAAATTGAGGCTTTGAAAGTATTACACAAATTATTATTGAATAACTTGAATTCGGTCATGAATAATCGAAACACAAAATGAAATCTCGTGTGCATAATATTGTCATCGAAACATCTCATCAAATGAAAAGAAAAATCGCAATAATTGTGAGACTCGAATTAATGTCGAAATATGTAAATCGCGTAGCGTATAATAGAATAAAATTTGAAATGAGGTCTTAAGTAAGGCCGTTTTATGGTTTCTAAGAAATGTATATAATAACAAGCATCGCGGTAGCGCGTAGCTAGAGAAACATTTAAATCATTACCAAACGTGAATCTTGTAAGCCAAATTGTTAAAGGAATTTGTATACATAAAGCGGCCGTGATGAAAAATATTTATGAAGAAATGATGCTTGCGATAATAAGAGGTAATAATTCGCGTAAGTCGTTTTTTAACAAAACTCATGACACAAAATCTAGTATACATAGATGCGTCCCAAAAAGATTTATGAAGTCATGATCATTGTGTTTATGTAAAATGAGGAAAGTTGCAGTTTGTTAATAAAAAAATCTCGCATTCAACATTCAAAATGAAACCTCGTATTTATAAAGTCTTTATGAGATTTATCACCTTAGGTGACAATATTTATGATTCTTGAAATCATCCATATAATCGTCTAATAATCTTTGAAAACAAATCCACATAATCAAATTTTTTTTGTTGTCATGACAATACCATGTATACACACACACACACACACATATTTTTAGAGCTTAGAATTTAAAAGTGATTATTTAAATACACGAGGTTGTTATAAATACACTAGTTGTATATATATAAATAAATAAAAAGATTCAGGGAAAAACGAAGCTTGCGTACGTAGGGAAGGGTTTCAGGGTTCGTACGGTGAATGGTTTGGAAATTTAGTAGTAAGTGAGAGTGTTTAGGTCGGCTTGGGTAGTTGAGTTTTCTTGAGTTGAATCGATGGGGTTTGTTGAGTTTAGGTCTTTCGAGTGGGTTTATTAAGATCTAGGGTTGTCATTGGTGGTGGTTACCAAGTAAGCTGCTATATAAGCAAATTTTTGACAACTAGGCGTGTCACGTTAGCAAATCATTAACGGAGTTAGTCATCCGTTAGTCGCGGTCCGTTAAAAACAAATACACCAATAGTTGGGACTACCAGCAGTCAAGTGTAAAGTTCGGACTATTATTTATCAATAGGGCATAGTTGAGATTATTTAATACCAATATTCCTAAAAACTAATGCATAAGGAAATAGATATGTATACGAGTAATAACCAAGATATATTCGGTACACTGTAAAATCAGATATTAATAAACATATTAATCATAACAATGTATGATTTTAAAATTTTTTGACATTGTAATAATATGACATTCTATTAATACTATACTCATTGTAGGTACAAAATATTATTTGTTAACATTTTTAATGTTTTCTCAATATACAAAATTATTATTATTTTTTAACAGTGCTTTTGATAATAATCAATTCTAGAGGGTCAATCTTAGACAAAAACGGAGAACCGTTTGGAGCCAATTTTCAGATTTATGCGTGATCATAAATAGATATATATTGGCTGTTATATATATAACCCAAACAAAACAAGGAAACACAAAGGAAATAACCAACTACACTAAAGAGTAAACCCACTACACTAACCTACCAAAAATATGCAAAATACGGACAAAAGAAAACATAGGATTGGAGACATAAGTCCCATGTCTTAGACTATTACTTATGGTGAACGTGGGATTTTGGTTGTGTACCAATCAGTAGATAAAGACATTAAGTTTTAAAATCAACCGAGCATGTTTAGCTAAGGAGTTTTCCTCGAGAAATTTCTTATGACCCAACATGGGTGATATTTGAGATGAGAATTTTCTTATGACCGAACATCTATAATGTAGATAAAACAAATTGATGTGTGGTTCGCCTAAGCCATTATAAAATGAAAGCAATGAATTAGACCTCGAACTTCCTATATATTAAGTTGTGTCTTATTATGATAAAGAATATATGGAATTACGTTTTTGTTGTGATTCTATAATGATTACGTTGACCTATTCAGGTCGGGTTATTACATCTTATATAGCGGATGAACGAGATGAGGTATTTCCTGTAAACGTACTAATAAAAAGACATTAATAGAAGATCAACCCAAAGTATCTGCATATGTCTCGATTACCATTATCATTAAAACCAAAAGAAAGGAGATCACAATAATGTATATGTGTAAAACTAAAATAATGAGCAAAGTTAGAAAGCAAATGCATATGCGAATACAAACTTATTTAATAATGGTGGCACAAACTCTATAATTCATTAATTTTACACCATCATCTAAATACGAACAATAGAGTTTGAACCCTAATCACTTTGTTGAACGGAACTCATCTTCGCCATTGTGCTAAAGTACTCGTTTTAAAGGATTGACAATGTCCCCTAAATTTTTATTGTACCTAGTTACTAAAAACATTAAATTGTGGATGAATAGTAGATCGAGATCGGGCGGATTGTCATAGGAATAGTTGTACATGTGTTCTTCAAGCTTACTGCTAGTCGTTTTTTTTTATATAAATCGTCTTTTTGCTGGTAGTTAAATTGTCAAAATTACAGATTATCTTACAAATAAGAAAGATGTGATGGCAAAATAAGCGACAGAACTTTATTAGGTATTAACCCAAACCGAAAAACACCTCCCAAACCTTCAGAACTCTCAGATATGAGTTCTTAATCAACATTACAATCATCTACTGATACAATTCAGTTGATGATGAAAGAAAGGCAAACAATAATAATAACACAAGACTAACCGAATGAAACCCTAATCCAAAATGAGATAACTCGCAGAGAGAAGACCCAATGATTTCGATGAATAACACATCTCTACCAATATCCGGTGCAAGCGTATGTTTTTATATCCTTCCAACACAAACGGGCTTCATCCAAATCCTCAAAGCCAATTTCAGCCCAACTAGCTTCTGGCCCACGAGCATGTGTCAGCCCAGCGTAAGTTTTAAGTTCAGCCCAGATTGTTTCTCGGTCCAACCCAACATACAAAACAAACAAAATTATATTAGAACAATATCCTCTTTAATATTTTCAGTATTATTTGCTATAGAATTGAAACATCCATATATTTCAACATAAATAAAACTAAAGATAAAATTAGGGCCATTGAAGAATCTCTCATAATATTGTCATTATATTGGTAGCATGACAGCATCAATATTGCTTATAAATCATAATACCATGTTATTGCAAAATCTCCAATAGCACTACTACCAAACAACATCATGCATGATCATTAATATTAGACACACATCGACTTTTATATCACCCAAACAAACACAAGAACATAACCAACAACACCTACGATCAAACTCATTTATTAACCTACAATCAAACTTCAAAATCTTAATGTTTACGAATTACCATCACTTCCACTGTCACTCAACGGGAAACAAAGCGGCGTTAAAGGGCTTTCAACGCCTTCAACCGACTTTGACAACTTCTCCGGTCCACTATCAGCGATCTTCTTCGGGTCAGTTGACGTGGATGGCTCCGATTTCCTAACCAACATCTTTTTCAACAACTCCGATTTCTTGATATATTTGGGAAAATTGAGTAGTACTTCAGCAGCTATAACCTCATCTTCAGTAGGAAGCTTCAATCTACCAACGTTGCGATTCGTGATCCTTTTCATTGCAGATTAATCAAGTGAATATTATTATGATATGAGAATGAGTTCTTTGGTAAATATATGATGTATTTATATAGATCAATTCCTTGGAGAAGAGGAGTAAGATATATTTACGGAATATAATGTTATTTTTGCATTATTATTTACTTATCATGATATAGATAAGTAATGTGTTTGATAAATAATGAAAGATTTCCTAATATAATTTGAATTATTATTTACATAGGTTAAAAAATAAAACTAATAGTTAAATTTAATGACAATATCATAGAAATCGGGGTAATTGGATTGTGGGTACACTTGTTCACTTGTTGAGCCGATTAAATAGGTGATACAATTAAATGATGCCATAATTAGTTTTTAAAGAATGTTATATGAAATTTAAATCTATGTTAATCAAAAGTTTAGATAATTATATTGTTAAGTCGGTTATATATAGTTGAGTATTATTTTATTTGGAAAATAGAACAAAATAATTAATGAAGATGCTTTCCTAAAAGAAAAAAATAAATTTAAAAAGCTGGAAGTGTGTTTAATTTAATTACACGAATATACAATTTTTTTCCTTCAATTATATGATGAAAAAAACTTTCATTGGTGTATGGGAGGTTTCAGAAAAAAGAAAAAAATCGTCTTTAATAAAAAAAAACAGAGAGAAATTTATCTTATGTAATACTAACGCCTCCTAGATTTTTTATTTTTATTAACTAATCACTATCACATGTAAATGAGGCTATATGTAATGGGAGAGTAGCGTGAAGAGAGGGTGTCAAGTTACTCTCACGCCCACCAACAGTGCACCCGATTATGTGAGTGGGGTGTGTGGTATCGTGAGCTAGACAACGGGTATGGGAACAAGAAAGTTGGCTCATTGACCAAACCTTATTTACCTAAAAAATATTTTTTTAAAAGAAAACCTATAAATTAACCCACAATATCATACAATATCATCGTGTTTCCTACAAACATGAAGTTGTGTCACCTTTAACTTGCATAAAAATATTTTTGATAGCTTACTTTAAAAGATATACACATAGAAAGGAATCAATCATGGTTCAACCGCTACCCATACAAACCCAGAAGACATATAACCAAGCGCCCAACCCAAATCAATCATGTCTGGTCGGGTTATGATATACTAGAAAATCGGAAAATTCTCGAAATAATAAAAGTAACATCAGTAAAAGCCCACAAAATAAAATTGACTTCAAATTGAGAAAACGAACATGTAATCTTTGAGTGAAAATGTCGGCCACGTAGAGAGAAAGTAGATGCACATCGACACGCTAGCGACTCAACAAGTGCATCCTTTGTGCAGAAAGTACAAATTTTGGTTCACAAAGTTTGAAAAAATCTTAGTGCGAAAACTACAAAACCAAGTGTGCAAAGTTCAAAATCTTTATGCAAAAATGTCGACGGTCCTTGATTTCTTTGTAAGCGTGCTTTCATTCGCCTCAATTTATAAAAAATGGAACACCGCCCGAACCCCATCTATGAAGGGAAGACGGGTGATGTTCGTGATGGTGATCACGGGTGTGATGCAGAAGATCAAAATAAAAAAAAAGCAAAAAAAAGATTATAAAAAAGTGAACAATTTAACCCTTACAGGTCACATAGACACTGATTTGATCACAGTTATCAGAAAGCAGGTTCACCAGATAGATAACAAATACAAACACAACTAGGTTTCTGAGTTAACCAAATTCCAAAACACAAATCAAGCAGCTTTCTGTTTCTTGATCTTTGGCTTAATATCGAAATCATCATCAGATTCTTCATCACTTGATCCATCAATGTCATCCGTAATCTTTCTTTTCTTCGATTGTGAAGGCGGAGCTTTAGAATCACTTTGTTTCTTCTTTTCTGTTTTAACAATCGTTTTCTTGACTGAAACTGAAGTTTGTTTCTTAACAGTAACAACCGTCTTCGTTGGTGAACCAAGTTTTTGTTGTTGAGATTTCTTCCGTTTTGTGTCAAATATTTTTTGAGCCACGTCTTTGGGAAGCAGCCCGGACTCCATCATCCTGTGCAAACAAGTCATAATAAAAAGGAACGATTTTTATCAAGAAATCTTCAAATAAAACGTGAACGTTTAGTGAACAGTTCGGCAGGAAGTTTGTTTATGTACGTTTACTTAATAAACAAACAAACATAAACAAAAAAGTTTTGACATTTAGTTAAACAAACAAACAAACAAGAGAACATGTCTTGTTTGTTCATTTATGTTTGTGAAAGTTCGTTCATCTAATTCGTTTGTGTTCTTTCGTTTATGTTCATTTATGTTCATTAATTTACCTCATTCGTTAATAACTTAATATATTCATTTAAAACTTTATGGCCTAGTTAGCTAGCTTTGTAGGCCCAACACGTTTAAAATGTTCATTTAAAAAACGAACAAGAAAAAGCAGCTCGTTTAACTATTCGTGTTCGTTTAAACTCATGCATGTTCATGTACGTTAATTGTTTACAAGCCTATGTACATATCAACCTCCTACAGACCCTAGTTTTGAGTTTCGACCAACTTTGACCCAGATGTAAAGTAACTTAATTCTTACCAAATTGCAGCCATCTCGCTCTTTAGTCTTTCCTCTTTGTATAAAGTTGAATAAAATATCCTTAACGGGTCTCTCTGAAAGATTAAAAAATATATAAAAACTTCATTAGTTTCCACCACAAGGAAAACCTTAAAAAAAGTAAACTTAGGTCAATTCAAAAATACCTCTTCCGGAGGGTCACGTTTTTGACCGGGCAAGTCATAAACTTTCCTTTCTTTCTTCTCCTTCTTAATAGTCGAATATTCGCTTTTAACGACCTTTTTCTTTTCGTCTTTCTTCTTCCCATTTTGCTCACTTGATTTCTCCCGTGGTTTCTAAACTCAATACACACAAGATAAGCATTACCCAAAAAAAACTCATTTACAGCCATTCAATAAACAAAAACAAAGTCAAGACGACTGCTTTATCCACTCATAAGATTATTGTGGTTCAAAAGATTACTCATTTAACCAATCATAACTACCGAAAGCTGACTACAAATAATCTGAAACATTTGGTGTCTTAAAACTGTTGTGCATTGTAAGTAAACCTTAACAATTAAAGATATAATTTTGAACCACATCTATGGCTTTCATAAATTATGAAGAACTACTAGTTACAGAATTACCAATAAACCGCTAACAAAAGCTAAATACTTTTACACTTCAATTCAAATATTTTAATTCATAACTTAAATTAAAAAGCGCAAAACTTTATATCACAAACCTTATCAGAATTTAAAGTTTTTTCTTTCTTGACCTCTGAATTGGGTGTCTTCTTCTGCATAAAAACAATACAAAATTTTAAAAAAAAAAAACAAACCCATTATCCACAACCTATGCAGTTAATGTGGAAAAATATCGGATATCCGTCAAGAACCGATATTTGAGATATTGGTTATCGTGGTGGGATATCAGTAATATTAATATCATGCAAAATTTATATATATATAAACTATTCAAAAAGCTCGAATAAAACTTGATTTGAAACAACCTATGTTGATGTAGCTCAGTTGTGTAACCGAGCCAAAAATCGGCCCAAGCTCGGCTCGGGTCACGCCCCGGCTCGTTGGCTCGAACTTAGGCTCCTCTAACTTCAAAATCGAGCTCGAGCCTAGCTGAGCTGCCTCGTTTAATTTCGAGCTCAAGCTCAAGCTCAGCCCTAAATTAACAATAACAATTCAATATACTCTCCTACCAGTAACAAATTAACCTTTCACAACTTTTAAAACACTAACATTAAACACTAAAAATTGACAGTTAAGACTTAAAAAACTGATACCAGAAAAACCACTGATATATCAATCAAATATCGCCAATATTACCGGTACCAATAATCTTACGACTGATATTTTGACAGATATTCTACTAGAAGTCCGATAACCGCCGTAGCACAGATATTGACTGCATAGTCCACAACTTATAATACACAGTAAAATTAATAATAATAATAATAATAATAAATCAAGAATAATCACAAACCATGTTATCATTCCCAGCTTCCTCTTTTTTCACCTTAGAAACAGTTGCTTTCTTCCTCACAAAAAATAAAAATAAAATAAAAAAATCAAACTCCACAAAAAAATATTTTTTTTAAAAAACACCCACAAAAAATAAAATAAACTACAAAAATATATTTTTTTAAACCCAAAAAAAATAATATTAAAAAAAGAAAATGTATATTATGAACAAACCGAATCAGAAGTTGCAGATGGGTCTTTTTTAGGTTTAGCATTGGTGGGTAACTTATTAATAGTGGTAAAATCGTCATCATCATCATCTTCTTCTTTTTTAATGAGTTTGGGTGTTGGTTTCTTGAGCTTTGCATCTTTTAAAGACAAAGAAGATTTGGTTAATGAGCCATTGGGCTTCTTGGTCTTGTTTTGGAGAAGTGAACTGAGCGATTTCTCGTCGTTTTCATCGTCTTCGTCTTTGATTTTCAAACGGTTTGCATTTTCAGACGCCATTTGTGTTTGGAATGAAGAACAATTGAGGGTTTTGAATTGGGAAATTGGGAGACTTGAAAGATGAATAGGGGAGGAATGTGAGATTTGGGATGTGGGCCCAATGAAAGCTATTTGTGGGTCATGGCCCAATTCTAAAAACCCAGACCCGACCCGGGTTTCGGTTTTTCAAAAAAATCATACTTGGAACTGGAACCCAGCAAACTCGGTTAAAACCTGGTCAAATGTCCAACTATACCTAGAACCAGTTGCTATCTGACCAGGTTTTTAACTTTGTTAACCATACCTAGAATCGGTTCTGGTACTGAAAATACTAGATTTATGCATTGATATATTTATTTGTAGTTTTTATTAAAATCTATTTTGATAATTGTATTTCCAAATTTTAGTATCTTTATGATGTATAAGTCTAAGGTGATGCTTTTTCATGTATTAATATATTTAGATATGTAATTATAGTTGAAAAATTAGGCCCTTGATTGAATATAAAACACAATATGTTGATGAATAAGTAACCTAATTATGATCGGACTCATAACTCTATTAAGGGTGAGGGATTGATGGGGCATATTATAAAGATGATCGGTTGGGTCATGTCATCCACGGTTCAATACTCGGAGAATGAAGATGATCGGTTGGGTCAGTGGCCTGCCAGATCCAAGCAACCGATGAAAAAAAGAACTCATTATAGAAATACCATATTATAACATAATAGTATATTTAGTAACTCAGATAATAACCATCTCGACTACATGTCCTAGCTTAATACAAGGGTCCAGCTAGGGACACGCTAGAAAAATTAAAAACACCCAATTTGTTTTGTTTATGTTGTTTCGTTTTAATTTTTAAATTGTTGTTTTGTTGTAATTATAAAACGATGGATTGAAAACTAAAAGATATTTAAAATAATAATTAGTTACACCCCACTAATACAAATGCAAAACAAACAAAATCAAGAAATAAAAATAAAGATAAAAAAGAAAGCAAACAACAAAAAAACAATAAAATAATAAAAAAAACAACAAAAGAAAAAAAAACACATTTTTCTAAAATACCTCATCTATTCGCCACTAATAAGTTAGTGTTTTGGAAAAACAAAAACCTTGGGTGTCTAGCAAACCCCTGCAACAAATCATTTCATGCCCTATTATTGATTTGACTTAAACTTTTGCAAAGGTGGTATTTTTCTATTTTTATATAATTTATAATTACATAGCGACTCCTATTATTTTACGCGTATATATAAAATTCATCCTACTTCAACTTCGGCCTCAATAAAACCACAATCACCTCCGACCTCACCCTTTGCACACGGTACCACCACAAGTAACATTCTAACCTTCCAATTCCATGTGTCAGTCGTCCAATGACTCCAATGTAACATATACGTTAGCTTTATTGACAGTTCTGTGTAGTTATTTAAGTTGTTAGTGCATATATAACAATAACCAATGCACCAAACCATTAAAACTAGTCATTAGTTATAACAGACTATAACAAAAGCATCAGTTCCTTAGTTCGAATATTTGATTAAGCTTCTCAATATTATGGTTCAACTATTCGGGTTTTCCGCCCCCATCTCTAATACTAAGCTAACTAAATTTTTTAATAAATTAATACTAATTTAAAACCATAAAACAATTATTTTCTTCCAAGTTCCAACACTTTTTGGTTAATATAAGTGATTGCTATAAAAGGCTAATTCATCATATAAAGCATAAAGTTGTAAACAACTAAACATAGCCATTTTGAAGGAGAGAACCGAGGGATTTTTCGATTGTGCTCATCGTCGTCGTCTTCAATCTCCAAACACTTTGCACTTTCAGACGCCATGTTTGTAATGTGTGGGGACTAGGGATGAACAATTGAGGGTTTTGGGGAAATTGGGATATTTGCATTGTACGTACGACTGTGCGTATAGTACTGGCCCAATAGTATGATCTTGAAATATCCGGTGTGGATAATAAGGCGGGTATTCGTGTATGGGACCAGACAGATTGTGAAATTAGTTTCTATATGTTTTTTAGGTATGAGACAAGTATCATATTAGATAATATCAGGTTAGATTATCCAAAACACGTATACCCATTTACCTAAATTATGCATGTAAATATATATATAAATATATATTGTATTTGAACTAATTAAATGATTTTTTTAATTTTTATATCTCCAAATTGACCACCGACTAGATTTGAGTAATCACCGAGTAGCACTGAGTCCGAGTTGGAGAAAATTGCCTCGAAAGAGTGCCAAGTATCGAACACTCGCCTCGTACTTGGCTAAGTTGATTGAGTTATCCATCTCCAATGCTACGTTTATTATTGTTGATTAATTATAATAAAAATAGCAACCATAAAATATTTAGTTTATTCCAACATATTTGGCTTAACAAAACTAATTGCTATAAAGGGTCATTTTATCATACAAACCAAAAACTCTTTAAACATTTTTAGTTTTTTAACAATGTTAACATGTTAACAAAACTAATGGCAAAAGCTTAACAAATAACAACCCTTTTGTCTTTGGCATTGACATTGGCATTGGCTTTGGATAAAACAAAACCATTTATGCCACCCTTCATAGATTCGTGGAGAAACACATAATGAAGCAGCCGGTCCAGGCGTTGCAGGCAATCCAGGCGTGGCTTCGACGCCAACCGCCCAAGATCAAGGTCTTCCTCGCCTCTGTTTCCGCCTTTGCAGCTCTTGTTGTCATTCGTCTCTTCGTTTATGATCATGATAACCTCTTTATCGCTGCTGAGGTCGTCCACGCTCTTGGCATTTCTGTCCTTATTTTTAAACTCGCCACCGAGAAAACATGTGCCGGTACGTTCATTGTTATTGTTATTGTTATTATCATTTGTTCATTGTTTTGTTAAATTTTAATTTCATGCATCATGAAATCTATAAAAAAATTCACGATCAAGCGTTCGTGGATCATGAATCCGTATAGAGTTTTAATCGATTTGAAATTATTAATCAACAATTTAGATCATGTGAAATTGATAACTAAAATGTCCATTTGACATGCTTTTTCCCATAATGTCCACCTCAATCTCGTCGACCCACACACTTTTTAATCATTAACAGATGAGATTTTCCACCAACAAAATTTTGTCACGCATCATAAAAATGCCAGTTCGATAGTTTCTTTTCTTTAAAATAAAAAAATTGTCGGTGCGGTGTGTTTTTTAGACGTCTGACGAGATTTATATCAGCGTCCAAAAGCGATTGTTTTCAATGAGATTTTTTTGACTTCCGACGAGATTTTTGGACAAGTGGCATGTCTGGTTGGTTTAAAATCCATCGACTAATGATTAAAAGTTGTCAATTCGACGAGATTTAGGGGTGAACACATTGGGAACTAGGGGTGCAAACGAGCCGAGCCCGAGCTTGACCAGGCTCTAGTTCGGCTCGTTTAACTTATACAGAGTTCGGCTCGTTTAATATTTATTGATTAATTTTTATATATTTATAAATATTTTTGTATATTTAGTTTCATTATAACTTTATATATAATATAATATATGTTATTTTGTTATTTTCTTTCAAAAAATTATATTTATCAATTAACAATTATTAAATATATATGCATATATTAATATACATATTTATAAAATTATATAAATAACAAGCTCGTTTAGGCTCGTGAACCGGCTCGAGCTCGGGCTCATTTATTAAACGAGCTTTCTTTTAGGCTCGTGCTCGTTTAAGCTCAGCTCGGCTCGATTGAGCTTTTTCACTAGCTGATTTCAAGTAGCTCGCGAGCAGCTCGGTTCGTTTGCACCCTATTGGGAACAAGATGGTCAAATTGACATCTTTGACCATTCAAATGGACATTTTGTCCATTTCCCATTCAATTATTTGTATGTCAATCAAATCTTATTTTCTAAATCCTTTATAAAAGTAATATGAATTTTGAAGCTAATTTAGCTTATGGATTAAATCAGTTGTTATTTAAAGTTTCTCAATTTATAACTTTATATAATTTTTTTTTTGTTGCAGGTCTTTCATTAAAATCACAGGAATTAACTGCCATATTCTTAGGTGCTAGACTATACTGCAGTTATGTTATGGAATATGATGTACACACCATACTAGACTTAGCTACATTAACCGCAACAGTTTGGGTCATCTATATGATGCGTTTTAATTTAAATTCCAGTTACATGCTCGAAAAAGACAATGTTTCAGTTCTTTATGTTGTAAGTTACTTCTCATTTCACAATTATAATATTGCAATGTCTTCTTTTTTTACATAATTTATGAGTTTCATTAACTAATATTAATATGATTTGAATTGCAGGTTATTCCTTGTGCTGTATTGTCTCTTGTGGTTCATCCAACAACACAACATTACATTGTGAATAGAGTCATTTGGGCCTTTTGTGTTTATCTTGAATCGGTCTCTGTACTCCCACAGCTTCGGGTCATGCAAAACACCAAGGTCAGTTTTAACCAAAACTTGTCAAGTAGATATCGCCAAAATGTTCATTTGAACCCATAAAATCAAGAGAACTGTCACCAGAATCTAAAATTCCTTAAATGTCCATTTAAATACCGTCGGGCCCGCTCTGTTTGCACATGTCAGACAAAGATATTTCTGACCAATTTGTCGACATGTTTAAAAAATTTGGTCGAACTGAGCAATTTCTTGAAAATCCAACCAAAATTTGTTATTACATATTTGAATCTGGCGAGGACCGACGATATTTTTGGTGTGTCGCGAACAAATTTTAATGTGATTTGATTTGACCAAATTTTTGTAAGTTTTGAGTAAAACTTAAGTGAGGTTCGCTAATATGTTTGGTGAGGACTAACGATATATTTTGTGAGTCCCATCCAAATTTATGTGAGTTGACGAAATTTTGTGTAACCTAGCCAAAATTTTTAGTACAGGCCGTTTTATTCAAAATAATAAAAGAAAAAAATTTAAAATTAAATATATTAAAATAGCTGGATCTGCCGGGTTAGTAATGGCATTTAGGGAAATCTTTTAGACGTGGACATTCTCTTAATGTATGAGTCAAATGCGCATTTTGTGAATTTTCCATTTTATTAACCCGTGTATGTGTTACCCTCTAACTTGAATCTATTACTCGTTAGATTGTTGAACCATTCACAGCACATTACGTGTTCGCGTTAGGTGTCGCGCGATTTTTAAGCTGTGCACATTGGATTCTACAGGTAGATGTTTATATACATTTATGATTATTTTATGAATACTTTATATATTGAACCATTTAATACAGGTTTGGGATACTAGAGGACGATTGTTGACGGCTTTAGGTTATGGAATGTGGCCTTCATTTGTTCTACTTTCTGAAGTTGTGCAAACATTTATACTTGCTGACTTCTGTTACTATTATGTTCAAAGGTTTGATTTATAATTCATTTTTTCCTTGTTAATAATGTTTAAGTTTATTGGAAAATGACCAAAATGTCCATTTTACTAGTCAAAGTAAACAAAATATCTATTTAACCAGCTTTTTCTCAAAATGTGTAACCAAAATTCAGTCGACCTGCCTACTAAATAATTCACCTGATGAGATTTTCAATCGACAAGAACGAGGACAAAAAGAATCTCGTAGGACGCCTAAAATTTTTTTGTCGGGTGATGGTTATTAAGTAGTTGTGTCAACTGGAAATAAGCTGAACAATTTGGAAAAACCTTGTCCAAATTGACAAAATGTTTATTTTCACCCGTCAAATAGACATTTTGGTTATTTATGCTAACTTTAGTAACACCGATGTTGAATAATATTATTTTAATCGCAGTGTTATGGGTGGACGGCTAGTTCTTCGTCTACCTTCAGGAGTAGTATGACATTATTATTGTAAAGAAACAAGACTTCATTCATCCAAGATTTGATTTTAACCAAACCCTGAGTCCTTGCTAGCTTTTCTGTTTTTGGGAATATTTGGTTTTCTATTTACATGTACAGTTTTATTGTATTATATGTTATTATATTATATAATAAAATAAGCTATTTTGTGAAGAGACTTATATTTATATGTAGGTTTATGAGCCATGTAATTGGACTCGTTACATTGGTGGTTATATATAGATTGTACAAGTTTTATAAATGTACTTGTGTACGTATACGTAATTCACTTTCTCCAGATCACTTTTTATAAACCCAGAATATTATTCCATACTACTTGTACCACACGCATTGAAACTTGTACATTTATTTACAATTGATTAGATTTTGTTATACGCACGTGAGAGGCCGTTATAAAAATAATATTATGATTTTATTCGTTTTGCAGCAGCTTCTGATTATTATTCTCTTTCTCTCACTACTCTTCATCATCGTCTGTTAGATATTAATCATTACAATATTAATAAATGATCAAGTTTTGATCTTTCAATTCATTAACGCATTGATTTGATTCCAGAACAGAAACCCATCAGTTTTTTGCAGTCAATTTCACTTTTTTCTGTTGAAATCGACGATTTAATTCAGGTATGACGTCATAAATTAATGCTCTTTAATGAGTGAAATCGATTGATTGTTGTATGAATTCTGGTTCTGGGTGTTGAATTTTGTGTATTGAATGTGAGATCTAGTTATCACTGTGTGTGAATTAGCTATAAAGATGAAATCTTGAATTTTATTATTAATTAGTTTCTTGCATTTTTGAATGATTTTGATTATTGTTATTATTATTAAGTGTAAATTGCTGAATTCTGTTATTACAGTTTCAGAAAATGCAGAAAGGTGGATCTTGTCAGTATTCAGCTCCCAAAAAGGTACAAAACGGGCGGGGCGGGTAATTGGTCAACGCATTCTACCCAGAATGGGTTCGGGTCAAAACGGGTTCATCTTGTGTTTTAGTCTTTAGTTAAAACTGTATCAAGAATTAAATTCTTTTATTTTTTTCGTTTTGGCAGTTTTCTAAGCTTTCCGATACTGTTAAATTTGCATCTACACCGCGGAAGCTACGATCGGGTATTCGGTCTATCTTCATGTTTTATGTTATTTCTTGATCTTCAAAGCATAAAAAGTTTTGTACTTTTTGAGTTTTTGACTTATTTGATTAATGTAAGTGGTAAAGATTATTAATTTACTTTTATTTACTATAAAAACTATAACATGTATTTAATTTGTTATAGAGTTATTCAAGTACAGGCTGAATCATGAATAAATAAATAAATAAATAAATGTAAATTGTATGTGTGGGCTGAAGATATTATTTAGAAATTGGAAACAACAAAGAAGGTAGTGCCTTGCAGGCTGCAGCCTAGGCTTGAATGGCAAGTTATGGGCCTGTTAAATGGGCCCAGGACAACCATATGCAACATTTAGAAGCTAGATTCTATTGTCCTAATTTTATGAAATTTTCAACAAGTTATATCCTTTATGTAGTTTGATATTCAATATTCATTGTATTTTTGTAGCTTTTATGAACTATTATTATTAATCGATTTATATTACATGTACAGCATTGGAAAAACAACATCACGGATCACAAAAAACTGGTGCACCCGCAACACCAGATTCAAGAAAAGAGACGGACGGATCTGATTGGCGATTAAAAGATTGCAAAAAGAAGCACAAAACAGCTGCGGTTAGTAACCGTAAAAATTTACCTGCTAAAAAGGTCACAGTAAACTCACGTTTTACATTTTGCGACATTATGCAGGACGGATATAAAGGCTCTAAAAAATGTTTAGTAACAAAGGACGAAGAGGAAGCAGCCCAAGCCTTATTTGCATTGGCTCAAACGATTACTGACACTTGCTTGAATAAGGCTACTGAAGTGGAACCGCCGTCAATGGAAATTGTACCGCTAAATGAAGGTGAAGAAACCGATGTGAAGAATGTGTCACACAAGAGATGTTTGGTTCATGTTTACATATGCCAATTTATTAAGGTTGTGCAAGAGAGTGAAGGAGGTCATGTGAATGTAATATCTGATATCAACAGTATTTGTAGTCACTAGTCACTAACAAGATTTCATTTGCAAAAATCAAAGGCAGATGAGTAGTGAAAAAATGATTAGGATATGTTGTGTTTTGATGGTTAATGAACGATGGAAATGAGCACATAAAGTTATGGTAAAGGTATGGAAGCATTTTAGTGTGTTTTATTGTTATAGATATAGTTCTAGACTGATAATAATGAACTAAAATTAATAAGTTTTTAACTTAGTATAAATTCACTGTTATGTGCATTTTAATTTTTAGACTTGAGTTATTAGGCATTTAGGCCTATAACATAGTTATAAAGAAAATTTATAAATATTGTGGATCCACAATCTCCTATTTCTGAGGCCCATTGGACTGGATCAAATATCAGGGTAACATGAAACGATCATTCTAGAATCTATCATTTTGCGTTACGTGTCACAATTTTGTGAGTCCAATATACTTTGTCCCGTTTCTCTTATTTCACCCCTTAAATTTAATACTCCGTAACTTATATGCAATTTTTATCATATTTTATCTCATTTTATGATACTTAGAACTTTCATTACTAAATTATTTTATATTTTCTTTACTCAAAACATGTAATACACGAGTTTCTAACTTAGTATATTAGTAAAAAACAAAGGGTCACATGAATGCCTTTGATTGTTCAAGGTTGCTTTAACCGACTCCCTCTTTGACCGATCCTTGTTCCCTAAACACCCCGTATCGCCTCTTTTCAACATTTTATGTGTATCATAAACATTTTCAGCATAAGAGTTTCCACAATGTCCTTGTTTCACGTTGTTTTTTAGCTTACGTGGAGGAGAGATGGAGAAGTCACCGTGACATGTAAAATGGTAATTATAGAATAAGTACTAATTAGGTTCATGTTTGTAAGTAGAGGGGGTATTCTTGTAATGTTGCGGAAGAGTAGGTCCCTTGGAAATTTCTTTGAACATTTACAAAATAATATGAGTTTCAACAACTTATTGACGACATGATACATTTACAAAACATTAAATTGTCAATGTAAAAGGCGAAAGTTGTCATTTCAACTTTGATGTCCTTCTCAGATTAATTGATAGAATTTCGACTTGGTAATACGAGTCTGTAGGTCGTCTCGAGCACTTGATCGCCTTCTACTGCTTTATTTGGAAACATTACTTAAAAGTGTTACAAAACCATAAGTTAGTATTGATGATTTACAAGGTCATATAAAACAAAACACACAAGGATTAGATTGAAAAAGTTCAAAATTTCAATAAGGTGAGAAGCCGGCATACACACCGGCATATGACAAAGACTAAACGGTGTAGGCTACGCCATGACCACAGCCTATGCACCCATCTGACATAAATTACACACATACCTACACGTTTTGACCCATTTTGATGTTAGCTCATGGTGGTTTGCACACTAACTCATACATTGATTTAGAGTTAATAGTTCGATGTATCACAAGATATTTAACTCGCTAAAGCCCATATTATCATACTCGTACCCTTGAAAGATAAACTTATAATGATCATCATTCAACTTTCGCATCACGGCTTCACCTACAACTCATACACTATTGAAGTTGTCATCAATGTAGTAATAATAGTTTTAGCATACTTTCTCGACTTTATGCAATTCACTATTACACTATATTATAATTGAACTAGCATAATTATTATTACTCCACAGCAACTTGAAGTAGAGTAATGTTATTACTCTACTTCAACTGTTGTAAAGCAGTTATTTGCTTACGAATGTCACCGCATCCTGCTTTTCTTGACGTTAAAACCATTTTTAATTTGAACCTAAGGGCTAAGACTATTAATATTATAACAATATTTTTTATTATTTTCTGTGCTTCTCGTGCGATTAATTCAAAAAAGCCACACACGCTTACAAATAAGCCTGCCCATAACATGACTAGACTTCTTCTGCAATGCGTTCAGGCGACAGCATAGGCCCACTTGTCATTCCTTTGGGCCCAATATTAAGTAGTGGACTATCTGGCATCATATCAGAGCTCATTGGTGATTGGACCATTCGCGTGAAAAGGAAATAAAACATAAAAACACATTAATAATAATAATAAAAAAAATTTTGTTTGAGTGGCAAACAAGAACTTTTGTAATGAAAATATTACTATAAAAAGTATTATATTCATGTGTCAATTCAAAATACAGTGTGTTTTTATCTTGGTGTAGCATAACAATGTTTTGTTAATGATGTTATAATTTCTGTTAACGATAAAATTTAATAACAATGTTTTGGTTATTTAATTTTTACTGATTGTGTCTAAGTGCGTAACATTTAGTCGTTCAAATTTTTTATTTAACTTTTTAACTGATTGTATTAAGAAATAATGAAGCAATGATTTTGTTAATGATTATTATTTTTTAACTAACAACAGGACATATTATTTGGTTACCACCTCCAGTCACATGTATCTTTTTTTATGATATGTGCAATCCCATATATCACAAATTAATTAAAACTCAAAAATGTAAAACAAGCACAAGTCGAGAACCTAATCTCAATTATACCGCTTCTATTGAGAGGATCACCGGTACCGTGTGATTGCAATGAAGAGAGAAGGTTAATTTGTTTGTCGTCAGAGACGGCTTTTGCAATTAACGAATATGATGACGTCTGTGTTAACTTATTTGTGTGTTTAGTGTATATTTTGGTTGTTCATAAACCGCTGAAACCATCATTCCCCAAATTGAAGCTAGCTGATAATTTGTTTGGCCGGCTTAAGATTCAAATAGTTCTATCATAATTTGGCTTTGGTGGTAGTACTTGGTTTTTATCTATTTAAAGTTTAATAGTTAGATGTCAGCATTAGACTATAACATATTTCTTTTGTTGTTTTACGAAAATCTAACTTATATGCCCAAGAACTCTTCTAAGTTGTTCTTGTCCAACCACCTTTTTTGAATGTCATAGTGAAATAACTATTTAATACGTCATTACTTTTATTGTTACATGGGCCAGCTTCACATATAACCAAAATATCATCTTCTATCTATTTACTTTAGTTAGAAAGTTGTATATAAAGACTAAGGAGCAGGTATATCATCTGAACTTGCTAAACAAAATGATTAAACATTTATTTCCATCTTATTTCTTAAATTCAGACTTGTATATATTTTTGAGAACTCAAACTTAAATTAATGACATTTAAGTAATTCGACCATATAGATGTCTTTGTGGGTACGTTGCTACAACGCACACACAATGTAGTCATGCAACACATCGTCTCTAGACCTATCGTCCTTCACTCGACTATGTAGTGTTTTTCGCCGGGCAATTCAAGAGCTTTATATAGTCTAAAAGCTTTTGAATGTTTGTTTCCAGACATGCCTAATTGACAATAGTGGATTTACATGATATTTTTAGAAAGAGACACATTTCTAAGTTGTTTTAGATAGTTAAACTTGTTAAATCTTAGACAAGTGAATCAAGATCACCAAACACGATTTTGCATAAAACGTTTATGCGACTCTTTCATTAATAAGAAATAAGAACGGAATACAAACTACTCTTCTACTCTCTACAAAATAAACATTTTCATGGGTTTATATAACACCCACAATTCTAATCTTACTCAAACTAGGAAACATAATCGTACTAGACTTCTAATTTATTTAATAATAAATAAAATATAACTATGACACCAAAGTATTCAACTTGATCCCTTAACTTTGGATCTCCACCAAACCGCTCCTTCAGATCTTTCGTATTACCCTTATACTTTTCGTATTAACCATTCGGGTCCTTCAAGTTGGTGTTACTTCAAGTTTTGTATCCAAGTTTTACAAAACTAGTATAAATCTTGCACAAGTATAACTATAGCATTATTGTATTTTCAATTTTCAAACTAGAAGAATCTTTTTGGATGGCTATATCGAGAAAATGGAGTATTAATATGTGTTCATGTGTTGGTAATAATATTTCACTGAAACGCATGGACTATTGTGCTTCATTTATTAGACCATACTATTGTTGCATTCAAAATAATCTTGGTTTTCATAAAATATAAATAAAATCTTAAATGCATCAATGTTGTGTATTCTATGAGGAATTTTTTACCCGCCCACTCAAACAATTAGAGGAATCATTATCATCGTATTCAGTATATCCCATCAATAGCAAAGTTATGGTAGGATTTGAGGACGGTAAGATGTAGACAGTCTTACCTTTACCCCATATGGATAGAGAGGCTGCTTCCGATGAGACCCCCGGCTCGATAGTAGTTTTGCATCAAGCCTTGGACATAAGACACATAGCACTCAATCATCGGGACACCAGCTGATTGATGCATGTACCATTGTCTTTCAGCTATCCACGCCACCACATGATGCCTGATAAACCTTCCGCCACTTTTAACGTTATTTTCACGAGATTAGTAAAATAACGTTAAAATTAGTGCAATTTTACTTTTGCCCACCCGAGAGTTTACACATATATACTTTTAACGTTCAAACACTTAGAATCCAATTTTTAAATTCACATCTTTTTCCATCACATAACGTAAAGATGTAAACCTTTTAATCTCGTTAAAAAACATTTATTTAATCATACCTTAATACTATTAAATCAATAGTCTTACCGTATATATCAAACATAAAAAAATATTGCTTTTAGTTTACATTTTTTTGTTTTTGTTAATTGTTCCCTTAATTATATTTATTATGAACAGTAAAAAATTGTTTTTGACAATCAAAGTGACGTCCTTTAGATCACACGGATACACGATATAGGTTTGGGATAGGCATTGAGTTCAAGTAGTACCAGCATAAACACCGGCGCATCCCCCTGATATCGCAAATCACTAAATTTATATACAAATTAAGTGATAACAATCTGAATGCACACTATAAAAACTAGCAAGAAATCTAGTCATGAGTTAAATGATATAACAAAGTTACACAATATACAAAATCACTAACTTTATATACAAATTAACAACATTAAAAAGGTGTCACCAACCACCAATTCACCATAACTTAATCTTAAGTTTCCATTAATCTCCAACACTACAACCAAAACAAAAACATTAAACAAAACAACATTTAACTCTCCATTACCTTATAAATAACTACAAAACATGGAAGTATGGCCCTCGGGTTATAAACATACAACTCTTCAATTGTTGAGTACGACCCGGGAAACCCGGCCCATGAATCATAGGGTCCACCATCCTCCACCAGCGCATGTCCCTCCACACGCTTCATATTCCCAGCAATCACACGACACACAAGCATTGCCCTAACCCCACTTGCCCCAACAACCAACGACTTGTGGGCCCTACCACTACTAGCAGTTGTGCACACGCCTTTTTTTTCATTTTGGAACCCGTGACGAATAATAGTGCACACGGCGCAGCTTGGAGCCGAGCCGCATAGAGTGGACGAGCCGTTGGAGCCGAGGGAGCAAGAGAGGGTTGTGCAATGAAAGCGGAGGAGCTCGTTGCCATCGGCTGCGCAACGAGAGGTGGTGGCGGTGGCTCGGAGCTTGACGGTGTTACGGCAGTCTTCGAACCGTTGGAGGGTGCGGCGCGTGTTGTTCACTTTCAAGATACGTTCGATTGTGAAGATCGGATGGTCCTTGTTTTGCCAGCTGGACTTGAATATTATTTCAACTATGTTTCGACCCGAGTCTTCGGGACCAAGCTCTGAAACTAATAAAATAAATTTAAACGAATTAATTTACATAAACATGAAAACTAACTACAATTATTAAAAGATTATTATGGTATCTAAATTACTCTAATAAAGTATGTTCAAGAGGTCCAATATAACAATAAACACGGTAAAATACTAAAACGTAACATTTAGAGGTTGTGACGGCCTCTTAATAATTCCATTAAAAGACCATATTTGAATCGGTCATAGATATAATGTGTTTAGTTTCACATTCTGATGTCTCATTAAACCTTTTAATGATTAAGTTAGAAATATGCATGCTGAATGATTCAACGGTTAATTGTCAAACAACCCCTTACATTTACATGCATATCAGAGCGTCTATTAAGTAGTATGGAAAGATGTTTGTGTTGTTTTTAGCTATATTAAGGGGGTGTTTGGGATTCCTTATTTTGCCTCCTTATAACCTTTCATTAAGTTAATAAGTTACAACATTTTAACTTATGAAAATTTTCCTCTCACAATATAAGCAATCCCAAACAACTTATTACTTTTCAAAAAGTTTATAAGTTATAAGTTGGTGAAAATAAGCAATCCCAAACACCCCCTAATTGTTTGTTTGGATTGATGTCTAGGTCAACTGCTAGTTTTGGCAATGTTTTATTTTCTAGTTTTGGATTTGTGCGGCCCTTAAAGATATGTCACGGGAGAGCTTGCATTCTTATATCACTATAAAATTATAGTTTCTATGCATTGAACTTTATCCGGAAAAATAATAAAAGGTTATAGGAATATGAACATGAACAACGGATAATATGACAATATGAAATTAATTGATATTTGTCTCACTATAGTATGTGTAAAATGATTAGTATGAGATGGATATTGACATCTCAAAGAAGTGAAGAACAAATGTTCGTTTTTTCTTAGAATGAAGGCAAATGTAAAATGAATACAAATAAATGGTCCCAAAGGAATGTGGTTACATGATTACTTACCCACATGCACACAAGACATAAAAGTCACCTTCATGTATATCTTTTCGGTCTTGAATAAATCCAATAACTAATTTGTTTGATATATCCATATAACTTTAGTTATAGTAATAACCAAAATGAATTTTATATCAATATATACATTTAATATCTTATTTTTGCTTAACTTTAATGATGTTACATATTGTAAATATTCCATAACGACAGAATTTATTAGCATCTATATAAAATTGTTATTTCTCATTATCTAGTTGTCTACAATTAACTATTTTTCTTCATATTTGTATTGAAAAATTGGAATTTTTTATATGATTTATTTTTTAAAGAAATGAAACGAAAATAATACCAGCATGCCTAACAGCTTGATGATGTTCCAAGCTTTCCATCTTCGGAAACACTTCTCCACATTCAGAACATAAACAAATTGTACTTCTTGGAATAGCAACCCTGCTTGGTCAAATAATCATTAAGTTAAAATGTTCTTAAAAAAACATATACGGTTTAATCAACGTTCTGAAAACAAGTCCTCAAGTAAAAATAGTGTTTTATGGGACCGTGGTTTCATACACCGTTGACTAGTCCTGACCTTCAACGTCAGAAAAATTGTAAACCGCAGTTTACAATAAAGCTAAACTACATTTAAATTAAACAACGGTTTACCTTAACTGTAGTACGCACATTGCTAGTGTAAGATTCCAAAACGGTGTATGTAAACTAAGACATAAGCCCTGAACCAAAGTACGGTTTTTAGTTGAACCGATCTTACTGGTTGGTCTAGTGTTTTCAACGTCACCAACTTGTGTTAATTAAATTATATTTCTGGAAAGAGAATTTATTTTTATTTAAGTAATTAATTACCTTTTATTACTTTTTTGAAAAAAAACTTTTTCTATTTGTATTTACTTTGTTGCAGAGCCGGCTACGAGGCAAGGCCGGGTGGTCGACGACCTTGGCCCAACACCTTAATACGCCCGATTTTAAAAAAAATTATTAACATTTATTTTGAAAAAATAATATGTATTTTTAATGTTTAAATCTAATTACTCAACTAATTTAGGACTCAATTTTTTTTCCCACATTCAAATAAAAAAAATTTTATGATTCTCTGAGACGGCCTGCCCTTCTTTGTTTGATATTAATATAAAATATAAAATAAAACATAATACAGAAAATAAAAAAGTAAGCAAAAATTACCTAGCAGGATCTACAATAGCATGACATTCATAACACCCAGAAAGCTTTCTGAACTGCATTCCTCGAGAAGCTGACGTGTAACTCCCATGACCGTTAGATTTTCCCGAAGAACCAGTACTCAACGACCTAGTATTTGTCGAAGAAGATGACGATGACAACACACCATTACCAACATGTTTCTTCCTTCTAACAGCCACACTAATTTCCGGTGAGTTATCAGGCCTATGAACAACCCTAGTGTTCCCATTAGCAACATCTCTAAAACTACATATTGAGCTACAAGAACTCAACTTTGAATACCCATGTTGGACCTTGTGATCCGACCCGGTAACATCCATTTGCTTGCACTTCAAGAGATTCTTGATTTGGTCCCATGATGTTGTTGGTTGTGGTTGTGGTTGTTGTTGTTGTTGTTGTTTTAGTTTAAGGTTTTGTAAATGGTGTTTTCTTCTACGTTTTGAGGGTTTAGGGTTTTGTAACTTGTGTGTTTCAGTAGGTGGGAGTTGAAGGACAGCCATTGAAGAGTTAAAGAAATAATAATATTGAAGGTGAGTTGTTCATGGAAGAAAGAGAGAGTGAGAGAGAGATGCCTTTGAAAGGTGTTTTGCTTCTTTTAATGAGGAGTGGATCTGAGGTAAATTTGAGGAGGGAAATATAGGGTAGGGTGAGTTTTTTAATGTTATTTTTGAACCTTTTTATTGGTTTCTTTTTTCTTTTCTTTTCTTTTTTTCTGTTTTAGTTTAGCATTTGTTGGATGATCTTTTAGTATGATACTATGATTAGGGTTTATTGGTCTGTTAGTTTGGAATGAATCTTTTTTTCTTTTGATTTTTATCCAAAGGATATGACATGAGTGTTGGTAAAGTTTAAGTCACAATGTATGTGTACAAAAAGTTTCTTTTGTTCTTATTTAGGGGTGGCTTTAGAAATTTTGTTAATGTTGGTGATTTGACATCTAGATGCTTCGTGTAATTGTAATTTACTTATTGATCTAGTAAGAAATCAATACATTAAACAAGTTGGAAAGTGTGGAATGCATATATACTTGTTTGGGAATATTATGATTTTGAACACTTACAACTAAGGTGGCAAACCCAACCCAAATAGATTGTTTTTGGTCAAAATAGATAAACTTCAAAAGTAAAATGGGTTAGAATGAATCATAAAAGTTCTTCAAGTGGGTTAGGATGGGTTGGAAATATACATGTGAGTTTCATTTATAGGTTAAAATTGGTCAAAACAAAATATCCAAGTTATCCAAAATTTATCTAATTCAAAATACTCAAACTATCACGTGCGGAACAAAACTCATCCGAAACCCAAAAAACGATCAAAACAAAACAAAAACCCTGAACCGATTAAAACGAAACAAAAACGAAACTGAACCGAAATAGAAAAACGACCAAAACAAAACAAAAAAAAGGGGAATGAAACCGAAAACTGGCCAAAACGAAACAAAAAAAGCGAAATGCAACCGAAAAGCTAACCAAAACTAAACAAAAACACCAAATCGATCAAACCGAAACAAAACTGAATCGGAATAGAAAAACAACCAAAACGAAACAAAAAAACCGATATGAAACCGAAAAGCTGACCAAAACGAAAAAAAGCGAAATGCAACTGAAAGCTGAAATCAATACAAAACAAAAACACCGAATCGACCGAAACAAAACAAAAAAACCAAAACGAAACTAACCTAAACCAAAATAGAAAAATGGCCAAAACGAAACAAAAAAAAACAAAATGCAACTGAAAAGCTAACCAAAACAAAACAAAAACACTGAACCGACCAAAGCGAACAAAAAAAACGAAACGAAACAGAACCGAAATAGAAAAACGACCGAAACGAAACAAAAAAACCGAATTGAAACTGAAAAACTGACCAAAAGGAAACATATAAAAACTAAATGCAATTTAAAAACCAGACTAAAACGAATCAAAAACACCGAACCGACTAAACGAACCAAAAAAACTGAAACGAAACTAAACCGAAATAGAAAAACGACCAAAACGATACAAAAAAACCGATATGAAACCGAAAAACTGACCAAAACGAAAAAAAAAGTGAAATTCAATCAAAAGGCTTGCCAAAATGAAACAAAAAAAACTGAAACGTAGCCGACCAAAATAAAACAGATGAATCGAAACGAAACAAAAAAAACGAAATGAAACCGAAGAAACTGACTAAAACAAAACTGAAACCGAAAAACCGAGAAATCGAAACCAAGCAGATACCGAAACCGATCGAAATGAAAAAAAACAAAACCGAACCGAAAAAAATTCTCGAAAAACTCGAACCTAAACCGGTACAAAACGGTTTTTTTAATGAACGAGGATGATGGGGGAAACATTTTAGTTATTTTACATTTGCGTTTTTTATTTATATTTTGAGTTATTATTTTTTTAATAGTTTTTTTGAATATTTTTTTGAGGGGTTTTTAAAACCCTTTGTATGTCAACATTCACTTGAGTCAAGATGAGTTAGTTTTACCCATCTTGACTCATATCCATCCTAACCCTCTATTTTAAAAATTCATCCTGACCCATCACCCAAATCCAACCCAACCCACTCTCATTGCCACCTCTACTTACAACATCTAGGAAGTTTAGGGCGGTAAAACTCATGAACAACGTGGGTTCTAGGGAAAAGCCTCTAGTAGCAAGGTTTAAGGGGCAAAGCCTTCACTGGGTCAATAGTAAAAATGGTCTCCTGAAACAAAAATGGAGGTAAGTAGAAAGTCTGTTCATCGATTGCTAGCAACTTTTGAATCACTATCAACTACGAGATTAGCAACTTTGTTAATCAATGACGTAACTATCCAATAGAAAAGTGATCATCAACAACTTGTTGTCGGTAAACAAGTTTTCATTGATATCTATGTTACAACTCATGTAATTTCTACTGATAAAATTGTCAATTAATATTTATGACTGTTATAATAGCCAAATGTCATGATATTCATGAAAGTTTGCGATGGTTCATTTCAATTGTTCACCCCTGTAAATGAAAATCTATATGGTTTGATTTTATTACAAAACTCTTAACATACTTCACACTCGTTCTTGATCTCTGTTGGAATCCTCCAATTGAATCTTCGTAGGTACCATTGGTTTTTATACAATTTAAAAGTTTAGTTAGGTTTTGAAAGTTTGTTGGTATGATGGTTTTGTTCGATTATGGAACTAGGTTTCAATAGTAGTGGGTTGTCAGGTTAAACTATGCAGCTTAAACACAAAACATCTTGTTATTTATGTAAAACAAACATGACTTCATGTTTCCTTAATTAAATGTGTTAAACTGGTTGATGGGTAGTAATCTAGCTTTAAAATGTTAAATGGGTTGATGGGTTGTTAATTGGGTAATAAAACCCGACAACAGATTAATTGAGGGTAAGTCATCATCGGAACCGAAACCGGCAACAACATATATCGAGGGTAGATAGTCACCGGAGCATACACACAACAACGATGGAGAAATAAAAGTCTCCTGGTGTGTTTGGAAAGCATAAGTTATTTTGTTTTTCTGGTGGAAAGACGGTAGGTGAAAGCGTGTAAAGAGAACACAATACGTGGAAAGATTGATAGCCCTTACAACCATTACGTGGAAGGATTGAAAGCCCTTACAACCATATTAGCCAAAAGTACATGTAATGTATGCGTTAAGTGTTAGGTTCGTAGGCCTTTTGTTTAGACCAATTTATAATTTGAAATCCAAATGGCAGATAGGTGTAGGGTGGCCAGACCGAAGCCCGACCCGTTTTGGATTTCATGTTGAATAAGATGCAAAATCGAGATTAAACTCAAAATATATGATTGTTATGTACTTGTAATCGTCTTCACTCAATAAATAATACCTAGTTGCCACCAGTGGACGTAGGTCAGTTTAAACCGCACCACGTTAAATCCTCGTGTTAGTTTATTGCTTTCGTGTTTGTGTGTGTGTTTAATCCTAACAACTGGTATCTAGAGCTTAGCTTGTTACACACAGGAGAACACAATCGCACAACAGAGTTGGTCGATCAGGGTTAGTAGGCGGTAACCAGAGCCATTGAACCCAACCATCGATTGAGGAAGAGAACCCACAACCACCAACTTCAGTTTGCAATTACCAACCAAGAGTAAAAAAGAGAAGAAAGGTCGTTTTGAGTGTGAGACCAGATCTTTTTTTTGTTTGGGTCGTTATCTTGGGCAGGAGCCCACTAGCAAGATTAAAACAATTTGATTCATCATATTAAAGTAAATTGGGCTTGTAAAGAAATGACAGTAGGCCCAAATTCAGTTTGCTTAACGAGTCAAGAACAATTGAATCAAGTTCCGATTTCTATTGAAGATCAGTCGTTAATCAGAAGAAGCGTTACATAAACGCATAACCAGTGCCAACCGCATTTGTCAGGTTTTATCGTTTCAGTTTACATTTTCAATTTTTGATTTTTAGTTTGTTATTTCGTTGCGTTTAAAATAGGTTGATTATTTAACATAGTTCAGTAGAACAATTGTTAAGTTTAGGCTCGTTCCATTGTTGTGTTTATATCTGTTTTTTATCCAGGTTTTCGTTTCAGTCATTGTCATGGCAAAAGATGGAAAGGTTCGATACAAAAGTTTAGAAATTTTGGTTGGTGGAAGATGCAAATTGAGGCGCTACTTGTTTAGAAAGACTTGGACGCAGTGCTTGAGGATGAAAAACCAGAAAAGTTGTTAGATGAAGATTGGAAGAAGTTAGACAAAAAGGCTAGGCCTTGTATTACTTTGTCGTTATTGGAAGATGTGGCATATAAAATCATGAAAGAAACGACAGCGCGTGGTATGATGGAGGCAATATCCAACATGTATGAGAAGCCTTCGGCAGCGAATAAGGTCTATCTTATCCGAGAGTTAGTGACAATTAGAATGAAAGAGGGTGGGTCAGTTACAACGCATATTAATAATCTTAATTCGATCATGTACCGCTTAGTGTCAAACGAAATTAAGTTTGATGATGAAGTTCAAGGCCTATTGTTATTATCTTTTTTTCCCGATAGTTGGTCTCAAATAGTGACTGCGGTTTGTAGTTCGTCTACAAATATTACCTTTGATGAGATTGGGGATTTAATTCTTGGAGAAGATTCAAGACACAGAAGTTCATGTGAATCATCATGTAATATGTTAGTCACAGAAGGTAGAGGTAGGGGAAAACAACGAGGTTGCAGTGGGAGCAGGATGATGAGTCTGTTTAAGACTCATAAAGATATAGAATGTTGGTGTTATAAAGAATGTTGATTATTTAACATAGTTCAGTAGAACAATTGTTAAGTTTAGGCTCGTTCCATTGTTGTGTTTATATCTGTTTTTTATCCAGGTTTTCGTTTCAGTCATTGTCATGGCAAAAGATGGAAAGGTTCGATACAAAAGTTTAGAAATTTTGGTTGGTGGAAGATGCAAATTGAGGCGCTACTTGTTTAGAAAGACTTGGACGCAGTGCTTGAGGATGAAAAACCAGAAAAGTTGTTAGATGAAGATTGGAAGAAGTTAGACAAAAAGGCTAGGCCTTGTATTACTTTGTCGTTATTGGAAGATGTGGCATATAAAATCATGAAAGAAACGACAGCGCGTGGTATGATGGAGGCAATATCCAACATGTATGAGAAGCCTTCGGCAGCGAATAAGGTCTATCTTATCCGAGAGTTAGTGACAATTAGAATGAAAGAGGGTGGGTCAGTTACAACGCATATTAATAATCTTAATTCGATCATGTACCGCTTAGTGTCAAACGAAATTAAGTTTGATGATGAAGTTCAAGGCCTATTGTTATTATCTTTTTTTCCCGATAGTTGGTCTCAAATAGTGACTGCGGTTTGTAGTTCGTCTACAAATATTACCTTTGATGAGATTGGGGATTTAATTCTTGGAGAAGATTCAAGACACAGAAGTTCATGTGAATCATCATGTAATATGTTAGTCACAGAAGGTAGAGGTAGGGGAAAACAACGAGGTTGCAGTGGGAGCAGGATGATGAGTCTGTTTAAGACTCATAAAGATATAGAATGTTGGTGTTATAAAGAGAAGGGACACTTCAGGAATCAATGTCCGAATGATAAGAAAGAAGTGAATGTTACAAAAGACGGCATATATGAAGGGGTCACTAGTGATGAGGCTTTGGTTTGTAGTGTTGAGAATAAAGTTATTGACTGGGTGGTGGATTCTGGTGCATCGTTTCATGCCACTCACTGTAGTGAAACGATGAAAAATCTAAAGTTTGGGGATTTTGGAAAGGTTCGAATTACGAACAATGATATTCTAGAGGTTACATGTATGGGAGATGTTGATTTGATAACTTTAGCCAGTACTTCTTGGACTTTGAAAGATGTTAGGGTTATTCCAAGTTTGAAAAAATGTTTGATTTCAGTTGGGCAGTTGGATGACCAGGGCACAATGTTAAGTTCGAGAATGAGCAGTGGAAGGTAGTCAAAGGGTTCGTTGTATATGGTCGATATGTCACCGAAATGAGTGGGTCCAGCTTTGGTGAAAGACAAAGTCTGTTTCACAGAATCTCGTGGGCAGAAGAAGATTTGTTTTGCAAGTAACAAACCCAGAGCCAAAGTGAAGATTCAGGATGAACGAGCTAGGAATGTTAAACCAGTCAGAGGACATCATGACAGTGGGGCACATGTCGTGTTTCAGTTACAGTTCCAAGTCGACATGGATTAAGAAAACCAGTATTCCAGCTATAAAAGTCTCTCCAATGGATTACTTGCTGAATATGGATGGTGTTTGTTCTCGGGATATCTCAGGATCCGGTAATTCGTTACAGTGGGAGCCGGTAGGGATAGAGAACGGGTCAGAGACAGTTTTAGCCGTGACTGACATATTGGAGCTCCGGGGAGATTCAACGGGCCTTCAGGTTAATTGATGAGAAGGCGGTGGCAACTAGTGTAACATCCCGAAATTTCAAAGTGATATTAATTATATTACTTACTAATAGAGGGAAAGTTTACTCGGGTTGTCAGGAAATAAATAATAGAGTAGGAGTTGGTATGAGTCGGGCTAGTGTTGGATTAATGGAGACGGGTTAAATGAGAATGGGCCTTAGGTCCATGGGATTTCAGGGATATAAATATCCCCTAAACCCAAAAATATCTTCATTTCCTTACTTTCTACAAACACACTCCAAAAACACACACACCATCTACACCACCGCCGGGCCGAGGAGAGGAACGGGCAGATCCGAGAGAGAGAGAGAGAGAGCGATTAGTTGTGTTAACAAGTTAAACGAGATCCAAACAAGCTCAAAAATGTATGATTCTTGATCTTTGAAGTTTAAAGATCCAAGCTTTTTAGTGTATAAACGACCGAAAATGGTCGGGAAGCGTAGTGGGTGATATTGAACTATAGCAAGGGTGTTAAAATCGCTCAAAATGCTGGACAGAAACCGAACAGCGGCTGATCTGGGCAACTTCGCCTGCAACTGGGCAACTTCGCCTTCAAAGCGATGAACATCGCCTGCAAGCTAAGTTCGCCTGATGAACTTCGCCTGCAAGCTAAGTTCGCCTGATGGCAACTTCGCTGTAAAGTTAAGTTCGCCTAACTGGTAACTTCGCCTGAGGCCAAGTTCGCCTGATGACAACTTCGCCTGAAGCCAAGTTCGCCTGATGGCAACTTCGCTGTAAAGCTAAGTTCGTCTAAGGTTAACTTCGCCTAGAGCTAAGCTCGCCCGAGGGTTAACTTCGCCTAAAGCCAAGTTCGATTAGAAAATAAATTAAGCGATAAGTTAAAGTAAGCTAATACTAGGCCACCAGATTAGATCAGGCGAGTATTGATACGTGTAACTTGTACAGTCAGCCGAGCTCAGTTAAAGAAGGGATTTACAGAAATCAGAGGAAGAAGCAGAGTCCAGGTGAGTTTCTAGCCCCATTCCTTGTTATGTTTTCGGGGCTGTGTGCATACTCGATGTGTTGTTAATACATTTATCCTAAGTGATAAGTGTATGTCATATGTGATATGTGTGATAGATATGAATGATTGCTTGTCGGTACGCGAACGATCTTCGGATATTGCACGTACTGTCAGGTTAAAAATAAAGGTACGAATATTATATATCGAAGATGTATGAATATTTCAAATGAATACTTGTCGGGGCGTGAACTATCTTCGGATATTGCACGTGTCGACAAGGGGTATAGTTGTTAAATAAATGAGGTAAAGAATGCCTAGAGTGTTCTTATGTTATAATGTAAGTATGTGTATATAGGTACACGAATGGCATGTGAGTTCGTTCGACATAGTAAGTTAGGATGGCAAATCCCTCTAGCTTCTTTCGGACATAGACTCGGCTGGTGATAGCGTAGTTAAGGACTGCGAGCCTTATACGTGAAGTAGATGATATATGTAGACGTAGATAAGGACTGCGAACCTTATACGTAATGTAGATAGGCGTCAGCATAGGAAAGGACTGTGAACCTTATACGTGCTGTATTTGTAGCATAGGGGAGGACTGCGAACCTCGTACGTGCTATGAATTAGGTTGCAACATAGGGAAGGACTGCGAACCTTGTACGTGTTGTGGATGTATTACAGCATAGGAAAGGACTGTGAACCTTATACGTGCTGTATTTGTAGCATAGGGAGGACTGCGAACCTCGTACGTGCTATGAATTAGGTTGCAACATAGGGAAGGACTGCGAACCTTGTACGTGTTGTGGATGTACTATGGTATAGGGAAGGACCGCGATCCTTGTACGTACCATAAATGGTGAACATAGGTAAGGACTGCGAACCTTGTACGTGTTCACGACCTTGAGTACAGGTATAGACGGTGGACTATGAACGTACTCTCGGTAGACTGAGGTTAGTGATTGTAGATATGTATGTATGTATGGTAGCAAGTATGTATGTAGAACAGAAGGGTAACTAGTGAAGTATGGATATGTATCTACGGATATGTATGTATGTGTATGTATTGTATGGCGTTCGATTAACTAGAACTCACTCAGCGTAGCTGACTTTTAGTATGCACACAGGTGAGCTGATTATAGAGTTAGCATGAGGATGGCACATGGCATGGATTGAACGGCTGGCATCTGAAGAAGAAGAAAAGATGTTTTAAATATAAGTTTTGTGTTATGGAATCAAAGAAAAGATTTAATGTTTTGTAACAAATGATTGATGTTTTACTTTCCGCGAAAAGTTTTAATAAACTCTGATTTGAAGAACTGTGTTTATGAGTAAATCCGACGCTAAAGTAAGGTTACCTGGTTCGGGGCCTTACAACTAGTCGGAGTTTAATGTTTAGATTACAGAAGTACAATCAGACGAGAGTACTCAATGCCTCCGAGTGGGAGATTGAAAGGTTCGTAGGCCTTTAGTTTAGGATCGAATTATTATTGGCAAACGGGTGTAGGGTGGCCAAACCGAAGCCCGACCCAGTTTGGATTTCTTGTTGAATAAGATCCAAAAACCCTAGATTAATCTCAAAATATATGATTGTTATGTACTTGTAATCATCGTCACTCAATAAAGAATACCTAGTTGTCACTCGTGCACATAGGTTAGTTTAGACCGAACCACGTTAAATCCCCGTGTTCGTTTATTGCTTTCGTGCCTGTGTTCGGTTTGTGTGTGTGTTTAATCCTAAAGAAGTTGTAAAATAAATATATGTAAACAAGTAGTGGGTCAATTTGTTCAATAATTAGGCTTGCGGGTAGATCGACAGATAAAATTAGATGGGTTAAGCACGTTGTCCCGCCGCACACGGCCTATTTTAACTCGAACATGACCCGTTTATTAAATTGGTTAGATATGTTAGCCCAAAACTGGATATTTTCATCAATATTATTCTCGTCGTATTCTGGAACCATCTTTTATCATTTTTAAAATTTTCAGTGCTACTAATGATATACAATTAAAATAGTTTGTTCAAGCCCCGTTTTGTCCGCCCGACTTACACATACCACAAGTTTAATTTGTTATACTAAAAACTATAGTTAGCGGTGTGGTCTTGATTTCCATTTTTATTTGTTATTTTTGGTTAAAATCGACTAAATTTAAACACAAACACCCCACCGTGTTAATATAAAAAATCATATCCGCACTTTACTGCTAATTTATCCTAAACTTTTCCTTTATAATAAAGTTCCCGTCAGATTAATAATTGAAATTTAAATTTGAATTCCCATTCAAATAATTTATTTGTTTTAAAATTCCAAAAATTCAATCCCTTTACCTAAGAAATTTAACTTTCCTATGGAAGATTAATTTTGAATTCTAATGGAAGATGTTTGTTTGTTTGATTTTTTTGATAGTGATATGCAATTCTGTATTTTGATCGTATTTCATCGCCTTGTGCTCGAATGTAATAGATGATAGGGAAGTTTTGTGTCGGAGGTTTCCGATATGTACGCATTAATTCCAAAATAGGTTAAAAGGTTTTAATTCCCCTACCGTTAAATAACCTTTTTTGAATGACAATCTAACATACTCCTATATTACATATTACACGTTACACCAATGTTACAGGGGTGTTTGGGGTTGCTTATTTTCACCAACTTATAACTTATAAACTTATTGAAAAGTGATAAGGTGTTTGGGATTGCTTAATTGTGAGACGAAAAGTTCCATAAGGTACACTTTTGTAACTTATTAACTTAATGAAAAATTATAAGGATGCAAAATAAGGAATCTCAAACACCCCATACGTATCACATTTAGTATAACATGCAAACGCAAACGTGATTATACGACTATTTACATTACATACTAATTAATCAAAATAAAATCAAATAAGATTTCATGTTCATAAAAGCAAATTGGATTGCGGTCTTAAAAAAATTACATTGTTGGAGAACATATTAAGCTTTTAAAAAGTTGTTAATATTATTCTAAGAATATAATTTGAATCGTATTATAATCTAAATTGTGATTTGTTGGGAGGGGTGATTATAAAAAATATTAAGTTACCACGTGGAGGGGGTGATTGTTTCCCATCGTGCTTGTACAGTTGTACTACGGTTTAACGGCGAATGCATGCTTAGAAATCCTCAAAAATGCCCATAACTTTGTACCAGTTTTTGAAAAAGAGAACTAATTTTGAGTTTCATACTTTAATATCTCAATCATCAACATCTTTTTTGTTTGACATTTAATACTCAAAAATAAAATTATTTATTTTTTGAACGACAGTTGGTTTATAAAAGAAATAAGGCCATGTAAAGGTATTTTCCGTCACATCATATTGACAAAAGTTTTAGTAAAAGCATGTGTAATGAATAATGTTTCTTTAATTATTACCCCTTCAAGACACATATGAGCTTTATTGTAAAAACGTATATTCTCTTATAACGCTCCTTAATGCATTTGGGATGGTGCAAGAGCTCTATCCGCCCGTATAATGCCTCGTTATGTATGGCAAACCAGCGTAGAGCGAAATTAATTTACTTCTGAACTAGTGAAGAGGAATATAAGATAATTTGAATTTCGTTTAGTATTTATGGTTTTGGAAAGTTTATAGTGGTGTATACGAGATATTCCCTCACTTTTATTAATTATAAATTGTTTTTAAACTACTAATCCATATTTAAAAAAATGGGTTTATTAAATGTTTAATTACTTAATTGTGTCTAATACAACATATACAAACAAAAACAATTTTGACTTTCTAGTTTAAGGGAGAGGAAAGGGAAAATAAAATTACTAGGTATTTGTTTATATATTGAACCTTAAACCGCATATGTCCAAATCAGGTATGAATTTAAATAAATTGAAGATATCAATTGATTTATAGTAATTTTTAAAGTAAAAAGTGGATAAGGAGTAAAACAACTGTTTATAAATCAAATGATTGATTTCCTAGACAAAATTTTCTTTTATGACGGGTGCAAACGAGTCGAGTCGAGCCTAACCTCGACTAGTTTAACTTATACAGAGCTCGAGCTCAGCTTGTTTTGAGCTCTATTTTAAAAGTTCAAGTTTGGCTCGTGAATAGAGCTCGAGCTCGACTCGTTTACTATTTATTAATTATTTTTTATATAATAATAATTATTTGTATATTTTTCTCATAATTTTATGTATAAAATAATACATAGTGTTAGTTATTTTTAATAATTTTTTCATAACATTATATATATATATTAATTAATAATTATTAAAAATATATTTTAAAAAAATATATAAATGATAGGTTCGTTTAGGCTTGCAAGCTGGCTCGGGCTCGGGCTCGATTATTAAACGAGCTTACTTTTAGGCTCGAGCTCAGGCTCGATTAAGCTCAGCTCAATCGAGCTTTTTAATGAGCCGATATTGAGTAGCTCGCGAGCAGTTCGACTCGTTTGCACCCTTATTTGAAGTTATAAACTTAATTAGTTAAAAGTTAAAGACATGTATAAAAATCAAAAAAGTCAAAAATATGCAACTGCTATTACATAAATAGGACATCAAGGTAGTTGACATTTTATGAAAGAGACTGTAACACTCTCATTTATGAGCCTACTAAATGACCCTTCAGTTAATGTCATGTCTATACATTGGCCATTGCTCATTCTCATAATGAACCACCCAAGAGTATCACACCTTCACTAGTGTATGCATTAAGTAGGTCTCTTGGGGTAACTGAGCAATATATCCTAAACACTGAAGCCATGCCTGCAAGATAATCAATTATCAAAGCTCCATAGTCTTTAGTCATAACTCATTAGTTTTGAAATGAATCACCCGAACTAATGTTAGTCCTGAGGTATAGGAGATGTCCCGAACAACAAATATAATAATGGCAAAGGATTAAATATGTTAAAGAATAAAGAGATAGTAGTGATATCATATGGTAGTGATCGGTGACATTATGTCATTAACCATACCTCGGACTAGGTGTATCATCCGGTAACACTACATGACTAGACACTCCTAACCGGTGGCGGACCCTAAAATGTTTATTAGCGTTGTCACATTGTCTCGGTCTTCGGATATCCGAGAATCTTTTTTATCGAGTCAGGTAATCAAAATTTCAACAAAATATAATATATTATAGGGTCAAGATATACATACAATGACAATCATATAAGTGTCGCAATAACCCAAAATTTAACTTGTGTTAGGTTGAAAGTATAAAACCTAAAAAATCATATATTAAGTTATATAATAGCTATAGTTAACCCACATTAAAAAATGTATTTTTTTTTTTGAATGTTTAGTCATGGATAATACAACATACAAACAAAAACAAATTTGACTTTCCGGTTTTAAGAAGGAGAAAGAGAGTAAAATAATTTGATATTTGTCTGTATGTTGAAACCATTAATGGTGTATGTCCAGATCAAGTAAGGATTTCAACAAATTGGGGACATGAATTGGTTTGTAAATTATTTTTAAATTAAATAAGATAAAGATAACAGATATGAAGAGAGAAGAGAAATATTTGAAATTAACTTGGAGACATGAATTGGCTCCATTTTTAGTTGGCTCAAAACAAATAAAGGAAATAAACCGGCTAGTAACCTACTAAACAGAACAGGCGTGGTTTTACATTTTTACATAGTTAAATTTTAATGCAAAAGCAAAATATGACCGGTAAAAACCAGTTTATATAGGCTAAAATACAGGCAAATGTTTCGAGAAAGAGGACATCAAAGTAGTTGACATTATTTTATTGAAAGATATGGTCACGGTCTCATTGATGAGGCTACTTAAATGATCATTAGGTAATGTGATGTGTTACATTAGTGGCCACTTGTATCGTGGAGGCGTCATCGATGCCATCTGATCATGACGGCGCCCTCAACCCTCTACTATGTGGCTATGTGCCAGGCAATTCATCAAGTGGCGACATGGCCACTCTCGCCATCCCCACAACGGTGTCATCTACAATCCCCTGCACACAATCCCACATTTTGTCTACGAGTAAAAAGTTATAAAAATAAACGGATCAACCTCCAAAATTCGTGAGACCGACCAACGTATCTAGCTACGTTTGTTCATGATTCTCCGAATAAACCCGTTTTTCTTATGAATTTTAGGTTAGATTCATATCATGTCATAAATTTACACCAGACAAATCATGTGCATTCTAGATTTTTAGTAGAAATAGTAGTCTATATTTAAAACTTCTGAACGGAATATATAGCGTAAGTTATGTACAGAATATATAATTAACTCTTAAGTTTATGTTAACAAATAAATATAATCTTTTATAGTAACTTATTGTATTGGTGTTGATGGCATTTAGGAAGAAAGGACAAAATGTGACACCCCAACAACCCCAGAGAAGCTAGCATCAATACTCGTAAGTTTTTGGCGTATTTTCCTACTTTAATCAACTTTGACTAAGGAGCAGAAGTTGAGGTTAATTCTAGACTAATACAACTTTTAATTTTTATTTTTGGAAAGTCTTATGGTTTCTAATTTTCTAGCATCAATACCCTTTTACTGTTTTACATACACCATGTTGGTTTTAATATTTTATTCATTTTCATGGATTCTATAATTAATCATAACTTAATGTTAGACCCCCCAACATAGGTTAAAATGACATGACACTTTAAAGATGGATTAAACCACCCCTCACTTGTGTTAAATTTGTTAAAAAGGGGCATTGGATTATGCTTTTAACGGGTTAAAGGCAAAGAAAAATACATTAAATTAACAATTAATAGAGATGAGATGAAGTTAAAAGGATTAACCCATTTTCTTTTGGTGAGATGGAGTGAAAGAGAGACAAATAAGTGATGCTGTGCTTAGAGAGGAGTGGGCACTCATGGGTAGTATCCATGCACCGACCAATCATACACAGTTATTTCATTTACACCCTTAAGTACCCACAAACCAGAAAATAACTGGAAACACATACCCACAAGTACCCTAAAGCTTTTTTTGTTTAAATTTAAAAATAAAAAAAACAATTAAATGTAATTAAAATTAAAATTTCAATGAAATATTTATGGGTGCTTAATTTTCAAAAAACTTCAATGGGTTTGCCATGTGGTAGTAAACCATTGCCACAAATTGCAATTTGGCAAACTACCCACATAGTTAGGGGTGAGTTTGCCGTGTGGTAAACAATCCATAAACCTTACCTACACTAGTGCCCCTTCCCCTCTTATGTATAGTTAAGATGAGTTAGAGTATACCCCATGAGCTTACCGTTCTCTCTAACCCGATCGGCCCGGAAACTTTAACGTCTAGTTGTACGAAATTTGAATAGCAAAACAAGATGCATCCACTATAAACAAGTGTGAGACTGGACAATAACATTAAAAATGGATTCAATAATATATTGATCTTCTCTCAAAGATTTTTTTTTTTTTTGTTTTTCTGTTTTATTGTTTTTTTTGTGGTTAAGCTCTATGTCAATAAGTTACATATTTAAAAAAACGCATTTTTCTTTAATTGCCACGCACATTCTGTGTTCAACATTTGTTACAGTTCTCATATAGCTGGGACAGATCACTTCATGCAAAGTGCCGGACAACAAGCAAAAAGTGTAAGCTGATTTTCAAAACATAGTGGATAATTTAAAGTATTATGAGGCATGGTATATTTTTTAATGTGATATGTGCCCACATGGATTGACTATGATAATCATATACGAAACGTACAAATTGACATCTTCAAGTTGCTCCTGATAACCTCCAAAATTTGCATAGTTTGAACCATATATGCATAGCGTGTCTCAAGCGATGGAGGGTGTGGAAGCAATTTTTGGTCAAAGGCGAAAAAATTTTTGGACCTTAGAAAAAAGGATTTGTTTTGTTTAAACAATTTAATTTTTATATGGGTTTATTTGATTATAATTGGGTTGTGTAAAAAACTGTTGTATAAATATAAGATTAAACATGCCTCAAATGAGAGCAGATCTCACAACCTTTGTGTTGAGAGTAATATCCCTTTGCCACTAGACCAAACTAATTGTTATGAAATTGAGTTCAAACACTAAATATACATACGGTTTTAATAAAAAAATTCGGGCCTACGGGGTGTCGGGCCTGTGGCCGTCGACCACCCGGCCACACCTTATGGCCGGCCCTGTATGGAAGCGGAATGGCCAGGTGATATGGTGTTGTCGTACCCATGGGAACACAGCCCAAAATGACCCCAATTCAGGTGTGTGTCGAAGGTGATGCCGAACGACGTATCATATATGTATAGGCTTATGCGTTATCGATTTGTACCACACAAATAAGCTAAGCAAAAAAAAAAAGAAAATGATAACTAGATGAGAAAGATGAGTATCTCCATGGCTGTAAAATGGTTTAGGGATGTCATTATAATAGAAAGAGAAACCGTTGAGGTACGAGAGATAGTGAAGAAGGTGAAACATGACATACCCATCAAGCCATCATAAAGTTCAAATATCCAACCTTATTACTTTTAATTACTGAACCACTTTAGTATGGTAAACATGAACAAAAAATAGATGCAAATTTCAAACGAGCATCACTTGGACTATGATTGGAGTTACGAGGCCCATTGGATGGCATGGGCTTGATGAGCCGGATAATGTGACAAACGGTCTACGGCGATTTAGCCCAGCTATCAGCATATTCCTTGATTTAGAAACTTGATTTCACCATTTATTGTTTTCCCGAAATTCTTTTAATTGTTTATACGTTTCTTTTTTAACCTTAGAAGCGTAAATAACTGTTTTTAGATTTATAAAGTCAAGAAAATCATAGCAAAATCTTTTAAAGTTAAAATATGGAGTCAAAATGAAGGAATTTGTGATCCAAGAGTTAGACAAACCAACTATAAAACAAAAGTTACGGCTGTTTTAATTGAATCTCCTTTAACTTTTCTTAAGGTAATTTATTGTGGTTTGTAACTTCTACCGAGAATAGTTTTTTTCTAACAAAAGCCCAATTACCTTTTTCTTAGTCGCCTCATTAATAAATAGATAAAGGCTATGATCTTGTTTATATTATTTCAGGTGGGGAGTTGTCATCACCTCTACTATACATTCCATTCAAATTTATCCTAAAAAGATATAAATTGAATAAAAAAAATACCCCTATTCAAAAAGAAAAAAAAAACATACGCAATACTAAGTGTGTCCTAAATCACTAATATATAAGAAGAAATATGCATTAGAAGGCGCACCTAGTATTCAAAATGTTATACTATATAAGAGTTAACCGCAGTGTGTCCCTTTGTTTACGATGGGAATTACTTGTGTCCCTCTTTCAAAAATGAACAGTTTGCATCCCTGTGATTGTCGGACGGGATCCGTTTGTGTCTCTTAGTCATCTTTCCATTTATTACTCCGCCAATTGAAAGGAAAATCTCCTTTTTTTTCACCCTATATCAAAACCCTAAAACGACTCAACCCTTCATATTCACCTTGTCAGACCATTCGTGTGCTTGTGTTTTCCCTTCATCTCCTCCATTCCACCGCAGTTACTCGCCACCGTGCACCTTTCCCTGTGATCTTCAACATCACCATACACACCGTTTTTGCTCACCATTTTACATCCAGCGCCGCTGCTCAAATGTCGTTGCCAATCAAAGTCACAGTTGAAACACAAACCGTGATAAGTAAGATTAATCTTGATTAGTGTAGTTAATTACTTTTTATTAATATAATAATTACAATTATTGCTGGAATTAGGGTAAATGCCACCATGACCCACCTTTAATTGCATATGAGGGTGGCTATTGAAATTTTGGCCCAACTTAAGGTTTGACATATGATATGATCAAGGAGGCGGGGAAGATAGACTCAGGTGGTGTCGAAGTTTAGCATACTATTGATGCTTAATTATGTTTAACAGTGGAGTTGATTTAGGTTTTTTGTTGAGCAAGTGTTTTTGTTGATAACGGTTTTTCCTTAGTCATTGCTTTTTTTGTTGATTAACTTCACTGTCTCTGATCAACTTTGTATGTGTAAGGCCCCATTACCGGTAGCCCTACTTTGGTGTTGAATTTACTCATAAATACAGTTCTAAATATCATAGTTAATTAAAACTTTACGCGGAATATAAAACTTCAACCACAATATCTTACATAACCTTCAAATCTTGTCTTATAAAACATTCATAGTCATTTAAAACAAAACATAGTCTTTAAAACATCACAACATTTCTTCGAGATGCCAGTATCTTCGATTCCATGCCATGTGTCTTCAATCACGCGAGCTGCCTCAACCTATTTGCCTGCGTGCATACTAAAAGTCAGCTACGCTGAGTGAGTTCTAGTTAATCACGTAACTTACTTAACGTACACATATACGCGCCCGAAAGTACGCTTTACATATATAACATGTTCGTCATTCATCCATACATAATCCTAGCTAACCTTACATTATAAAGGGCGTTTCACCCTACATACCTCGGATATTATTAGGGTTTGGTCTCCCTTCATCCTCGGATATTATTAAAGTTGGTACCCTCCATCCTCGGATATTATTAGGGTCCGGTACCCTCCATCCTCGGATATTGTTAGAGTCCGGTCACCCTTTCTTCCATATCACCATACTATACCTTTCTGTATACATAATTGTAAGTTTCATGCGTACACACATCATTCACTCCTCGTATACAACAAGTATATCATTCATTCCTCGATTCCACCCGGATCTCATGACTTAAACGGTTTAACGGTGTAGGCTCGTCGTTTCGTGACCATATCTAACGGGTTTAAGCTCATACAACATCATACTATTATTACCTCGGGTCGGTGTTCGGTTTCCTTCTTGATTTCGGCTAAGATAAGGAGAGAACTAGAGAGAGAGCTTAAGTGTGTTTTGGTGGTGTATGGAATATGTGTGAAATGAATTAAATGGGTGATTTAAGGATAATATAATTATGGATCATGGGCTTAAGCCCATGGTCTTTCCTTCTTTCATTCTAACCCAAGTACATAGCACATATTCAATTAACCAACACAAGCCCAACCCATATTCTATTATCTAACCCGATACCGACCCACTATAAAATAGATGAAATTTATTTTATTATTATAACCAAAAGTAGGATGTTACAGTATGCAACTAATGGTAACTGTTCGTAAAGATTACAAATGATTTTTAATATAATTAGGTGATGTAATTATTGCGCATAAGAATTGGATTGGTTGAGCCTTTTGAATTTGGAAGGAGATATACAAAGAGACGCAAACTACATGGATGCAAAGCTCTGGGATACAAGTTGTTCTCACCCCTAAACCACATAGACGCAAAATGTAATTAACTTTTATTTTATTTTATTTTGTTAAAGTTAAAGGACATTTATACCATGTTACAATTTTTCTACACAAACTTGATTAGCATTGATAAGAGCATAAGAAAGTAAATACTCAAGTGGTTTATAACACCTTTTGATTATCAATAACACGTTGATCACCATCCAATTTAATAACCAAACGTACAAATACACACCGCAATTAAAAAAAACCTCTTTTTCTTTACCCATAACGTCGTTTAATTGGAGAGCGAAGAGACGGGTGCAACAACAACGGTGATGATGTGATGGACGTGTGAGATGAAGGTCCCAATTTTGAATAGCGAGTAGGGGTCGTTGTGGGGTCCACGACTTCTGAACGATCAATCTTCTTGCAACCAAAAACATTTGTAACTGTGCGCCATAACCCCCTTTGCTTCTTTGGTTTTTTAATGTGAATGTCCTCCCAAGCTTCTGGTCGTGATGAAGAAGTGTCGTATGCCATGATAAAGTGTAAGGTGGGGTACGACTTTCGTAAGTCTATAGATGGTGTTGTGGTTGAGAGTTTAGGATGATAGTTTTGTATTTAAATAGGTGTTCTACTTACTCCATTATAATAAAATGAAGTCATATGTGCCATAATCATGCTGCTTTTCTTTTTCTTATTTATTTAACAAGTCCAATCCATCCAATTTGAACAATGCTTAGATCATGAAGAGTGTTGTATTAATAGAATAATTAGGGGCTTTCAAATTATACTTCTTGTTTGTGTATATCTTTTGCAGAATGAAAAATAATATAAACTTCTCATTAGAATCCAAAATACTTTACTATTCATTACAATGATGTTCTTAACTTATTAGCTATCCCAAGTCATAAGTTATAAATATCCTAAATATTTTGTTAAACATGAGGCGTTTAATTCGTTCAAAATATTTTTAAGGAGTTTAAAAATTTAACAAAGAATTAAGATTTAAAGAAATTAAAATGTTGGCGTGGGGGTCGGGTTTTATCCGGTGAATCCCTCAATAGGTGGACCGCTAGGGGCTCCGTCCGTCCGGACTAGTGGCCGGCTCGGGCTACCTTTAGCCAATGGGGGCCGCGTACGGCGTACCCGGCGTTACTTAGTTGGTCATTCAAAAAAAATGTTATAATATTGGAATTAAAACTTGTTAAAAATATTAAAATTTGATGAATTGTAACCTAGTAAAAAAGATTGTAACATTTGGTGCATTTAATTGACATAACAACTATATTTGTGTTGCAAATCTATTAAAGACATTGAAAATCGGTAGTGATGACAGCGACGATGTGAGAGGCGATGATAGCATGATGGCGGTCCCTTTCAACCTTCTTTTCTTTTGTTTTATATAGCGTGTTTAGTTTTCGTGTGCTTCTCATTTCCAGTCTTGTACATGTTTTTAGAGGTCGTTTTTTGGTTTGGTTTGTATCTCCGTCTCATCCTGTCTAGTTTTATGTCAGATGGTTTTTTTTAACAAAATCTTTGCCGTTCAATAAAACATGATGGCGGTCACAGAGGGTGTGATGGTATCGATAGCAGCGAGAGAGGAGATTACTATTCTTTTGATTGAAATTCTTAATCACGTGGAAGGAATGCTAATTATTTACTAGAAGGAACTCATTCAAGTTGAATTTCATGAGTTAATTACACATATAATCAGTGTGGTCTGATAGAAATGATAATTAAAGGTGTTACTTTTAAGATACCACATGAACTATTTGCCTCTAATATCTTTATTGTCCAACACATGTTATTTTATGATCTCCATCTTCCAATTCCAACACAAGGCACAATATATATAAACAAACTCCCAGCTATATGGCAAATAAAGAAACATGTATAACAGCAATATATCAAGTACATCCATACATCTATCTCTACTGCCAAAACACTTGCAGTTTTTATAAACACATAACACAACGTGGACTTATAATCAATCACCTTCATTCACTGAAGTGAGCTTGCTTTCCTCAACCTAGCCCGTGTAACCCGCACTGGCTCTTCCATCATAATCTCTTTAAGTGACTTAGCCGTGCTCAAATTTGAAGACGAACCCGCAGGCTCAACCTGTTTCTTTTCCGGCTCAGCAGCAGTTTGAACCTCTGCAGTCACAGCTAGATCTTGTGTCGTACTTGCTTTTTGTGGTTTCGTCACAGCTGGCACTGCCGCCACCTGTCGCTTTCCAGCATCTGATAGGATTTCCATTGCGTCAGAACCCGAATTTGATGATGACGAGGATGATGATGAGCTGGCAGCAGGTGATGGTGGCACTTTAGCCTCCTGTTGTTGAACCTTCACAGGCTTCTGTGGCTGTAATTTCAAGTTATAATTTAAAACGATTACCGATTACGTTAAAATAAACACAAATAAGTAAACTTCACTAAAGTTGGCTATACGATATTTTCGGGCTTGTAAGGATATACATGAAATTAATCCTAACTTTTAAATCAAGTTAAGATACCTGAGGGGGTCGTGGTTTAGGTGTCTGTTTTGGTGTCGACTGTGAAGCAACGTATTGAATAATATCTAAAGTTCTCGTTTGAATATAACTTGCGGTTCTCTGCCAGTACATAATTGTCATGTCTCCCGCCATTGTTCTCAGTTCAGACAAATTACGGTCTATTTCGGTTTCATGTTTTGAAACATATGGTTGAAAAAAGGAATCATAAACATATGATGTTCCCTGAAATAATATAAAAAAACATCTATAATAAGTAACAAACATAAAAAAATAATAGTAAGTATATGTAAAACTCACCTTTGTTTTGGGGTACCACAAGTATATGTAAAATGCCAACTTTGCTTCACTATACATCGGGATCCTTCACAAAACAAGAAAGTGTAATTAAAAAAAAGCAAGATATGCTACAGTTGTGTAATTTGTGTTCATACCATGAAACAAACGTGTCACCAATACGTTCACAAACAGTTAAAACAGCAACCAAGATCCTGAAAATACAACAATTTTCAGTTTATAGCTTATAGCCACAAATCTAGCAATATTCAAATATATGATATTGTGGTAATACCAGTATTGACACCAAAAGCGAAGTTGCTCGATATCAGGCTTATTTTTCTCCACAGATTTAAAGCATTCATAGGCTGGATATGCATACCCAAAGAACATCCTACATGTAATGTAATAAGTGGTTTTATTATTAGAAAAAGTGAATCAAGATTTTCAAAACTGAAAAGAGAAAAGAAGTATCGGTTAACATACACAAGCCCTCTGGTAAGAAGTGATCCAATCATCTTGTCAATCTATCAAAAACAACAAACATGAAACACAGATTAAAACCTGCATAGTGTCATGCATCTTTGCAATAATGTATAAATTACAAATCCAGTCAGATATAAGAACTTTCAATTGGCTAGAATAGCGTGCAACTAAGAGTGCTAACAAACCGACTCGCTCACTACTCAAGATCATATCAATTAAAAGCTCAAAACGAGCCAAACATTATTGAGCCCGAGCCTCAAATAAAGCCCGTTTGGTTAACGAGCCCGAACTCGAGCCTTGTATGAAATAATTGTTTAGGCTCGTCGAGCCTTAACGACCCTAGTGTATTTTTAAGTTTTAACTCTTTTAGATTGTATGTATACACTATTACTTTCACACTGCACAACAGATGCTAGAGCCGAGCTCTGGCTCCTCTAACTTAAGGTACTGCACACGAGCTCAAACCGAGCTTAGGCTCGTTAAGATTTTCTCAAAATTATATATGAATAATTAAAAATCTATACAAATTAGTTATTAATTAATAATTAATAAACAAGCCAAGCCAAGCCAAGCCCAAAATAAGCTCGAGCTTGAAAAACAACTGACTTAAAAGCCAAGCTCGCACTTCAGAAAAAAAGCTCAAAACAAGCCGAGCTCGAGCTCCCGTAAGTCAAAACGAACCAAGCTCAAGCTTGGCTCAGTTACACCCCTATGTGTAGCAGTATAGCACTATAAATTCAAGCTAATTGGTCCCAAAAGAACAACTAATTTTAATCATTCTTCTAAATTCTCATCAACAAGCAACATATTATACTAATATCCATACTAATTACTTTTTAAAACCTAAACAATAATAAAATAAACCAAAAACTTATGCAGTAACAAACTAATTAGCATCATACTCTACACATTTTAAGTTAAATCAGACTGCTAATTATACTCTATAACCTAACCTAATAAAAAATCAGATTCACACGTGCCAAATCCACAACAAAATAATCCTTAGATATAAAGTTAAACCGGTAAACTACACCTCTAGGTTAATCAATTAATCACCACAAGCTAAATCAGAAACTAAAACAAAACCTAGAGATCTGTAACGGATACATCAACTCACTCGCCATAGCCATCATAATAACAGGTAGCGTAACACAATGTAACATTGATTGAATTGTATGAACAAGTGAATGAGAATGTACCGTACGTGAGTAAATGAAAGAGATGAGTAGAGTGCTGTGGTTAGTAAAGGTGCTTGTAAAGTGTAGTAATGGAGTACAACTTGAAAGAAGTAACTGAGGCCCCGCCGCCGTTACGCGACGGCGAACCGTTGCGACGTTTGAGGGAGGAACAAGAGCGAGAATAATAATAATAATAATAATAATTCGGAATGGTGGTTTTGTGTGTAGTTTAAATATTTTATCTTCCTCGTTGTGGTTCCCATTTGGGTTTTAAATAATTTACACGGGGTTCACTTGTTTAACTTACGTTGACTTTGACCTACGCTTGTTTTAATCTTTATTTTAAAAGTTCAAGTTCGGCTTAGAAGTAATTTTTTAAGCTTGAGCTCGGCTTAGACTCGACTCATTTACTATTTATTAATAGCTAATTTGTATATATTTGAAATTATTTACATAGATATATTTTCAATTATAACTTTATATAAAAAAACACATATATAACATTAGGATGAGTATCATTACAGAACTGTTAAATTATTTAAGAATTTGAAAGAACCCATGAAAGCTAATGTTTTTTATAAAAAATTTTGTATGTTAATGTTAGTTGAGTGTAGCTTTATCATTTTTTATATCTAAATTTACGATTACAATTTTGAAAATTAGTTTTTATACATATCTATGCTTTGTTTTACACCTATGTAAATTTGTTAGTTCATAAATTTTAAACATATTTAACTTGTTATTTATATATGTAATAATTTTTTTTATATAAAATATGATAAAACTACTCTTAAATAATGTTAATACATAAAAAAAATTAAAAAAATATTTGGTTGTGTAGAGTTTCTAAGAGTTCTTAACTTTTTTAGAGTTCTTAAATGATATTAACCCACACATTATATGTATTTTTACTTTTTTTAATTGTTTTTTTGGTTTTATATTTTTTTAATGAAGGAGTGTTTTTTCACTTTACAAAAATGATGTGATGTAGATGATCGATAATACACCATATGATGAATGGAGATGATCAAGGGGTTCCCCGGTTCTACCTTTTTGGAGTTCCATATTGAACCTATATCTGTTACCGGTACCGTATTAGATAAACTTGAAGGGGAAAGAAACATTAACTTGGGGTTTGTTGATTTACTACGTGATGATTTTATTGAAAAGTGAAAACGATAGAAGTCGCAGTATATATATTTCACCCAAGATTGGGAATAATTAACAATTATTGAAAAAGTATTATAAAAGTGATAGGCTCGAGCTCGACAAGTGAAGCTCGGGCTTGAGCTTGTTTATTAAATGAGCTTACTTTAAGGCTCCAGTTTGAGCTTGGGATCGTTTAAGCTCGGCTCAATTGAGTTTTTTCACAAGCGGATCTCGAGTAGGCAGCTCACAACTCGTATGCACCCCTATTTTATATCAAGAAATGTTGAGAAACCTTTTTATAATTATCATTTAAATTTAAACTATTAACTAAAGCAGACTATTAATTAAAGTTTGTAAACAAGGACGCATTTTGGAGCGGCGATATCTATCATATGTTCGAGTTGTGGAAATACATAAGGCCTAAGTTCCGTGAATTTAAGAACCTGATACACCGTATTTGTACTTAAATTAAATTTATGAAGATAGTAACAACATTCTATCACCTCACCATCACTACCATATGTTCTTTGATAAACATACAAATCAAAAATGTTTATTCTCTCAGTCCAATGTATCAAAAATTTTAAATTTCTATTACAAATTAACAACTTTTAATTTCAAATCTTGCCAATAAAGTTTATATTAATAGTTTTCCAACTAAAGCGAATTGCTATTTCTATTAGACCATGATCATTGTTGATGTATTATGGTAATTTAGGAAGGTCTTAAAGCTTGGGTCAACAAATTTCCCATTTAGGTTTCGATGGTAATACACAAAATGTTTTGAAAATTTTTTTAAGAGACGGTTGTCACAGTGACACCGGTGATTTTTCTAAGAAGGCATAACACTTGTCATAGCTTATTATCTAAATTTTAATCTCCCATACAATGACGTTGCCCATATTTTAAAGAGTGCACATAAGTCGGGATTTGAACATGAGACCTTCCAAGAAGAAAACCCTCAGAAAAACCTTCTACCCTAACCAAAGTTGTGATGGCATTAAAAATGAAGATTGGGTTTGACAATTACATTCCAAATGGAGCAAATCTTAATGTTGATATATCCACCGAATAAAAGTCAAAGATCAAAGAACCGCACAATTGACATGACCAAATTCAAGAATGAATTTCCTTTATTTTGCTTCACACACATGTACTTAGAGCCGAGGGTCTCTCTGGAAGCCACCTCTTTATTCCTTTGGATAGAGGTACGGTGTGCCTACATCCCACCCTCCCCAGACCCTACTTATAGCTTTGCTGTCGGTAGGATTTTACTGGGTATGATTGATTGATTGATTGAAATTCACGAATGATGGTGGATATTGATAGAGGGCAGAAGAAAAAAAGAAACTTAATTTCTAATTTATCTTCTCTTTCTTATAAAGTAGGTAACATATATGATATATGGATAGAAATTTCAAAATGCACAATTTTGATAAGACATTTAATAATTGAAGGGCAAATATGAGATTTCAGTTGAACCTTTAAAGTTTCTATCTTTTTTTCTAAACTTGCATTTACTATTAGACCATTCGTTATGGGCGCCCTTGGGTGCGGCCTTGAGGCGCGACACACCGCCGGGGGGAGGGGGGGGGGGGCTTCACAATGATGGGCGCCGTTCTCTCTCTCCATCTCTCACAAACATATACATATATGTTTATATATATAATGGGACGTTAAAGGAACTTTAAACCACAGCGAGACGTTATGGAAAAGGGCTTCGAAGCCCCGTTTCTTACGTGTCGATGGCATGGCACCGTGGAGGGATTTCGATGCCCCCACCATAGAGAACAGCCTTAGAATGAAACTAGAAACAAGAATTAAAAAATTGGTAGACGACATCTTTTATGTTACACCATCTCTAACTAAAACCTTCAAAAATTCATGAATGCTCTTAATTAGCTGAAAAAAAGATTTGTGTAAATTAATCTGTTTACGTCTGAAAAAATTTTATACGTCGTGTAAATTTGTCTGTTTTCATCCGAAAATTTTGAGACTAGCCCCCCTGTTTATGAAAAGCTTTTAAACGTATTGAGTACGGCCTGCTGGACGTTTTCGTCCAAGCTTCGCCACTGCTTGTATAGATAGTCAACTAATATTGGTTGTATACAAAAACAAGCTACAGTTGGTATGAGTGGTCTAATAATCAGAAATGGATTAGGTTTTATTTGTTAATCAACTCTAGTCTTATGAACCAAACCTTATCTGTTTACACATGAGTCAAACACTCAAACTGCAGTCCTTCAAAATGAATTAAAACGGTCAAAATGAATATGTTTACAAACTGCAGCCCATCAAAATCAGTTTGCTAACACACAAGTCAATGCAGGATGCATGTTTACAAACTGCAGCCCAATTCACTAAACACAAAGGCAGGATGGTTCAATGCAAAACGATTAAGACATAAGACATTAAGTGATTTGTGGGATATTTACAGGCTGCAGTCCAGTTTACACCTTGTAATTTCTTCATCAACCAAACCACTTCATTTATCATAAGACATTAAGTAATTTGCAGGTATGGATGAAAGTAACCATAAAAGCATCATAATGGTATTAAATAAACAGCTTACTGGGGATGCAATAACTAGTATGCAAGAACTCGTGTTCAAATGACTTACATATATAAAGCATCGTAATAGTATTAAGAAGCACAGCATTTAAAAGAAAAGCAATTACTTATAGTTCATAAGAATTAAAATACTTCGCAATTACCTGAATTATGATGGATTTATGCAACCTTCCTTCCTCTTCTCACCTTCAACTCTATAACCATGACTGCAACGTATATCTTGTCCATGCTTTCCTCACAAAACATGAAAAGCTTATGTCTCCATTGTTTCTTTAACAACAATACTCCAATAATACCCCAAAACCCTGTTGCAAAACCACATGATATGTCCAAGTAAAACCACAACTTGTTTGGCTCATTAACATTTTCATCTTTCTTCTTGCTAGTTGTGGTAATTGGTGGCTTTTCATGGGGATAACATTCCTTTGGCAGTGGTGCACCACAGAGATTTATGTTATCAGCATATATTGATGGATCCGTAAGCGTCCGCAACTGAGGTCCTGTTGGAATTTGTCCTGGCAAGTTGTTGTGTGACAAATTTAAGTGACTCAAGAAAGTCAAATCTGCCATGCTTTGCGGAATCACCCCGGACAACTCGTTTGCTGACAAATCGAGAGAAAATAACGACCTCATGTTTCCAATATCTTTTGGAATACCTCCACTAAAATGATTATAAGACAAATTGAGACCCACCAATGCATCAAGGGTTGTTAGCGCTTTAGGTATTTCTCCTACAAGTTTATTTCTCGAAAGATCCATATTTATGACGAAGTACACAGTTTTTGTATAGTCCAATGCAAGACCGTTAAGCACTTGTGTTACACTTCCGTAATCAAACAAAGTCATATAAGACACATCTTGCGGTTCTTTCATGTGAACAAACTCCTTAAAACAGTGAGGGATGGATCCTGTAATGTTGTTGTATGCGATATCTAAAATTTGAAGTCGTTGACATTTGCACAACGAGTAAGGAATTCTTCCAGTGAAGTTATTTGCACGCAACCTGAGAGCACTCAATCTTGGAATATTTTCTCCAATCCATCCAGGTATTTTTCCTGAGATTTTGTTCTCACCTAAATCGAAGACTATCAAATGGCTGAAATACCCAGAACCTCGAGGAAGCTCTCCACTAAAGTTATTGTCATTCAACTGTAACCATTCCAAGGATGGATGTGTATGGCCTAAGAACTCGGTATGACCCCAGATAGCCTATTTGTGCTAAGTAGCAACATATACAAGCGTAGATTCCATAGGCACTTGGGAATTTTCCCTGTCAACCTATTTCTAGAAAGATCAAGAATTTGCAAATCTGTCCTATTGCACAAACATCTTGGAATCAACCCCGTGAAAAGATTATTTTCCAACACTAAATGCCTCCGAATCCATACCTACCTTCATATAAAGAAGGAAGATTCAACAAACGACCAGTGAGTTTATTGTGAGAAAAATCTAAATTAGGAATGACGGGTAGAAGGCGCAACCATGTGGGAAGAGGTCCAGAAATGCTTGTATTAGACAACACTAACTCCTCGAGTTTCCTTTGAGTTCACAACCATTGTGGAAATCCATTTTCAATCTTACAAGAACAAAGTCGTAAGATTATTAATTGGAATGGGGGCTTCAGTCATGTGAAATATTAAATAGCAATTCATTATTAAAATTTGCATCTAAGTACTTCAACATCGAGAGGTTAGCAAAATGGTCTTCTGAAACCACTCCTTGCAAGGAATTGTTAGAGATGTCTAAAAGATAGAGTTTGGTGAGTTGACCAAGTGATTTTGGAATGGTACCATTTAGCAAGTTTGAAGCAACTGAAAGCACTCTTAACGAAGTGAGTCTTCTTAGAGATACTGGGATGGAACCTATAATCACGTATGATTCTAGCAATATTTCTGTTAAAGCTGTTGATCTTCCCAACGATTCTGGAATGGAACCGCTCAATTGGTTATAAGCAAGGTGAAGTGTGGTGAGTTGCCCATGGAAATTTGGAATATGACCAGTCAAGTAGTTATTGGATAGATATAAGACCTGTAATGATCTTAATTCACCCAGAGCTTTAGGGATTGGACCTCTTAGATTATTGAATGATAGATCTAAGACTTTTAAATTGGTCAATTTTCCAATGGATTCTGGAATTGAACAGTTTAACTCATTCGAATCAATATACAATATCTCCAATGCTATTTGTGAGCATTTGGATAAGTTAGTTGACGGTCCAACCAGTTCCCCTTCAAGATTATTGTATGAAACAATCAATTCCTCAAGTTGACATTGTCTCCAAATTCCAACATTCTCAATCCGTCCCAAGTTATTATCAGAAATATCAAGCTTGAGAAGGTTAGGCATGGTAGGAATTGACGAATTCAAACCGTTCATTGAAAGGTCAAGGGATAGCAGGGAGCTCATATTTGTTAAAACAAAAGGAAATTTGCCTTCAATTTCATTTGAACTAAGATCCAGGTGTTGGATGTTGGAATGTGTACTGAAATTAATATTAGTCTCGGCAAGAGTGAGATTGCAATTTGACAAACGTAACTCTAATATTGAAGGTATCATGCTTAGAAAGTTTTTAACATTCCATGCCACACCAAGATCAGTTTGTGAAAGATCAAGGAACGCTAAGGATGTCATGTTCATGAATATGCGAGGTAGCTGACTAGTTAAATGGTTATCACTAAGATCCAGGTGTTCGATGTTGGCAAATTCTCTACTAGAGTTAAGATGATTAGTATCAATCTGAGCCAAAGAAATCCCACACCCGGATAAACTTAACTTCAATAAAGGAGTTTTGTAAAATAAATTGTCAAGGTTTTGTGCTTTACTAAGATCAACTCCGCTTAAGTCAAGATGCTCGAGTTTTGAAACACTAGAAATCCATGCCAGATCATTTGTCATCAAAGAGTTTTGTGATGAGCTAAGATCAAGAACCTTTAAATTGGAAAGATTTCCAATTTGATGGAGAATATTACCAATGAAACCTGCATTAGAGAGATTAAGATACATTAGTTGTTTAAAGGATGCAATGAAGTTCAGAATACGGCTTTTCGAAAATCATTCCCACTCAAGTCTAGATGTTTTAGGTTCTTCAACTCTCCCAAACAAGAATTCACCTCAACACCAACCTTAACAGCTGCACTGTAGCCATCTTCTTGAAATGGGTCGATGTCTTCGTCATCAAAGTAGTTCTCTTCTTGGGTAGTTTGTCCGAGATGAAGGCTAACTACCCTCCAGCGTCACAAGCGACTCTTTCCCATTTACAACAGTCGCTACCGAACGCCCATGTTGAAAGCATTCCATCATGATCTTTTATGCTGTGTTTGAACTTGACAAGAGCTAGTCTCTCCTTCTCAGAACAAGATGGTGTTGTGAGATTTCCGCCACCCACACATTTACGTGCCAATTCCGCATAAAAGATACATATGAAAACAAAATACATTCTCAAACCCCAGTGAGAATTTCCCATGTTTCAACTCCAAGTTACATACAGAAAAGGTGGTAAAATGGAAAGATAGGTTATCTTGTGATGATCAGATTAGTTCAGTTACATATGTTACATATTCATTAATGAACCGCAAGTCACGGAATTCATCGTGTTCTAAAAGTCGGTGTTGACTTGAAATCTTCACATTAAGTAGTCTATAAGTTTTATGCTAACTTATTCAAGGGGCCATGATATGGGATAGCTAAGTATTTTCCAAAGTGGTCCATTAGTTTATCCAACTAAATTTTTGTTTGCACCACACATTAGCTGCTTAGCATTGAACTTGTAATGTTATCCTCCTTTTGAAAATTCAACGACTAGTTAGGATGTTCAAAACAAAAGATATTAATAATTGCCATGCTATTTCTAATAAATTTCTCAAATAAAATAGAAAAAAAATTCTCATCCAACAAAACTTGCAACTGAATACCAAATTCTATAATGTGTAATCGAGTACTGGGTACGCTGAAAAAGCACACAAGTTGTTTAAATCAGCCCATGTATTATTGGGTTTTGGTGTAAACCTAGAAACCAACCGACCGAAAACTGAGTGTTCCGAACGGTTTGTTACACTCTCTCGATTGCTCAACAAAATTACGATTTACCAGTCAAATTAAGTTCTTAAAATCCCTAACCCCAAATGAAATCCCTTTTGTTTCTAATGTTTATTTTTGGCCACTTCATTTAATTTAAATGTTAGTTTTATGACTTTTATCTCTTGTTTCGGATAAGTAGCTTGGATAGTTTTTTCAGTTGCTTTAGAATTGGCAAAATAAAATTATCATTATTTAATTTGGTTTCATATTTTTTCAATTATCAAAGAATGCAATAACTTGAATACAACAAAGTCTTTGATTTAAAAAAGTTTTAAAAAAATAGAGAAAATAAATAAAATAATTTTAATCCCACTAACAATGTGATCAGATGGTGACACTATGGGTATGTTTGACAAAGCAAACTGATAGCTGTAGCTGGAAATTGCTAGCTGATGGCTGTAGCTGGTAGCTGTTAGCTGTAGCCTTTTATAAATATTTAGGTGTTTGGCAGAGTAGCTGGAACTTTTAATAAAACTAGTTGGGTGCTCGCACATTGCACCTTTCTAATCCAAAACCTATTCTGACTTGACCATTTTCGACATAAAACTCTATCAACACGAATCGAACTAAATTAGCCCTTGTTGCATCGACTCGTTCCTACCCTAATTTGGTCGGAAACATTTTCGTGTTTTTTTATTAATATTTTGAGTTATATTTTTAAAGGAGTCGATCTCAACCATCTAAGAGCATTCACATTCAACATCCTATCTCTAAATCCAAAATTACACTAAATTAAAAGCATTACATTTTCTTCCTTTTTTCAATTCAGTAATATTTTTTATACATTTATTATCCAATTTCTTTTTCCTTCACTCACAACCACTTTCAAAATATATTAAAAAACTAGTTTTAATCCCCCGTATTACGGGGGTTGTTTTATATTATTGTTTCTAATATTTATTTATATTTTGAATTTTTTTTATTGTATGAAAGTTAATAATATACTTATGGTTTGATGATAAATTATTTCACAAATAAATGAGATGTTATAACCCGGTTTAAAAGCTATATGGGTTTGATGAGACCCAAGACCCGACCCGTTTATTTTTTTACTATAAAATTGGTTTTTTAATTATAAATAATATATATCTTTTTTAAATAAATAATATATTAATTTTTCGTATATCTCTACTTCATAGGATTTTTCTATCAAATATTTGGAGAGATTAGTTTTTAATTTAATGAGATGTTATAACTCGTTTATGAAATATATGGGTTTGATGACACCCATACCCGTGAATTCGGGTCAAATGCAATAGAAACATCCATTTAAAAATCAAGCAAATCTGGTGACTCAAAAAAAAAAGGGGAGCGACCACATCGCGACACGTAGGATTTTTATGTTTTCGTTTATATATATATATTATAGATAGATTGTAGGATGTAAACACTGACTTTTCAAATATATAAAAAAATCGTTACATTTTCTAAAGTATAAAAACTTTTCACTCACAACACATTAAATTACTCTCTAAACTATTAAAACATCTCTCACATAAAATAGGAGTTACTTACCTTCTCGTTTTTTATAGCCCCTTGTAGTTACATTTATCTAATTCTCTCATATAAAAATTTTATTAGTTGTTGCATTATCCAGTTAGCCTCTCATGATGATCTCCAGAACCCATTTAGGTCATTTTTTAACCCGCATTTTCCGGTAGAGGTGTATAAATCGGGTTTTTTCAAATACCTGATTCTGGGTATGAAATCATGTTCGGGTATGACCGGGTATTGGAAAATCAGGTATTAGCAAAACCCCGGTCGGGTCTGAGTCCGGGTATTGTCTGAAAACCCATGCCCTATTTATCGGGTTCGGGTTGGGTACAGAACCGGGCATTGAAAAAACCCTATTTTCGGGCTTTTTTCCTGGTATTTTTTGGGTATAGATCGGATTTATAAAGGGTTGCACTTTTTAGGGGTATTTTCGGGTGTTTTTCAGGAATTTTTCGGATAATTTCGGGTATAGATTGAGTATTTGAAAAAAGTTATGGGTATTGGAACCCGGTTCCGGTTTTCGGGTATTACTGGGTATAAATCGGGTCTAGTTTCGAGTACGAGTTTTGGTATTGAAATGCTTACCCTATTTGTACCCTAAGGGTAGGGTTAGCTGGGTACGGGTATTAAAAACCCGGGTATAAAAAAAACCGGTTCCGCGTATTTTTTGAAGTCCGATTCAGGTTCTTTTTGTGCACCTCTACTTTCTAGTGCATAAAATCAGTACTTCAGAAGCCCATTTAATGCTCAAAAAAGCCCACTAATAGTTTAAATCAAACAACCCCCCCCCCCCCCCCCCCCCCCTTCTCTATTATCTATATTATCTGGTTTCAGTCTAACCCAAGAAACCAAACAACCAAAACTGAATGTTACAAATGGTCCGGTTCATGGTCTAGGTTATTTTGGCCAGTCTAGTCTCGCTCTTGAATCTGAATGAGTTTCTAAACCGCTCATATTAGTAAAATACATGTATATATTATTTACCATTACACTTAACAAGTAGATAGAAATAAGAAATTTAAACTAGAAACAAAAGTTAGAAGTAAATTTACCATTACAATTTCCAAGCGTTATGTAAATTGACCAGAAAACCTGAACACCAGCCTAGATCTAGATCGGTTTTTATATACCTATGGTACCTACAATGATGGTTAAAATGGTAAAAGAAACACAAAAAAAGATAAACAGCTAGATTCGGTCTCTAACGGCTATATAGTCGTTTTCCTACTGTATTCCATGCTGGTTACTAATATAATACCTGGGTATTTGAGTAATCGGGTATACACTTGGGTTTTTATATTAAGAGGTTCCGTGTCGGGTTTGTGACTGAAAATATATACCATTTTTGTAACCGGGTTTGAATATATAGTGTTATTGCGTATCATTGGGAGAATATGGACAGCAACAATTCTGGACTCTACTTTTGAGTTGGTATTTGGTAACCTTCAACGATCTGTTTTGACGCATTTCCTTAATTTCATTTGCGTTTACTGAAATATTATGATTCGCATAATGCTAAAGTAGGTATCCAACAAATATAAAAGCACAACAAAAGTAGTATTAAGAAGCACAACAAAGTAAAAGAAGGAATTCAAATGTTTATAGTAGATAAGATGCTCCACACGTTCTTGAGTTCTATGCAACCTCCCTTCCTCTTTTCATCTTCATAATTGTAATCATGACCGCAACATGTATCTTGTCTATGGTTTCCTCACCCAACATGAATAGCTTGTATCTCCATTGCTTCTTCAACATCAACACTCCAACAATACCCCAAAAACCTATTGCAAAACCACTCATTATGTCAAAGTAAAACCATACCTTCTTTGGCTCAGTGTTTTGGTGTTTGTTCTTGCTTGTTGTGGGTGGTGGCTTTTCATGTGGATAACATTTTTTGTGCACGAGTGCACCACAAAGATATGTGTTATCAGCATACATTGATGGATCTGTAAGCGTCTGCAACTGATTACCTGTTGGGATTTGTCCTGACAAGTTGTTGTGTGACAAATTCAAGTAACTCAAGAAATTCAAAGCCGCCACGCCTTGAGGAATCATCCCGCTTAACTCGTTTGCTGAGAAATCGAGAGAAATTAATGACTTCATGTTCCCAATGCTTTTTGGTATAACCCCACTAAATGATTGTTACCCAAATTGAGACCCAATAATGCATCAAGTGTCGTTAGTGCTTCAGGTATTTCTCCACTAAATTTATTGCTTGAAAGATCTATGTTTCTAACAAATTTCAGGATTCTTGTATACTCAAGTGAAGCACCTTTGAGGACTTGCATCATGTTTCCAAAGTAAGGGGAAACCATAGAAGAGTTGTAAAACAAGCTATATTTCATACCACCCAACTCTCCAAAACAATGAGGGATGGATCCTATTAAGTTGTTCTGTGCCAAAACTAAAATACGAAGTTGTTGGGATTTGCACAAAAGTGAGGAATACGTCCTGTAAAATTATTCTTATGCAATCTGAGAGCACTCAACAAAGTAATATTTTCTCCAATCCATTTAGGTATGTTACCTGAGATTTTGTTCTCACCTAAATCCAAGACTTCCAAACTTTTGAAATACCCAAAATCTCGAGGAAGCTTTCCATTGATGTTATTGTCATTTAATTGTAACCATCTCAAACTTGAATAGCCTAAAGGATTCGGTATGACACCAAATAGCCTATTTGAACTAAGTACCATAACACTTAGATACATATTCCACAGGCACTTGGGAATTTTCCCAGTCAACCTATTTTTTGAAAGATCAAGAACATTTAAATATGTGTTTTTGCACAATGACCTTGGAATGAGTCCTCTGAAAAGGTTATCTTGCAAATTCAGTTCACCTTCAAATAAATAAGGAAGGTTCGTCAAAGGACCTGTGAGTTTGTTGTGAGAAAGGTCTAAGACACCCATGTTAGGAATGAGGCGCAACCATGCAGGAAGAGGTCCAGAAATGCTAGCATTAGACAACACTAACTCATAAAGATTCCTCTGAGTTTGAAGCCATTGTGGAAATCCACCTTCAATCTTGCAAGAAACAATTCGAACAATTTGCAATTGGAAGGGAGGTGTCCACTCATGTGAAATATTTAAAAACAAATTATTAGAATCTGCATTCAAGTATCTCAACATCGAGAGATTAGCAAAATGGTCTTCCGAAACCAATCCTTGCAAAGAATTGTTAGAGACGTCTAAAATATAGAGCTTGGTGAGTTGCCCGATTGAACTTGGAATGGTCCCATTTAACAAATTTGAAGACACTGAAAAAACTCTTAATGAAGTGAGTCTTCCTAGAGATACGGGGATGGAACCTGTAAACCGGTTTGATTTCAGAAATATGTCTTTTAAAGCTGTTAATTTTCCCAATGAGTCTGGAATAGAACCACTCAATTTATTATAAGCAAGGTGAAGTATGGTGAGTTGGCCGTGGTAGTTTGGGATGGGACCGATCAAGAAGTTATAAGATAGATATAAGACTTGTAATGATCTTAATTTGCCCAGAGATTCGGGGATTGGACCTGTCAGTTTATTGAACGATAGATCTAAGCTTCTTAAATTGGTCAATCTTACAAGAGAATCTGGAATTGAACCGCTTAATGCATTGTTATCTAATTTCAAAATTTCCAATTCATTTAGAGAGCATTTGGATACATTAGTGGATGGGCTGATCATTTCTCCTCTAAGATTATTGTATGTAACAATCAATTCTTTGAGGTGACAGTGTCTCCAGATTCCGACATCCTCAATCTGCGTAAAGATATTATCATTTATATTGAGCTTGAGAAGGTTAGGCATGGTGGGAATTGATGAATTTAACTTGTTTCCCGAGAGGTCAAGGGATAATAGGGAACTCATGTTTGCTAAAACTAATGGAAATATGCCTTCAATGATATTAAAACTAAGATCCAAATGTTGGATATTAGAACTTGTACTAAAACTTAGATTGGTGGGTGACAGATTGATCTTTTGGATCGAACAAGCCTGCAAACTCAAAATAGAAACATAAGGTATCATGTTTAGAAAGTTTTGGAATCTCCATGGCATACTGAGACTACCAAGATTATTGTCTGAAAGATCAAGGAACTCTAAGGACGTCATGTTCATAAATATGCTAGGGAGTTGAGCTTGAAAGTCATTTCCGCTAAGATCTAGATGTTTTATGCTGGCCAATTTTCTGCTAGAATTATGATGATGGGAACGAAGATCAGCCATAGAAAGTCCACAATAGGACAAACGCAGGTTCAATAAGGAAGGAATTGTGTAAAATAAGTTGTCAAGGTTTTTGTTCGACTACGAATTACTCCACTCAAGTCAAGATGCTCAAGCTTCGAAAGAGCAGAAATCCATTCGAAATCATCTATCGTCAACCCATACGGGGTACTAAGATCAAGAGCCTTCAAATTGGAAAGATTTCCAATTTGATAGGGAACATTACCAATGAAATTTGTATTATATAGATTGAGATACCTTAGTTGTTTTTAAGGATCCAATGAACTCTGGTATTTGGATTTGCTGAAAATCATTCCCACTTAAGTCTAGATGTTTTAGATAGACCAAATCTATCAAACAAGAATTCACTTTATTAGCACCAAAGAAGCTGTGTCGATCAGCAAAATTAATTAGATGGTAGTCTTCATTATAGAACATTTTGTTGCCTTGATGATCATTGTAGTAGTAGACTTCATTATCGAGCATTTCGTGCAGGCCTCGATCATCGAAGTAGTAGTCATCCCTGAATCCTTCTGTGAGATGAAGGCTGACAACCCTTCCGGTGACATCATCACAACCAACTCCTTTCCACCTACAATAGTTGTTGCCAACCCCCCATGACGAAAACATTCCCTGGTCATATGTCGCACTATGTTTGAACTTGAGAAGAGCTAGTCTCTCTTGCTCGAAACAAGAAACTGTTGTGAGATTTCCACCACCCACACATTTATGTGCGACGTCACGAAAACAATACATATGAAAACGAGACGGATTCCTAAACCCCAAAGAGTATTTCCCATTTTCAACCCCAAATTACTTGTAGTAGAAATTTCAAGATGTAAAGATCGGGTTGTGTTGGGTTTTGAATTTGAGACTCTGCTTGATGTAACGGTGTTCTGAGAATGATAACAAGACATTGACAAGAGTCCGAATGTGATACAAGACATGATAACATTAGTCTAATGGGGGAAATTGTTAGGTCCAAATCAGTTTAACCTAATGCTATCATTATATTTCAGTCAACGTCGGGCTTATCATTATGATTCTCATTTTGAAAATTTAATTGGAATAATTACAAATTGAAGACTTAGGAAACGAGTGCGGTTTAAAGTCAGAAATCACAAGTGGAAGACTTAGAATGTACAAAAAAAGAATTGCAAATTAATGGAAGACTTTGTCAACGTGTGGTTTAAACTTTAAAGTCAGAAAGCACATGGGGCCGGCTCAATGATGTTGGAGGCCTAAATCGAAATGAGATTTTGTGGCCCTTTATAAACAATTGTGTTAAAAACCAAAAAGGAAAGTGTTAATAGCTGGTCTTGAACTTGTGACATACAACTAAGAAACACAAAGGTTAACCACTAGAACAATAGTTATTTTTGTTTCTAATCCGCCGATTAAATATATACATCTATATATAATATTTTTTTTTATAATTTGAAGACCTTAATTAAGTGTGGGCCTAAAGTCTTAATTAAGTGTTGGCCGACCCTAAAGTAACCATATGAAAGTTTCTCAAAATAATCTTTGGATGAATCATGAATAAGAAGATGCTACAGATGAAATCCAGACAACTAGAACTAGGTGTTGGAAAATTTGTTACGTGTGCATTAGTAGGTTGTTATGACACAACAAATGCACACTAATTGACATTGATGAATGAGATATCGATGTGTGATTGTGTGTATTTGAAAGAAAATACTATAGTGGTGTATCCCACATTGGTGGGATGAAAAACTTGTGCCTTGTTTTTCCTCTATAAATAGAGAGGTAAACTAAGTTGCAATATACACCAAACCTTACACACAACACAAGCATTGTTGCAAGGTTTTTCCAACTTCTTCTTCTTCTTCTACATTTCTGGTTTCTTTTATTCGAACCTTTTTCAGGTTTACGGTTAACTCCGGCAGCACTACTGCTCCGGCTGTTGTACCCTGGGAAACAACGAGTTCTCTTGGGAGACTCGAAATATTGTTTTAAGGGCCCCGTGTTCAACACGATCCTCAGCCAAACCGTTTATATTTTTTTCATACTGTATTTGGTTTATTTATTTGATTTTGTATTGTATTTCAGATTCTTGTACTGTATTGTATGAGAAATAAAACTCTTTGTTAATTTTCTGTTTATTTACTCAATTCACGAATTCAGTTCCTACAATCTTAAAACAATATTTTTAAAACCGTTTCGTGAAAACTTTGTTTAAATTTTCAAAAACTATTCTGTTTTGATCCAAACCAGTTTTGTTTCAAAATAGTATATGTTTTAAAAACAATTTTTTTTCTTTTATGTTTTGGTCTCAGAATCAAGAATTGGATCTTCAAAGTTGGACTTAGACTGATTCGTTCTTGGTTTAGCATTCTGAAATCAGAAAAGGCTCCTTTTTTGGGTTGTTTTGGCTATCTCGCACGAGATAGTGTTATCTCGCACAAGATAAAGCTACCCTGCAAATTTCAGAATTTTCTGAATTTTTCTTTCTAAGTTACTAACTTGGTCTGTTTTCTGTGTTGCAAGAATGACAGGACCAACCCCAAACACTTCTAATGCTACCCCTGCTGTCCATTTGACCACCCCAGCCAATGTGGGAGCGACCACAATGGTTAACCATGCTGAAAAACCCGAAAAGTTCACGGGTGTCCACTTTAAGAGGTGGCAGTAGAAAATATTTTTCTACTTGACAACCTTGAACTTAGCACATTTCTTGGAGAAAACAGCCCCCATACCCACTGCCCAAGATGATGCCCAAAGTGTGAGTGCTTTGGATGCTTGGAAACATTCTGAATTTCTATGTCGCAATTACGTGCTCAATGGTTTGGCGGATCCATTGTATAACGTCTATTGTGGGATAAAGACTGCCAAAGAACTATGGGAGTCTTTAGACAAGAAGTATAAAACCGAAGATGCGGGAACAAAGAAATTTGTTGTGGCCCGTTTTTTGGACTTTAAAATGGTTGACCCCAAGACTGTGATCACCCAAGTCTAAGAACTACAAGTTATACTTCATGAAATTCATGCCGAGGGTATGACACTTAGTGAAACGTTCCAAGTTGCAGCCATAATTGAAAAGTTGCCTCCTAGTTGGGTTAAGTTTAAGAATTATCTATAAAACGGCTCAAAAATCAGCTCGTGTGGAGCCAATGGCTAAGGCCAACATGGTTGAACTTGGACAATCTTCTAAGGGGGGGGGGGGCATAAGGGTAAGGGTAAAATGAATAAGGGAAAGGGAAAGGTGAACCTTGGACCGAAGAAGGATGTTGTGAAAAATAAACCTCAATCTTCAAACTTCCAAGGTGTTTGTTACAATTGTAATGAGAATGGTCATCGTGCGAACCAATGCAAGAAGCCTAAGCGTGAGCGTGCGCATATGGTGGATGAAAATGGTGAACCGTTGGTGGCAATGATCATCGAGCTCTCGGCAATGATTGAAAAAAACAATCTTGTGGGGGATAAACCGCAAGGATGGTTCATTGATACGGGTGCAACTCGTCATGTGTGTGGTGACAAGACCCTCTTTAGCACCTTTAAGGAGGCTGCTAGTGATGCTAAGTTGTTTTTGGGGAATCAAGCAACGACCGACATCAAGGGTGAAGGGAATGTGATCTTGAAGATGACTTCGGGAAAAGAGCTTACTTTGAGCAACACTTTGTATGTGCCCGGAATTCATAAGAATTTGGTTTCGGGTTGGTTGCTTAATAAGTTTGGTTTTCGTTTAGTGTTTGAGTCGGACAAGTTTGTCTTGACTAAGCGTGGAATGTATGTTGGTAAGGGCTATGCCCTCAATGGTATGTTTAAACTTGATGTAACCGTGATTGGAAATGAAATGAATAAGGCATCTACTTCTGCTTATATTATTGAGTCTTTAAATTCAAATGTTTGGCATGGTAGATTAGGACATGTAAATTTCAATTCACTTCGTCGTTTAATTAAATTAAAAAGCATACCAACATTCCACATTGATACAAACTCGAAATGCGAATCATGTGTTGAATCCAAACTTACAAGATCATCCTTCAAATCGGTTGAAAGAATAACCGAAACACTTGATTTAATTCACACCGATGTGTGCAATTTAAAAATGTGCCCAACAAGAGGGGGAAACAAATATTTCATTACGTTTATTGATGATTGCTCAAAATATTGCTATGTATATTTACTTAAAAGTAAAGATGAAGCAATAGAAAAATTTATCTTGTTTAAAAATGAAGTTGAGTTACAACTTAACAAGAAAATTAAACGTGTGAGAAGAGATCGAGGAGGTGAATACGTTTCACCATTTGCGGATTTATGCGCACAAAGTGGCATAATACATGAATTAACCCCTCCTTATTCTCCACAATCAAATGGCATGGCGGAACGAAAGAACCGTACATTGAAAGATATGATGAATGCCATGTTGGTTAGTTCTGGGGTGAGCCATGACATGTGGGGGGATGCCATTTTAACGGAAAATTATCTTTCAAATAAGATACCTCTCAAGAATAGGGATGAGACTCCTTATAAGTTATGGAAGGGAAGAGAACCTTCGTACAAATACATGAAAGTGTGGGGGTGCCTAGCTAAAGTCACCGTACCACCTCCTAAGGCTCCTAGGATTGGTCCCAAAACTGTTGATTGCATTTTCATTGGATATGCTCACAATAGTAGTGCACATCGGTTTTTGGTACATGAATCCAAAAATCCAAATGTACACGTAAACACTTTCATGGAGGCGAGCCCCAATATTGTCTCGTATTTTGAGCACGTGTTTCCTAAGTTAGGACACACACATGAGGCCTCATCATCACGAGTGAAGGATGTAGGTGCAAGCTCGTCAACACAAAATGACGACTTGGTTCATGAAGGAACACATGAACGGCCCGAGACTGAGGATGGTGATTTAAGACGAAGCAAAAGACAAAAGGTTGAAAAATCCTTTGGTCCTGACTTCGTAAGCTTTATGGTTGAAGGTGAACCTAATACCTACCATGAAGCGGTGACCTCACCTGAAGGACCTCAATGGAAAGAAGCAATCAAGAATGAAATTGATTCGATCTTACAAAATCATACTTGGGAATTGGTAGATCTTCCAGTTGGTTGCAAACCACTTGGATATCATTGGATATTCAAAAAGAAAATGAAAGCCGATGGAAGTATTGATAAATACAAGGCGAGGCTAGTGATCAAAGGTTTTAGACAAAAGGAAGGTCTAGACTATTTTGATACTTACTCACCTGTAACACGTATAACCTCTATAAGGTTGGTGCTTGCAATCGCGTCTTTACAAAGTTTGGAAGTGCATCAAATGGATGTAAAACGGCTTTTCTAAATGGTGATTTGGAAGAAGAGATATACATGGAGCAACCTGAGGGTTTCTCCGCCCTTGGTCAAAAGGGCAAAGTATGCAAACTCATCAAGTCTTTGTATGGCTTGAAGCAAGCTCCAAAACAATGGCACCAAAAGTTTGACCAAGTCATGATTGGCAATGGTTTCAAAATTAATGAGTGTGATAAATGTGTTTATGTTAAAAACACAAATGGAGGTTATGTTATTTTATGCCTTTATGTGGATGACATGCTTATCATTGGGAGTAATAATAAAATGGTTCAATCTACAAAAGACATGTTAAAGGCACGATTTGACATGAAAGACATGGGTTTAGTTGATACTATTGTTGGAATAAAAATCATTAAAACCAAAAAAGGTCTTACTTTGAGTCAAGCACACTATGTCGACAAGATTCTTGAAAAATTCAACAAGGAAGACAATCGGGTGGCTCGTTCTCCTGCTGACACTACTCTACATCTATGTAAAAATAGAGCTTAGCTGGTTGCTCAATTAGAGTATTCAAGAATCATTGGAAGTCTAATGTATCTCATGACATGTACGAGACTTGATTTAGCATACGCGGTGAGTAGGCTAAGTAGATATACTAGCAATCCAAGTGTTCAACATTGGAAAGCTATTATAAGGGTGCTTAGGTACATAAGATACACAAGAGACTATGGTTTGCATTATACCAACCATCCAGCTGTGATCGAAGGGTATACTGATGCGAACTGGATTTCGGATATGAAAGATTCCAAATCAACAAGTGGGTACGTGTTCCTACTTGGTGAGGAAGCAATATCTTGGAAATCATCCAAACAAACTGTAATTGCTAGATCCATAATGGAGTCTGAATTCATTGCCTTAGACAAATCTGGGGAAGAGGCAGAATGGTTACGTCAATTCGTGGAAGACATTCCACAATGGCCAAAGCCGTTGTCGGCGATTTGCATACATTGTGACAGTGAGTCTGCAATTGGTAGATCTCAACGTTCAATGTATAATGACAAATCAAGGCATATGAGACGTAGACATAACACGATACAACAACTACTGTCAACGGGTGTTATCACGATTGACCATGTGAGGTCAGAAGAAAACATTGCAGACCCGTTAACAAAAGGCTTAAGCACGGATAAATTTTATAAGTTGTCGAGAGGAATGAGACTAAAGCCCGCGATAAAGGAAGTATGAGGGAAACCTAACTTAGCAGACTGGAGATCCCAAGAGCTAAGTTCAATAGGCAAACTTAATCATATGACCAGAGGCAGTCACTGTGGGGGAGTACCCAAAACCAAAGGGAGTCTTGAACTTCCTAGTCCTTTCTCCTAGGGGAGTACCCTAAAACCAGTGACATTTGGGAGAGGTTAAGTATATTAAGGTTAAGTGAAATAACCATGATGCTTTTAATGATTCATGGGAATCACCTATGTTAGAGAGAAGTGTGGTCGCTTTGAATGGAATTGTGGGGAGGCGCAATTTCCTAGAGCTCTCGCAGAACCAGGACCGTGATCCATGACCATAACGGACACAAGAATGAGGGGTTGACCAAACCAGGGAGAGTATTGTGTGAAGGCATATTTTCGTCTACACAAATGGGGGTCTGTTCAAAGTCATCGCGACTACAAACCGCTAGGAGGCTAAGTATGCTTCACAACGGAAGGTTCAAAGGGTAACACCTACCTATCCGGCAATACTCAACTGCTGAAACTTACTTCGAAGAATCGATTTCCATTCATGTGGGGATTGTTGGAAAATTTGTTATGTGTGCATTAGTAGGTTGTTATGACACAACAAATGCACACTAATAGACATTGATGAATGAGATATCGATGTGTGATTGTGTGTATTTGAAAGAAAATACTATAGTGGTTTATCCCACATTGGTGGGATGAAAAACTTGTGCCTTGTTTTTCCTCTATAAATAGAGAGGTAAACTAAGTTGCAATACACACCAAACCTTACACACAACACAAGCATTGTTGCAAGGTTTTTCCAACTTCTTCTTCTTCTTCTACATTTCTGGTTTCTTTTATTCAAACATTTTTCAGGTTTACGGTTAACTCCGGCAGTACTACTGCTCCGGCTGTTGTACCCTAGGAAACAACGAGTTCTCTTGGGAGACTCGAAATATTGTTTTAAGGGCCCCGTGTTCAACACGATCCTCAGCCAAACCGTTTATATTTTTTTTTTGTATTGTATTTGGTTTATTTCTTTGATTCTGTATTGTATTTCAGATTCTTGTATTGTATTGTATGAGTAATAAAACTGTTTGTTAATTTTCTGTTTATTTACTCAATTCACGAATTCGCTTCTTACACTAGGATTCTAGAAATTCAAATAAATAGAGCATAGGGTTTTAGGGTCAAGTTATAATTTGCTAGATGTCAAATAAGTAGAAGTTGTAAGTGTAGCATAGCATGAGGGTTGGCAGTATAAGTCTTACACATAGATCTCTAATATAGATATTAATTCCTGCAGTAATGACCTTGTGTCCTTGTGTGACTCTAATATGGATTTGTAGCAAGTGAAATTATACAGTTCTTGTTAGATATTTTAGTGTAATCGGGATTGATTTGGTGACCAAATGGATTTATAATACACATCAAATAAGTTAGGAGGTGCGGGCGGCACGCTTGTTTGAGTTATTATAATTCCGAGTGTTCGGTTGGAATCCCGAACGGAGGATCCAAGGGGGCAGCGCCCCCGGTAGCAGGGTCCAAGGGGCGGCGCCCCTGGCTGGGGTCGAGCTGCCAGGTCAGCTTGGAAAAAATTTATTTTCGTTAATATTGTTATGTTAAAAATTCATTAGATTTTGAATTTTTAAATAATTAACATTTACTTTCGAAATTATTTTTCCCTCACAAAAACGGTTGGGAAACCGTTTTCAACTGCCATTGGCAGTTTTTCCCCATATGAGATTCGTTCATGTTTTTGGTCATATATAATTATTATTATAATTTTTTTTTTGGTTCAATCAATCCACTCAAAATTATACTAGTTGTTCAAAATTCTCTGAGTTGTATCCGATTAAATTATTCGGGTGAACCACCGAAATAATTTGATCTGAAAGTGCTATCACGCCTCTCAGATTTCCGGGTTTTATACGAAATTTCCCCAATAGTTCTGTAGTTGAGAACAAATAACTTAGAACTATTTGTTTCTATGCTGTTTTATTGTACCAACTTGTTTCAAACTAAATTTATTTGATAAAGTAAATTTGAGTGAAGTATTCTTATGATGACATACTCGTATAAACTTCTAATGGAAGATTCTAGTTATTGCATTATCCAATTAGCCTCACATGGTGATCTCCACAACCCATATTTAGTCTGGTTTTTTGACCCACACTTTCCATTACTGTATATACAATTGAGTACTAAAGAAGCCCATACACTAAATTTTATATCAGCCCATATATTATTCGGTTCCAGTCTAACACAAGAAACCGGACAACCAAAAAACTGAATGTCACAAATGGTCCGGTTCATGATCTAGGTTTTCTTGGCTAGTCAGTCTTGGTCTCGAATCGGAATGAGTTTCTAAATTGCTCATATTAGTAAAATACTTGTGTATATATTATTCGCCATTACACAAGTAGACAAAAATAACAAATTAAACTAGAAACAAGACTTGGGTAGTAAATATACAAGAAAACCTGAGCACTAGCCTAGATCCATATCGGTTTTCATCTATCCAAGGTTCCTGCAATATGACAATTTGAGTGCTACCAATCTACCAAATATATGTAAATCCGATTTTTCACTCACGTTGGAAACATTTGGCTTTAGATTTTCACTTTGTACGAGAAAATGTTCAAGATGATGGTTCATTATGGGTCACTCGTATTTCTAGTGATGAACAACTAGCTAGCATTCTAACCAAGCCACTTCTAAAACCACAGTTCAATTATCTTCTATCTATGATTAGAATTATCTTGGGAATGTCTATCTTGTTTGGGGGGGGGGGGGGGGGGCATATTAAGTGATCCAACCCATATATTATCTGAATTTGAATAGTTATAATAGTCAAGAGTTTGTTGTATTCTATCATAATTAGTCTCTTGTAATCCTGTATTTTCACACTCATTGTGTATATTTGTAAACTCATTCATATGAATCAGTTAATCGCTTTCACCACATCTCTCTAATACTTCATGCCGACAATGATTCTCTCATGAGAGGTATCGTGCTAGAAGAGTTGGCAAACCACTTTCTAAAATATATTAAAAGTCCATAGATCAAATCTTACAACTTACAACTTTTTTTCCCAAGGCTTCGATCTCGAATCACTTTTGAATGAGTTTATAAATGTGTTACAGCTTGGACTAGACTCAAGAGCGCAAGATGCAGACTAATAAGACAACAAACCCGATCCAAATTCCATTGTAGCAATAGTAACATACAAGTTTGATGAGCTAATTCCTATCGTCAGTGAATGAAATCTCAATAGAGCTTTAGCGATGGTCTTTACGAGTCCTTGGCTAGTGAATGACCCTAAGAGAATGTTTAAGGTGTATACATTTTGATAGAATTCGGCTTTTTACCATAAATGATTAGTTGGCAAGCTCAAAGTAGAGTACAAACTAAAAAAAGAAGAATATTTTTGTATTTGGCAATCTTGTTACTTTAATCATATGGTATAGAAAATAAGAAATTTCATATATACGTATTTAAACATGTAAAATATCACATATATCCAAATAAAGCTTTAAAAATATCGTAAATTATGCATTGAAAGCTGATATTTTAAGTATATACGATAAATATAAAGGGATATAACACTTATTTTCTAGAAGGTACTTTATGAACCTCCCCCGGAATTTGCAACTAAGCCTTCGTTGTGGGTCACAAATTTATCATGAAAAACACGCTAACTATAATTTCCATGTCGAGGGAATGTATGTAGCGCTAGATTCGGACCTCATAGACAAAGTTTGCCAAATATGTAAGACAACTAATGCCATTGTTTGAGAAAACGATCTACAAACTAATAGTGATATGGACGTGCATATGATAAGTTTATAATGTTGGGCCATGCTATCTTACTTTTTCAGTCAATGAGTTGAGATAAAGTTTTCATTCACATCCAACTTATTTTTTGATCAAGTTATTACAAGATATGTTTGATATAATTGGTTATATAAGTTGTAATGTTAGATAATGATTTATTAAACTTTGATAGATTTGTTAGAAATATTACTTTTATTTTTTCAAAAACGAATTTACACAATTTGTGGTCCGAATCATTACTAAGGTACACATGTAATGAACCCCACCTCACTCATGGCTAGGGTGTTGAACAGTTGTCCAACTGAGAAACCTGTTTGTAAATATCTTTAAAATACCTTTTTTTATATAGTTTTTGATGTACCAATAACAGAATATTCACTTGTAAATATTGTTTTTGAACGAAAACTTATACACTCTCGACTCGGTTTATACAGGTCCTTAATTATACGAATAAATTGCCTTTAATTTTCAATAATCGGTAACTATATTGATTTTAGTGTATTAGTTAACAAAAACATGATTCTGTATTTCAAATAGTGTGTATAACAATGCGGCGCAGCTTGTTGTCCGTTTGTCTGCCACTTTATTGTAATCGTTTTATAGTAAATTATATAAAACTTCGTTATGACAAAAAAAAAATAGTGAAACAAATTATTGGAAGTTTGTAACTTGAAAACGCAATTGCTAACTATCAAACATAATTGGTTAACTAAATAATCTAATAAGAAATCAAGTTAAAACATTTTAGGTACCTGTTTAGATTTTTCTTGAAAATTTTAAACTTTTGGACCGAGAATGTGTGTATAACAATGCTAAAGGTAAATACCATTTTGAACTTCACATATATAATTGTTAAATTGTAATTGATCATTCACGTACTCCTGAGGTAGTTATGATACATTTCTGCTAATTGGATTTCAAAAACACGTAATGGAGAAATGTTATTAATCTATGTAATTGAGACTGCACTTCAACGTTTACATAGCACCCACTTTTAACCAATTTGTTAACATATATTAACAGCCTTACGGTTGAGTAAACATCACTCATAATACAATGTGTTATGTATAACAACGAAATTCTATGACTCACATTAACTATTAACAAGTGCAACCGGACACTCAACAAGGTGATAGTTTATCTATAAAACAAACCTATCATAATTTTCAATCTTTCATAAGGGGTTGATTCAGACACTACAAACCAACCATGAGAGCAACTGATCTCGTGAAAGAAAAAGACTTCTGGAATTTTTCACGCCTCTTTATATGTATTGAAATGGTTTCCGTCATATCCAGTATTGATTCATGCCTCTTTATTGAAAATGAAGGTGTTTGTGATATCAAAGTATCTAGCTAGATGGTGCAAATTGGTACGCTAAACAAGTCCGCGTACATATTCAGCTCTCATTGACTCATTGTTAAACATCATCAAAGACATTTTCTAATTTTCTAAATTCTAATAATACGCAAGTGAACAGATCATACATGACTAAGGGTTGCGTATCACATGCATTCATGTACGAATTAATGGAATTAAAGCCAGATACATGAGCAAAGTAGGTATGCAATTGTGAAGCCCCTGTTACATGGCCATTAGTGAAATCTTATTTGGGTTTAGGTGTTGGGATTTATGATGTCTTGGGTAGGAAAAGATTCTAAGAAAACTTTAAGGTATGCACACGTTTACAAGTCTGAAGATTAATTGATATATCTTCCCCGTATTGGGACAATTTCGCACGCCTCTCTCTAGTATTAGGATAATTTCACACGCCACTCTCTAAAGTTAAGATTAAACATTTGTAATGGGCCACATCAATTTTTCGTGACGAAAAGGAACACTATCTATAAGTTATTTGTCGAGGGAATGTATGTAAGACTCTAGATTCGGACCTCATTGACAAAGTAGGCCAAATATTCAAATACAGCTAGTGTCATTGTTCATGAAAACGATCTACATACTGATCATAATGATATGGACATTTATGTTATTGCAAAGTCTCATATGAGTATGACTTTCTATCTTAGTGCCATTATTTTTCACCCAACAAGTTGACCCCAACGAAGATATGGTGAAACTTAAGTGTCATTTACATCCATCTTTTTATGTTAAGCATGATTTATTAAACTTTGATCATGAAGAGAGAATTAAATTGTTCTAAAATATGAACATCATAATGATTTTTAGGTTGATCATAATAGTTTAGTTTTCTTTTGCTTTCCGGTTAGGGAAATTTATTTTTTTATGTTTTTGTTGGGATTACAGTTTATCATTTTGATAATAAACGGATAACCGTGGAACCAATAATTTTAACATACTATATTTTACACTAATGCTGTAAAGTCATGAATTGTTTGTCGAAAAATATGCTTATGTTTACTTATTTAATAAAATTGATATATACAACACAATTTTTTGGTTATTTAGTTAAATGAATGAACACATTTAAAGACTATGCTCGTTCCTTTGAAAGATTATGCACGTTCCTTCTGTTTTATGTTTTTTCATCGATTTCCGTTTAATACATGAAATAGTGTAATATGACTTTTATTCTTAATCATCAACTTATATATGTTATGAAACTATGACTTTATCTATGGATATTGACTTTTAGGATTGACAATGTTAAGATTTTATTTTTTTTAAATTTTAGACTTATGTTCAATTGTGTTTTTAACAAACATGAATGCACAAATGACAAATGTATGAATGTATATCCAGTAGCTTATTGGGTTAAGATAAAATATTTGAATACGAACAAAACCTGAGTCGCATGTTCAATTTTATTTCCTACCCTACTCTCCATTTCTCGCTTTATTACTTCAGAATTCAAAATTTTATAATCTTACTCCTCTAATAAAAGACTACCATTAAGTGTCATTTGTCAAGCTCTCATCAATTCTTAGACTTTTTAACCCATTTTTAAAATATGAATCCTATGGGTCATTACCCACCCTGTTTAATGTTATTCGGATCTTATCTTTTATTCATTTCTAAACCCTAAATCACAAAACTCTCCCAACTCCATCATCCATCCCCCTCTCCATGGTCGTTGCCGGCACCGAAATCTCATGAACCGCCCTAAGCAAATAACCATCAGTCAAGCCTTGAATGATGGAAAGGAAGATCCTTTATAGAAATCGACTATTGAATACTATTATTGCCCCTCCACTGCCGCCACTACCACCACTGCCCGCACCGCCACTCCACGACCTCTTTCCGGTTTCCACACATCCATCCATCCATCGATCGAAAACTCTCCTTCAACGCCAAATATGAATACCGGACCAGGACTCTTCTCCGATATCGGCAAGAAAGCCAAAGGTTATTTCAATTCATTTCGATTCACTATTATATTCATATTCAATTCGCCCTAATTTGTTTGTTTGTTTGTTTGACCTGATTAATTAATTTGTTGCATCTGTTATGTTTTGTGTTAGATCTGTTAACGAGGGATTACATAACGGATCAGAAGTTTTCTGTCTCCACCGTCAGTGCCACCGGCGTTGTATGTATCGAAGACGCTTCTCATCTTCGGAGGTTTTTGTTCATAGTTTATAATAAAGTTTTATTCTAAATCTTTGTTAATTGTTATGTTTGAATGCAGGCGAAGTCATGTCTCACTATTAATGTGCAATATACACATCTATAAACACACACAAACTTCACCTGCAAGTACATAGCAGCCATTGTTTCTGGTTTGTCTCGGTATTTACTAACTTAATATATATGTATACTTCTGTTAAGTTTTATGAATGTTTTTATATTCTTTTTGTTTTTGTGTGTGTATGTGTTTTTTGTATACAGATTGGACCAAGATATGAGTGGAATTTTGACAACTATGTGCACTCACTAACAGTGGCGGATCCAGGAATTTTTTTCAGGTGGTGCACAACTTTTAGATGATTCAATTTCATAGAATCGGGTATAAAAAATTCCGGGTCGGTTTGAGGTTCGGGTCGGTTAGATGGTTCGGGCAAAGTTCATTACATAATAAAAATACAATAATAAATTCCGGGTCCGTTTGAGGTTCGGGCCGGTTAGAAACCATATTCACACAATTAACCTTACCTCAACAAAAAAACATCCACCAACACCACCACTCTTATCTTTCCAACTATTTTAACACCCAACACCAACAACCATGATTTGAAATATATTATTCGTGACCACAAGCCATTAAACTAAATTTAACAAATAACCTAACAATTAAGAAGTTAGCAATCAAGAACAATTAACAAGTCAAGAACAATTAACATTTAACAAATGAATGCAAATTTACCTTCAAAGTGGGAGGATTCGAGCAATCGAGCTTCGAGGAAGAGTAGAAGACAGGAGGAGAGGAAGGCAGGAGGTTGGAGAACGGCCGGAAAAGCTGCGGTGGTGGTCGGGGAACGGCCGACGGGGACGAGGGGACAGGGGAAATAGCAGGCGCCATTGTGTTTAGTGTCGGTGTGTTTTATTTTTTGACTAATAAAACCCTAAATGGGTTGTGCAGTAATTAGTAAAAAGGAAGAGTTCAAGAAAAAAAGTTCAAAAATTATGTGGAAATCCGGAATTGAACTTGTGACCTTCAATTTACAAAACCAGCACCTTACCAGCTGGCCAAGCATTTCAAATGTTTTTAAGGTGGTTCCTTCCTAATTTATAAGGTGGTTCCTCTAATGTTTTATATATACAAATACACTATTATTTCGAAACTCGGATGGTTCCGGGGAACCACCCATTTCTACTATAGATCCGCCCCTGCTCACTAATTTCATTGCTCATTTACTTCTAGGTGGACATGTTCTTCTTGCCATGTAACTCGGTAAGTATCTTAATCATGTTAATATTATATAGTTGGATTATATTAATTATAATCTGATTTAGGATTGCTTCAGGCATTTCGTTATTGTCAACAGAAGTCTGAAAAGTCGAAATGTTTGATCTGTCAATCCTCGGAAAATGTTTGGATATGCCTTCTTTGTGGCTAAATTACTGTTGCTTTCTTTTTTTTATGTTTTTTTTACAATGGGTAGATTCCAAAAACAGGCTGTGTTAGCCCATCCGAACCCGAAAATCGGGCAGACACGTGAACTTGAATATGACACGTTTTACTCGATAGATCCAAAAATTTTGACATGGGTCAAGTTTTTGCCAAGGGGCATTTTAGGAATTTCAGTCAAAATAGAATTAAAATTACAGTTCTACCCCCTCTCTATTGTTACAGCAACAACAAGATCACTTGGAATTCAGGTATAATCCATAAAAGCTCTTAAATAAGAGAAATTTAACGAAATTTAGCCTCACACTCCAAACATGTTACAAAATTGAAACCCCAAACCCTAAAATTGCAACTTTTGAAATTTAGACCCCACGGGCATGGGCTCAAGGACCATTTGACCGATGTTGATGGGACATGGGTTGAACTTTCGGGGAAGATGCACCTGCTAGCCCGTTTGTTGGGTCATATGCGTAGGATTTTTTTCATATATATTTATTTTTTAAAAAAAAAATTCCATGTATTATATGATTTTTAGTGAAAAGCTTGCATTTTTAATAAAGTTTTCATCTTTCTATCATTTTGTTAGAGCTTACATCAGCACATCTATCAGTGATGGTCCTGGATGCTTGACATTAAAAATACCTGTGTATTTTTTTATTTTTTTTGTGTACAAGGAAATTTTTTCTTATTTATAAAATACTTGTGTATATGTTTTGTCATCCTTGTAATTTTAGTGTAATTTGTAATTGTATTAACAATATATGACAACTGTGTTATTGATTGTATTTTGCTTAATGTTTAAATATTAAAATTTTCATTAATTGTTCGTGTATTACACAGGTCTCAAACTAGTAATAAACTAAAATTAAATGAAGATTGAAGAGCCAAATGTGGTCAATTTCAAACTTGATTAAAATATAGATAAAAGTATGAAATTTGTATTAATTTTTATAGATGAAAGTCTTGAAGAGGTCTTAAAAAGCAAAAGATCAACCAAGGAGAAAAAACAAACTCTAGTTGCAAGTTTAACGTTCAAATTAGTGTCTAGTTCCCCTTTCAATCCTTTTTCTAAACAACCAACTAAGTAACGCCGGGTATTTCGTACGTGGCTCCCATTAGTTAAATGTAGCCCGAGCCGGTCACGAGTCCGGACGGACGGAGCCCCTAGCGGTCCACCTATTGAGGGATTCCCCGGATAAAACCCAACCCCCATGCCAACCAAACGACACGACAGCGAGGAGTCGATAAAACCGGGTGAGATCATGACTCGAACCCTGACAATCACCAATTTATACAGGGATGACCCTGCCAGGGTCATCAATTTATATAGAAGATATGAGGGATGACCTAGAAGATATGAGGGATGACCCTGCAGGGTCATCCCTCATATCTTCTATATAAATTGGTGATTGTGAGGTTTGAACCTCCTACCTCTCACTGGTAAAATGAGTTCTCTATCATTGAACCACAACCAATTTATAGGTTGAACCCCCTTTCAATTTCAATCCTTGGGTTGAACCCCCTTTCAATCCTTCTAAGCTCAATTTTTTTCATGGGAAGTAATCAGGGGATTTAACCTAAATTTTACGATGGACGATCGAGATATAACATAGACTGAATGGTGGGAATGAATGATGGACGAGGTGATAGCATGGCATTCATATGGAAGTGAATAGTGAAAGATGGGTATAACACATATTTTAAGCGATTAGAGTTTTTATCAATTATTTGAAAGCTCTCAATCCCTTAACTTCGTCATATGGTGAAATGCATATGAAATACGAGTCTAAGGGGCTATTTGTTTACATCTGAATGGAACCATTCAGATGTAAACATCTGATTCATTCAGACTTCAGACTATTTGGTTCCAAACAGAAAAACATCTGAATGGTTAAAATTAGGTCTGAATCATTCAGACTTGTTGTTGCTGAATGAGACAGAGGCTCATTCAGATCTGAATGAATCAAACAGCCCCTAAGTTGATTTTTCAAAATTTGCCGTGTTTGTGGTGCCTTGTGGCTTATAATCACTACATATGATGATTGAAAGTCCTTAGAAAGCAATGGGCCTGTTATACGTCCATAAAAAATTGACAAATTAAGTACCTGATGGGTCTTGACTCTCGAACCAAATTTCTAACGTTTTTAAAATATGAGGTAATTACTATGTTTTGAGTTGCTAGCAACTAGTAGAAATAAAATCTCTTAAACACCTAATAAATGATAAAAGATAAAAAGACTTAAAAATAAACTATTGCATTCATAGTTATAAAAACATGATTAATGATGTATTGAAAATGTTAAAACTCATAATTGGTGAATATGTAAATAAGTTCAGAGTTGGTTAGGTTGTGTGTCACGTCATCGTCATGTAGAAAATGAGATTTTAAAGTCTTTCTTCATAAAGTCCTGCTGCGGTTTAAAGCCCATATATATATATATAAACTGATTTTATATATATAATAAAATAATAATGCACGTGCAAAAACATACCCGAGAACGCTTCATCTATTGGAAATTTCATTCTCGGTATCATATATGTATAATTAAAAGACTTTTGGTTATAAACAAATTCCAGAGAATACTTCTTATACAATAATAGCTTTGAGCTAAATCATGAAAAAGATTTTAATAAGTTTGAGGGGGGTCTCGACTTTGTCATTATGACAATATAAAATATAACATGTTAACTCGTTCAATTTTGTGAATGTTTTGTTTCACTTGAGAACATAATTTTGTATGACACAAATATTTGAAATTTGATAAAAATTACAAGTATGGATAGGCATGGAGGTGGTGTCGGAAGTATTTGTCATTTTTTCCTTAAATTCTAATAGTCTTGTGAAAAAATACTCAATTTTTCAAATCCCGAATCTTTTGATTATTTTCAAAAATGTCATTGAAAATAATTTCGAAACCCAATCACATTTAAAATTCTAACTTACATTTGTTTTACTTATTCAACTCAAAACTTTGAACCCGTAACAACTTGGACCATAAATCTATTTGCATTCTCAAACTTTTAAAAAAAATCAGATTACTCATTTTTACCCGTAACAAATTTTGAACAAAATGTAGTTAATTTGTACTAAACAACCTATCTATCAACTTTTAACCCATAACAATCAAATTTAAGTTTCACAAAAGACTCGGAAACAAACCTTGATAAAAAAAACCCAAGAAACTAAGTATGATAAACTTTATTACATTTGAAAGTGATTGATATATATTATCCTTATAATTTAACACACACACACACACACACATATATATATATAGGGGAAGGTTAACATACAAATGAAATTAACATGCTAAACATGAGAATCAAGTAGAGTAATTATATATACAAGTAGAGTAATTATGTAATTACATCATTGAGTAATTACATAATTACTCTACTTGTATATATAATTATTCTACTTGATTCTCACGTTTAGCACGTTAATTTCATTTGTATTTGATCAAAACCCTATATATATATATATATATATTCTACTAAATTAACCAAAATAAATAAATGAACTGATTTAAATTATATATTTATAATTTATAAACTTATATGACAATGTACAAAAATATCAATTGATAAATAGATTGATTTTAAAAAAATGGATCAGCTTGTAAGCATATATTTATAATTTAATGATTAAAAAAATTGTTTCTGAAAATGAAAGCATATTCAATTTTTCATTTTATAATATTTAACAATATATATAGTATAATATGTTAATGATAACATTTAAAATTATATTCGATCTTTTCAATCATTAACAAGCACGGTTTGCTATTGATTTTTAGATTTAACCAAGTATGTTGGGAAATATATTCTAGCAACGTATAGTAGTATAATATGTAAATATTTATTTTATAAAAATGTATAGATATAATATAAATAGTTGAACGAAAAGTAAAAATTTTTAATCATGTTAGTGTAAAAGGTAAGTAAATAATTATTGATATATGACATGTATTAGCTTTAAAGGGAAAAAATTGGGAAGATTAACCACAAATCAACATGTGTCCACAATTATTTTATTTTATTAGAATGGGTAGATTTATATTCTATTATTATATGAAATTTAAATACCATATGCCGTAATCCCTGCATTAAGGTGTAATCATAGTATCATAATATTGATGTCTTGCACTTCCATCGCTAATTATTCTATTATTATATGAAATCAAAGTATCATAATATCGCTAAATATTGTGAATCGTCAGTTATAAACAATTTGATCATACAGAATATTACAACAATTAATCATAAAATCAAGGCAGTGTCATATATTTTCATAAATCAGAAAAGATGTTTGAGAAATAAATTATCGAAGGAACAATTTCAATGAGCAGTTCATTCCACCCACCCTCCTGAATCATTTGTAATTGAAGTAATTCGATTAGCAGGTTATGTTATCGTTATTATTAATATCAGTTTTAAACCATTAGTATTTATAATTGTTACATTTGTTTATAACATAATAAGATTCACTATTAATTTTATTGATTTGTTGTTAATTAATTCCTTATTTGGCATGATATTATATCAATATCACCATTTATATTTAGTTGGTTTTTTTTTGTTAAGAATCAAACCCAAATTTATTGTAAATGTTCTTCAGCATCTACGATTGTTTTCATTATAAAAACAAAAACAATTGTTATACCTTTCTAGACACATCAATAAATCAGATCACTCTTATATTGGTAAACAAGAGGCAATGGATAATCAATCACCATTATTCTGTGAAGATTCTTTTTTGTTCAAGTCGATTTGTCAAATTATTATTTATAATTTGTTACAATCAATCTTTTTTTTATCATTCTTTGCTTTTGTTTTTGGGTTCTGCAACCATCTGGTTTCTATACAATTATATGTTTTGATAACACTTCTGTCACACCACAGCTCGCAAGGTACTATCATGAAATTATAAAGCGACAATATCTAATTAATTTATTTATTATCAAACAACATTTAAATACAACAAATATAAAGAAGATTACAAATACAAAACCAACTATTCTTGTATATGTTTATTATCCTAAAGTCATCTCTACATGAGCTTCAGTTCGTTAAGCAGTCCAAATCTATAACCTGCAAATGCGTACAAAATATATATTTGTCAACAACACATGTTGAGTGAGTAGATTCACCAGTTTTGACACAAACAAAATGATGATATATAATGATATAAATAATAGAGTAAAAATAAGCAAAACTGTTATCTGTGAGTATAAACAATGAAATCGTTAAGCAAGTAATGAGATGTCGGTGAAACCATGTCCAATGCGATCGGGCTCCGGCCACTACGACTGTCGTATGATCATATATAATGCGATTCCGAATGCGAAAGCATATAAGCATATAAACAAGTAAGCAAATAGCATATAACACGCAGTCATTCAATTGATACACAATACAAAGATCACAGTTTGTGTTTGAGAATTAATACGATAAGTAATTTGATAAATGGTACGCAAGTGTCCCCAAAGCATTTGAAAACAAGTAAAATAGGGGAGTGATTACTCACCTGATCGGATGAACGAAATATAAGTGATGATGTGAGAGAGATGAACCCTTCGGGATATACCATCAGGGATTCCTAATTAAATAATGGTAATAAGATTAATTATAAAGATACAACATGATTTAATAAATTAAGATTTTGATGTTATTTGAGTTATGATTCATGATTAGGATGTTTATTAATCGATCGATGGATTTCTATAATACTTATTATTGCAAAGATTTATATTAGAATTACTTTTATATTTTATAAGTCACCTTTATATTACCCATACTAACATCTAATACAATTTATAAATAATTAGTTTAAATATATATAAATATGAATTGAGTTATACTGCAACAATAATCGTTTATTTATATATATATATATATTTATATTTAAATCTTTAACGAATGTCTAAATGATTTAAATATAGCTAATACGTTTAAAAATACAATTGTTACGACTTTTAAAGACTGATACATAAAATGCATGTTTTTATATATATGAACAATTTATAATGACGTTCATCGACAAGAAAATACCCATAATGATGTCGGGTTTCAATAAAAAATGTTTATCTAATAATTAACTATTAATGTATTATTTATTAAATTAAATATATTAATTAACAAGAAAAACTCAAAAATAAAAACTAAAACCCCTGGTGGCTGGGTTCGAACCCGCGACCACCAGGTCCTAACCAAAAAGCTCTACCAACTGTCCTAACAAACCATCTGTGTATTAAGCGGAACCAGGTTTTTATAAACAGAAACGAACAAAACCCCCCCAAATCTATAAACCCCATCTTCAATTGCCCAAACCCGTTAATGATTGATCGATTAAAGTTAGGGTAATTGTTACACTGATTAGGAAGACCATATTACATTAACCAATTACCTCAATTGATGCCGTAACGATGATGAACAGCGAGCAAGAACAGACGGCCCAAACAGCGAGAAATCTGATCTTTGCAACAGATTATAATGAAATCTAACTTAGGTTTATGCTCCGAGATGTCAAAGAGATGGTGTATGCCAGATTAATTGGATTATAAATATCGATGGATCATGTTTTGACGTTAGGGTATGAACGGCCTAAGAAAGTAATCAATACAGATTATATGTGATCTTGTTTTCCAATTAAATTGACAGTGTTGGTTAGAATACGCGTATAAATGATTTGAAAAGATAATTTCCAACTAAAGCGCGAAGATTAAGCTACAAGAATACGAAATGGGTTTGGATTGGACGGGTTTGGTAACATAAAACGGGTATGGATTGTGGGTTTGAGATTTTGAATTATAATAATATATTATTTAATCAGATTTTACAATTTAGTCCATGTTATAATAAAGTTGGATATAAATATGGTTAAAACTAGAGTTTAGGGTGAAAAAAATGAATATAATTCAAAGTTAAAAGAAAGGTAATAATATATGTATTTAAATAATATTATTAATTTACCAAAAATGAATACAGGTCGGGTAACAAATATAAATTATAAGTGTGAAAACCCGAGTTGTTACAACTTCTGTGTAAGAATATGCGGTTTACATGTTTATGTTAGAACTGACATTGATTTGGTTTATATTCTGGGAGGTTGTCATCAGTTTTGTGTAGGTTAATTTGGTATGTAAATGATGTGGTTTAGTCTATGTAGGTTAATTTGATAGACATTTTCTTTTGTTGTTATTATGGATTACGTAAGTGTAGGTTAATTTTGATCCTACTTTGGTGTGTTTTCTAAGATGTCGTTCATAAATGTGTAGGTAATTGATTATGTCAGTGTAGGTTCATCTAGATGTACAAATGGTGTGATTCTTGATATGGTTTACATGTCAGAAAATTTATTTAAAAATTCACTGTGTCATCAGCTTTGTGTAGCTTAATATGATATGTAGTTGTTCGGGTTAGTATGCGTAGGTTAATATGATAGGCATGTCGTTGTGTTGTTGATGTTGATTACGTATGTGTAGGTTAATTTGATTTCACTTTGTTGTGTTTCTAAGATTTCGTTCATAATTGTGTATGTATTTGATTAAGTCTTTGTATGTTTATACAGCTTTACAGTTGGTTTGTTTCTTGATATGGTTTATATGTGTAACCAAATCTTAATATCAAAGATCTGTCATACTAGATCTCCGTTTATTGTCATTTCTGTTTACCACCATTTAGGTTAGACTTGGTTAGATATAAATGTATGCTTGCGTATGCTTATGTATGAGCCTGTGTATACATAAATATAATCAATTTGTTGTTAACCACACCGCTATTCTTTTATCTTTATACCTTCTCATCAACATATGTACATCTTACCAACACGACACAAAGTTCCCAAGCCGTTAACAATGCATGTATGGAAATTAATGACGAACGTAAGTACAAAACACTTATTATATTAAGAAGCATATTTTTTTACAACATTTATACCTTTTAATATTTTAAATTTTTTTAAACACTTTGCAACCTAATATTTACTTCACACCGAACGGAACCAAGTATTGGATCCCGAATGTTCCCGCGGTTCTAAAACCAAAAGAAGATGCAGTCTTTAACCGTTGGGAAGATGTCGTCACTATGTACAAGTCATATGCAAAAAAAGCAGGTTTCGATATTCAGATCTCAACCAAAACTTACACAAATTGTGTCGCGTCGCATCGCGGTGTTGTTTGCTCTAGAAATGGTAATCGTCGCTTCAAATCGATTGACACCATGAACACTTCATCAACGTCCAAGCAACGCAACACCAAGAGTAAACTTACCAGGTGCGGTGCATGTATAAGAGTCAGCATTAAAGTTGTAGAAGGCTCAGAAATATACACTCTATATCATTTCAATGAGCCCTACAATCATGGTCTTGTCAGTGGGCATAATATGAACCTAACTAGAGGTAAAAGACAACTAGATTACTCAGATAAAAAGTTCATTCAAGGTCTCCAAACAATGGGTTTCGGTCCAACAAAAGCTCATCGTGTCCAAAGCTCTTTGAAGGGTGGTCAGCACCTTGTACGAGGAACTAAGGATGGCTGGAAGAACCGTATTCGAGATGTTAGGTGTTACATTTCAGACAGAGATGCACATATGATTATTAACAAGTTTAAAGATAACAACATCCACTTCAACAACTACCTTGCTGATGAGGGAGAGCTAAGAAACATGTTTTGGGCTGAATATATATCGCAAAGCAACTACAAGTTGTTTTGCGATGTATTTGCGTTCGACGCCACCTACCATACTAACATGTTACTATCCATTATTTTTATATTTGTAAACAATTTGTTGTAAAATATTGTTTAACATCATTAATCCCTATGTTTTAGGTACTCCATGATTTTTGTTCCATTCACGGGTGTTGATTGCGACAAAAAAATGTGTGACTTTCGGGGCAGGGTTAATCTCCAATTAGACAATTGACTCCTATATATGGTTATTGGAATCCTTCCTCAAAGCTCATGACAAACCTCCACAGCTGGTTTTGACGGACCAGGATCCAGCTATGAAGCAAGCCGTTTCGGCTGTTTTGACGGAATCTCATCATAGACTATGCATGTGGCATGTGACCGAAAAAATACCTACAAAGGTAATCACTTAATACCCTTCACATTTCATACCCATGAATATCAATTCCTGCACTTAGTCTTGAATGAGTTATCCTACACATATCATATCAAATAAAAAATTTATCATAAGCACAATTTCCAATGACACATACACAGATCATTAGCTTCTCACTCACCCCACACAGACCATGGCTGTACACATCCTACACCGGACAACGATGGGATACCAGCAACATTCAACCGCAAAAGTTTCTCAAACCCCCACTCAATAACTGCTTGTTTTTGTTTTTTTGATAAATGCTTCAACCCGCTCCACAAAGAACGCGGTGACGTCGGGTCATAATACTTGGAACTCCAAAGTCTTCATTATTTGTACTAGACTTTTTTTTCTTCATGCCTCCTACATTACATACATCAGGTGGCCTTTGTACGAAATCATCGTCTTATTGAACATTTTGTCTTGATATCACTTTTACTCTTCTGATATCATGTACAACTTTTTTACCTACACAAATAAAAATACAGCATATCTTGTTAATATGTTGTATTTTTATTTGTGTAGGTAAAAAAGTTGTACATGATATCAAAAAAGTAAAAGTGACATCAAAACAAACTGTTCAAGAAGACGATGATTTCGTACAAAGGCCCCCTGATGTATGTAATGTAGGAGGCGTGAAGAAAAAAAAGTCTAGTGCAAATAATGAAGACTTTGGAGTTCCAAGTATTATGACCCGATCGTCACCGCGTTCTTTGTGGAGCAGGTTGAAGCATTTATCAAAAAAAAAAACAAGCAGTTATTGAGTGGGGGTTTGAGAAACTTTTGCGGTTGAATGTTGCTGGTATCCCATCGTTGTCCGGTGTAGGATGTGTACAGCCATGGTCTGTGTGGGGTGAGTGAGAAGTTAATGATCTGTGTATGTGTCATTGAAGATTGTGCTTATGATAAATTTTTATTTGATATGATATGTGTAGGATAACTCATTCTAGATTAAGTGAAGGAATTGATATTCATGGGTATGAAATGTGAAGGGTATTAAGTGATTACCTTTGTAGGTACTTTTCAGTCACATGCCACATGCATAGTCTATAATGAGATTCCGTCAAAACAGCCAAAACGACTTGCTTCATAGCTGGATCCTGGTCCGTCAAAACCAACTGTGGAGGTTTGCCATGAGCTTTGAGGAAGGACTCCAATAACCATATATAGGAGTCAATTGTCTAATTAGAGATTAACCATGCCCCGAAATTCACACATTTTTTGTCGCAATCAACACCCTTGAATATAACAAAAATCATGGAGTACCTAAACATAGGGATTAATGATGTTAAACAATATTTTACAACAAATTATTCACACATATAAAAATAATGGATAGTAACATGTTAGTATGGTAGGTGGCGTCGAACGCTAATACATCGCCAAACAATTTGTAGTTGCTTTGCGATATATCATCAGCCCAAAACATGTTTCTTAGCTCTCCCCCCTAGTTGTTGAAATGGATGTTGTTATCTTTAAACTTGTTAATAACCATATGCGCATCTTTGTCTGCAATGTAACACCTAACATCTCGAATATGGTTCTTTTAGTCATCCTTAGTTCCTCGTACAAGGTGCTGACCACCCTTCAAAGAGCTTTGGACACGATGAGCTTTTGTTGGACCGAAACCCATTGTTTGGAGACCTTGAATGAACTTTTTATCTGAGGAATCTAGTTGTCTTTTACCTCTAGTTAGGTTCATATTATGCTCACTGACAAGACCATGATTGTGGGGCTCATTGAAATGATATAGAGTGTATATTTCTGAGCCTTCTACAACTTTAATGCTGACTCTTATACATGCACCGCACCCGATAAGTTTACTCTTGGTGTTGCGTTGCTTGGACGTTGATGAAGTGTTCATGGTGTCAATCGATTTGAAGCAACGATTACCATTTCTAGAGCAAACAACACCGCGATGCGACGCGACACCATTTGTGTAAGTTTTGGTTGAGATCCGAATATGAAAACCTGCTTTTTTTTTTGCATATGACTTGTACATAGTGACAACATCTTCCCAACGGTTAAAGACTGCATCTTCTTTTGGTTTTAGAACCGCGGGAACATTCGGGATCCAATACTTTGTTCCGTTCGGTGTGAAGTAAATATTAGGTTGCAAAGTGTCTAAAAAGATTTAAAATATTAAAAGGTAAAAATGTTGTTAAAAAATATGCTTGTTAATATAATACGTGTTTTGTACTTACGTTCGTCATTAATTTCCGTACATGCATTGTTAACGGCTTGGGAACTTTGTGTCATGTTGTTAAGATGTGCAGATGCTGATGAGAAGGTATAAAGATAAAAGAATAGCGGTGTGGTTAACAACAAATTGAATATATTTATGTATACACAGGGCTCATACATTAGCATACGCAAGCATACATGTATATCTAACCAATTCTAACCTAAATGGTGGAAAACTGAAATGACAATAAACAAAGATCTAGTATGACAGATCTTTGATATTAAGATCTGGTTACACATATAAACCATATCAAGAAACAAACCAACTGTAAAGCTGTATGAACATACAAAGACTTAATCAAATACATACACAGTTATGAACGAAATCTTAGAAACACAACAACGTGAAATCAAATTAACCTACACATACGTAATCAACATCAACAACACAACGACATGCCTATCATACTAACCTGCACATAGTAAACCAGAACACTTGCAAATTAGATTAACCTACACAAAGTTGATGACACAGTGAATCTATATATAAATCAATCTGCTGACATGTAAACCATATCAAGAAACACACCATTTGTATATCTAGATGAACCTATACAGACATAATCAATTACCTACACATTTTCGAACGACATCTTAGAAAACACAACAAAGTATGATCAAAATTAATCTTCCCTTACGTAATCCACAATAACAACAGAAGAAAATGCCTATCAAATTAACCTACACAGACTAAACCACAACATCTACCTATCGAATTAACCTACACAAAACTGATGACAACCTCCCTGAATATAAACCAAATCAATGTCAGTTCTAACATAAACATATAAACAGCATATTCTTACACAGAAGTGTTATCAAAACAAATAATTGTACAAAAACCAGATGGTTACAGAACCCAAAAACAAAAGCAAATCATGAGAAAAAAAGATTGATTGAAACAAATTATAAATAATAATTTGACAAATCGACTTGAATAAAAAAGAACCTTCACAGAATGTTGATGATTGATTATCCATTGCCTCTTGTTTACCAATATAAGAGTGCTCTGATATATTGATGTGTCTAGAAAGGTAAAACAATTGTTTTTGTTTTTATAATGAAAACAATCGTAGATGTTGAAGATCATTTGTAATTAATATGTGTTTGATTCATAACAAAAAAACCAACTAAATATAAAGGGTGATATTGATATAATATCATGTCAAATAAGGAATCAATTAACAACGGCTCAATAAAATTAATAGTGAATCTTATTATGTTATAAACAAATGTAACAATTACAATTACTGATGGTTTAAAACTTATATTAATAATAACGATAACATAACCTGCTAATCGAATTACTCCAATTCTGAATGATTCAGGGGAGATGGGTGGAATGAACTGCTCATTGAAATTGCTCCTTCGATAATTTATTCCTCAAACTTCTTTTCTGATCTGTGAAAATATATGACATTGCCTTGATTTTATGATTGATTGTTGCAATATTATGTATGATCAAATTGTTTAAAGCTGACGATTCGCAATATTCATCAATATTATGATACTATGATTTCATTTAATAATAGAACATTCAGCAATGTGGATTGAATTGCAAGACAGCGATATTATGATACTATGATTTCACCTTAATGTAGGGACAACGGGATCTGGTATTTAAAACTGAACCGTTAAATAATCATCATTTAAAACGGTTTTAAGAAAACAACTATATCATTTATATTATTTAATCAATTATCATAGCATTGCTTTTATATACACACACATCTTTTACCACTAACTGCTATAACAAAATTTAATCATGGCGGTGCAATGATAATATTTAAAGCGGTATCTGAATTGCACTATTATACTCGGGAAAACTAATTTGGTAGGTTATTTTTTTACAACGTCTGTGAACCGCTATAACTGCATTAATTTTGACACATCCTGATTTCTTTGGGCAATGTTTCTACTTTTTTAAACCGTTTAAAATGAGATTCTTTACCGTTTACAGCAAACGGTCCATAACTAACGTATTAAATGATAATAACGCTCTTTAGAATGGTTTTTTTAATTCTAGTGTACCTTCTCGTAACAGTAAGTTTCATTTGAATTAAGTTGGATGATTCAATAGCCCGTTACTTAACATGTCATGTGCCATTGGAAAACAATTGTGGAACTTTTTATATATCTTAATCATGGTAAGTTAGATCTTCCGGTGGTTTCTAGTACTTAAAATGGTTTTATTGATAATAAGGTAGACACGTTATCTTAAAATTTATACATAGTATTTATTGTGTGAAATATATTGGATGAGATTGAGACACTTGTTTTTTGTCTTTTACAATGGTTCTGCGTGCTTTGATAGTTGTACATTTTGAGTAATACAATACCGACAGTACATGTGAATTTTGATCGAGGTCTATGGTTGAGGTACGTCCTTAGTCCTTTGGTTTCCCCTTATTTCACGGGTTGGGCTGGGAATGGGCCCATTTTACATATTTATGACACTTTCCACATTTATCATTCAATCTTCAATCATTTTTATTCCAAAAGATCATATATTAATTTTGTAACATTGCATTTCAAGTTATATGATTCTGAAGTACTCATAAAAAAATCTTTTATATTTCATTATAAAAATACTGTAACATTTAACGGCGACGACCATCCAAGACATAAAAAAGAAAAAAAGAATTCTATAATATTCATTAGTAAGATTATAACTTGATTTAGGTAGTATTTGCGCGACGTGTTCGCGAAGTGAGATAGCTTAACTGTGAAAGTCACCGTTCGGAAAAAAATTGTATAGCTAAGATCATTAACTGAGATTTGTTGAGTTATATGATGATTCATGAGTTACATTTATCTCTATCTAACTCATTCACTTCATGGTTGATAATATTAAAGTCACATATTTAGTAGTCAAACTACTAATATGTGCTTATTGTCTTGATCTTCAGTCCATGAGGTTGTATTTTGACAAACTTAACATACTCTAGTTCATGTGTTACGTTGGTGCGGATGTTTTTCTTGTAGAGGCATGTTAGTATCCGTGTAAACAAAGAGAGCGTTCAAATGAATTGTTCGTTTCCTTACTATGCGAATGAACATGAACAAAAATGTTGCTCGTCTGATTAAAAGAGTTCGTTCATTTACGTTTGTGCTAGTTCTTATAGGTTCGCTCATTTATGTGTGTTCATCTACATATTTATCTCATTTATTTATTAGTTATTAATAATTAATAATACTAATTGGCCCAACAACCCAACAAGATTTTAGAAACAAGGCCGGGGTAATTTGACTCACAAATGAACAATAACTCATTCATTTTCTTTGTTTATATTCGTTCGTATATATTATTTATTTAAAATATTAATGAACGGACGGAAATAAACAAATGCAAACATATTAATTTTCTTAGCAAACAATCAAGAACAAGAAAATCTACATGTTTAAGCGTTTGTATTTGTTTGTTTGTTCAATTAAAGTTAACATGTTTAAGCGTTTCTATTTGTTTGTTTGTTCATTTGTTCGTGCTAGTTCTTATAGGTTCGCTCATTTATGTGTGTTCATCTACATATTTATCTCATTTATTTATTAGTTATTAATAATACTAATTGGCCCAACAACCCAACAAGATTTTAGAAACAATCCCAAGGTAATTTTACTAACAAATGAACAAGAACACATTCATATTATTTGTTTATGTTGTTTAATGTATATTGTGCATTTAAAATGTTAATGAACGAACATAAACGAATGCATACATGTTAATTTTCTAAACAAACAATTAAGAACAAGAAAATCTACATGCTTAAGCGTTTGTGTTTGTTTGTTTGTTCAAGTAAACTTAACATGAATGAACACGGACACAAACACGCCCCGCTAATGATTGTTCCGTTAATTTACAAGCCTACATTTGGAGTAGTATTTGACATGTTAGAATAAGTAGTCAAAAAACACAATAAGAAATTAACTACAAATTCACCTTTCTTTTATATATATGAAATAATTAATACCCAACAATACTTGGCCAAAATTCGATTACACAATGCTTTAAAATCTTGACCATTTACACCTGTGCACATGGATTGAGTTGGATTTTACAACAAAGAAGTAACAACTAAAAGGACACCATGTTACTTTCTCTGAACTATTTGTCCCAAAAATCAATGGCTCGAATTAATGTCATGAAAACCACTTAGATTTTTTGTGAAAAACTATTAAACTATATTATGCCAAAAGGGTCATTGTTCAAGAAATAAAAAGATTAAAATAATTACCTCCAACATTTTCTTATTTTATTTTGTGCACAAAAAAGAAATTGGTATTGGAATTAATTTAAGACCATCCATAATGGAGTTATGGGGCAGCTTTATGACTTATAACTCTGGGAAACACCGCCCCCCTCCAAGTTATGGGGTTTTTTTTTGCAAGTTATACACAAAACGTGATAATTGCATCAAAATCAAAAAAGAACAGTTACTTTTTTACCTTTAAGAATTAAAAAAAAACAAATAAACAAAGTTATGAAGAGTTATGACTACACTTGTTTTTTGTAAAAAGTCATAAGCACTTGTTTTTTGTAAAAAGTCATAAGCGCCACGTGGCGCATAATGTCTGGAAGTGGAAAGTTATTATTACTCATGGTCTAATAGGGATGTGGCATTGGTAGTAATTAAGTTGCTTGTAATTGTATGTTAGTAATAGGGATAGTTGGTCTAAGTGGTCTCCTTGTATCTAAGCAGCCTAAACATGTTGACTCTTGTCTTAATGTCATTGGCTACATGCATTCATATTTCACTATCAAATATCAATGTGAGGCTAAATGAATTGAAGGCTTTCTTGGGCACAGTTCAGTTGGCTTTATATAAGGGGGAAGAATCTGAAGTGATGTCGAGAAGCAAACGGGGTTTAAGGTTTTTAAGTATGTTATTTTTGTTTTGAGTGATCATGAATAAATTACTTACTTATTGTCACTTATGAAGCACATTATAATGTTTTGTTTTTTCTTTTCCTTTTTTTATGAAGCGAAGGAAGAATCTTTTATTAACACGTGTACTTCTAATATTTTATTCATACAATATCAACTTCTTTTCATACACCACAACCATTTAATAATAATAATAAAAGGCCATGAAGTTTATATGGTCATTTCGCTTCTTTTAGATTGAAGTTGATTTAGGTCCAACTTTTCATCAAAACTGAGCAGAACATTGAATCATAAACATTTTGACACAAAGCTAGACACACCATTATATACATGTTTAATAAAACAAATCATAACACTGACCAAAAAAAATTGCATACACATCATTAACATGTTTAATAAATGTGTCGTGTTTGAGTTGACATATTTAATACATGTATCGACATTGTATCTACACAGGTTGACAAGCTACTTGTTTAACGTAATTATAACAACCAACCAACCCGATTACTATTTTACAACTAGATTACCACGTGCTAATTACCCGTCAACCCATTTGGCAAGCTTAAATAAATGGTTAAATGACCGTGTGCATGTTACATAATTTTACTTGATTGAAATATATGTGTCGTCTTTATATGGAACAATCAACTTGTTTTACGTGTGTAGATAGATAAATAGGTAAAGTGGTGTATTTTACACAATTCTAACTTGGTGCAAATTATTGTTAAATATTTTATACACATAAAAAATGTATTTAGCATTTCAATCCTTCAACCCAAACTCATCAAACTCAATCCGACATGATCAACACATTTAGTTGAAACAGTGCATTAAGCTTGCAAAGCTAGAACACAATTATCACATATCTGATGCACCACTATAAGCTTCCGCATCAAAAGCAAATAAAAGACAATAGTAACCTTGCAATGTTTGGCGCATGGTTACAATAGGTTGAGGCACACCGTTATATTTGTTTGAATCACTATTGTATAATCGTGTGTCAAAATCAGTTCCAACACTTCAAAAACCTTGTAACATTTGATATGTAGTTTTGAAGATTTGGGCTCACCATTGTATATGTTTGACAAGTGTAGATAAACTTAGTTAAAACTAATTACAACATTGTATAAATGTTGCTATGTTAGACTTTTGTCCCTTGACCATCTTGTTTTAGATGCACCATTACACACCATTAGACTGTCCTCTATGGTAACCCCGCCCCTAAAGCGACCAGTCTTATAATCAACAATGTATTAGACCATGTTAAAAAATCATTTATAACATCACTTATCAGCGCTAACTTTCAAATTTGATTCCAACATGATTTACCAATGGTGTAGTTATATGATACAAGTCATTATCAGATACATGATGTAAAAGTATTCCATGAACTATACACAAGGACCGAATATTGACACTAACTTTCACCTTGGATTCGCCTAAAATTAAGGACGTATCACAGACAAGTAGCAATCTTATAAGGGGATCATGTAGGGTGTTAGAAGATTGAAGTTAAAATAAACCAAAAATAACAAGATCTTAAGATATTTTATAACCTGAGTCGTTTCTTGAATTACTTTTTTCTAGGGAACAATATAATGTTTTGCTTAAAATCTAGGTTTCATCATACCTTCCATGACAACATTACAATATTATTTACTTTCATAAAAAAAGGACGTTTTATACACTAGTACATCATTTGATGATATTCCATAAATTGACATGACTATAAAATTTGTTCTCTTGCTCTTAGGTTTGGTAGGCACCAGCAAAACGATAGGCTTAAACATCATTACATGTGAGTATTTTTTTTAATCTACAAATTTCTCATTGTTTCTTTAATTTAACATTTATGTCCTATTTTTTCTTAATAAGTGAATCATAAAACTTATAAAAACAAGTATTTAAAATAAGGATTAATTATTCTTACATACAATACATAAGTAAATTAAACATTAACAAAACGAATATTGACTTATCGCTGACTTTATCTTGTCCTAAATTTCTAACTTAACCGAATTGTAGCTTTCTATAATTCTTTTTAAACGAGATTGCAAGTCATCTTGTGGCAAATGATGGCTTGGATTATACATATGCAACATGTAATGAGAAATTACTATTACAATATGAATACAATTTTGTGGTTGCAATCATGTTGTAATCCTCACCGTACCTATTGTACTCAAATAACATATTTAATGTGGTTGTCGCCCAAGATAGGTTATGCAACCAACTTTGTCTAACCTTCAAGCGACCTAGTAGAAAGCTGCGAGAGATGTCCATCAAGCCTTTAAAGGTTAGGCAATGTCGTGCTGTACAAATGTACATTGTCAAGGAGGAAAGATATAGGACCTCCTACCATAAGCGCAATTAGCTTTGGTGAAGAAGAGAGCATCCCACAATTTCTATAGCTAGCCGGTGATTTGTTATCACTCACTATTTCTCGTTTTATGTCTCATAATTTATTTAGTACAATAAACAAAAAAAAAATAACCCATGTATTCTATATTTAATTTTTAAAATCAATAAAAAAAAATAGGTTCACAAGGTGCCAACTTTTTTCTTGATTTGATAGCTTAACGTGATGCATGGAATTTAACACATAATTAACCAATGAACACAAACTTTGTGTTTGGAATTGATATGATAGGGTTGGTATATATAGTGGTCAATATAAATCACTAATTCAAATTATGATTGTGATATAATTATTAAAAGTTCTTACTTTAAAATATAGTTTAGCCTTAAATCGATTTATTGAATTTGACTAGGTCTTTTGAAGTTCCAAACTAAGCATAGTAGGTTTTGAGCTCTAGGCTTTCTAAACGTGACTTAGCTCTTGATCTCAACAAAACAAGTTAAACATGTGACAATTGTCATACATAGTACTTGACCGAAAGTTTAACCCGTGAACTCAAAATATGTACCAAGTTAGGCTTGCTTCGCGAGAAATCAATTTTTAAACCTTTCTAGCATTGAGTATGTGCTACCATTATTAAGGGTAGTTCGATTCAGTATAATGGTATGAGTTGGCAACTGATAGTGCGTTCTCGTTGAGATTATGTTCTTCATTATAAAGTTAAATATACTGGTAGAACTTAAACCATTAAAAATAGTAAATATCTAAATGCAGTCACGTCAGCACTCAAACCTCACCATCTCTCTCTCTTCACTCATTCTGTCTCCATTTTTTCTCCCTCTTCACATCTCTCATATGTGATATGACAGTCTCGTACGACTTTGGTTAAATCCCTCACGTTTGAGAGGATCCCTAGGTAAATAGTCCTAGGTGGACCGATCCTCATGCAATGGTCTCATTTGAGCACCACCTCTCCCCTAAATCCCTCACGCGTGAGGGGATTTTAAATAAGGGTAGTCACGCGAATCATTTGAAATGGTGGGGTGGGGTGGGGGGGATTAGAGTTTTTTATCTGTTTCAATTCTTTATATTATTAAAAGATATTAATAGGAGAGAATGATGGAGAATGGCCCATATTAGGGGTTGAATGATGAAAGAATTACTGAGTTGGCACTGAGATGACACAGGTGTTGCGAATGACACTGAGTTGGCACTAAGGAACATAAACAATTAAAAGACTCAAGAATGATTAGTTTATCAAAGTCACCATTTCAAACAAAAAGGTTCAAAAACACAGTTCGTATCAAATCAAATTTAATAAAAAACTAAAAACTAAACAATCTTCAACTCAAACATAAACTAATCATAAATGAGATACATATAGAAATTAGATAGACATAAAAATAGTAAAGATAAACTAACAATATAAAAGATAATGTACGATCCTTTTCAAAAAAATTTAAAGCCTTTCAGTCAACTCGAACTTGTACGGATCATAGTTAGTAACAGGTTCTAGATGGATTAGAACCCAGTGCTCCTGCATCAATCTATATGTATACAAGCGTGCAAAAATAATCTTTATACCAAGCTATGTGGGATATTATTCTCGGCAAACATAAAAGGATGGTTATGTTAGGGGTAAAAGAACAAATGAAACAAATATGATAACGTAACATTTGGTGCTTCTTGATGGAGGGATTAATTCCTCCCTATTTTCATATGGTTATACTATGAGATTCCTATCCTAGAATTGACGTATCTATAAATTATACTATCAAATCAAGGGACGACTTCTTTAACTATTATTTGACTAGTGATGTCTTCCTATGACGATATATTTTATCTTGTCTAAATTTAAAACATAGATGTTACTAGTCAATTTTTTTTTTGGGAAGGCAGATGTTACTAGTGTTAACTAAAAATAAAAATAACCAACTTAACCTTAGAAAATTTAACAAAATATAACCGTCTACAACCTCATTATTATCTAAAAGCATTAGATCTGTCTTAATAAAAAATAATTAAGATAAACTTTGTTGGTTTTCCATTTTTTTTCAGGTTTTTATAGACCTAATCCATTGGTTTTGAAAGCAGATCGGCCATTAAGGGCAGAGATAAACTTCGAGGGTAAGTTTTCCTTCCTTTTAACTTCTCTTATATGGTCCATTAGGTTTTTTTAACGAAATTGATAGACACCGGTGGTTTCTTACTTAGCCGGGTGAGCTCGCCAATCCAAACTTTTTTCCAAACCATGGTTTTACAATATTTTTGTTGATTGATGTTTCAGGCTAAGAAGTATTGCAGATATAGGGGTAAAAGAATAAACGAAATTTAAACAAATTTAAAATTTTAATACACACATATATATTGAATATGGTTTATTAACATAAAAAAATTTAAGTCATGACTCATGATATATATTATATACAATAGAAGTTGGAGACAATACAAATGGCCAAATGGGAAGTAATATATACAATTATACTTTAAACATAGAAGTAAAGAACCAAAAGTTGTTATTAATTAAGACAAAAGTAATAAATGGTTTATAGAGAAGGAGGGGTCAGGATGTCCTGTTAAAGTGCAACATAAGCAACAGGTTCTCAAACTCTCAGAATCAGGCTTTGCTCTCTTCTTTCACTCCCAACACTCCCACATGCCTTTGCTTCTCTCCTCCAATTGGTCAACACAAAACCAACAACAGATTTAACTAACTAAACATTATTTAATCTGGTATTATTTTTGGATAAGATGTTATCAAAATAATTAAAGGTTGTGTGAAGTATATGCTTTAGACAGATTATAAAGGCTAGTTGAGGGACAAGGATTTATTTAGTTTAGTTGGTGTTATGCTCCTCCTCGTACTTTTTCATAATCGGTCATATTTTCTTTCCAAAACTGATCAAAGAAGGTTACTGATTCTTTTTATCTACGATCATCAACCTATAGAGTAGGTTTAAAACGTTATTAATTCATATATACTCATACAAACTTTGAATGTTATAACGAACATATTTCTAAAACATATTAAACCTACTGAATTCAAAGTTTATCAAAACTTAAGTAACGTTTGAAACACATTCAGAATTACAAATTTTACAACACATAAGTATCATAAATCACAAATCTTGATTTGGAAATCAACACGTTCCCGAGCTAATAATTCATTATCGTCAAACCCATTGTGTTGATGATAAGGAAAATGCCATCTTTGTCAAGATAAAGTATATGTAAAAGCTTGAAGAGTGATATAAAAATGATGAAGATACGATATAAATGAAAGAAACAATGTTCTTTTATTATATTGCTTAGGTTAGACTTTATAGAGACATAAATTGTATATATGTTACCTATTTTTTTTTATAATGAAAAGGAAAAAGGGGAAGTATATTCAAGTATAAGTCTTTCCTATACTCTTGTTCAAGAAAAATAATAAATTTTATATAATTTTATATACACGTTAACCGTGAGGATTGAACATAAAGCCGCATGCATATAGTAAGTACCCTATAAATAACACACCCATTCATTCCTACCACACCACCTTTCCCATCACAAACACAACCTCTCTCTACATTAGTGACATTTAAATTCCCAAAATGGCCTTCAAGAAGTCATCAAACAAGCTTTCACAAGCAGCACTTATTAAACATATTATAAAAAGGTGTTCAAGCCTAGGAAGGAAACAACAACAACATTATGATGATGTACCCAAGGGCCATTTCGTAGTTTATGTTGGCGATAACCGGAGCCGATATGTCATACCAATTTCGTTCCTGTCACGGCCCGAGTTCCAAATCTTGCTCCACCAAGCCGAAGAAGAGTTCGGGTTTGATCATGACATGGATCTAACAATTCCTTGTGAAGAACAAGTCTTTGAGTCATTAACTTCATTGCTTCGGTTTTGAGACCAAACATGATCAACTAGTCAACTACTATGATTATTATTTTCTCATTTTATTTAATTCCCAGATAATATATTAAATCTAACTTCGGATGGGGATTATTAGTTAATTGTAAATTAAAAGATTTTTGTTCTCATGATGTACGTCTTTGTTGTTTTTTTCTTATTTATTATTCCGATTTTGTTAATAAAATGAACAAATGAATGAGTGGATTTTACTCTGTCGCTGGCTTTAATTAAAGAATTTATTTCTTTAATCCGTGTTCATAATTAATAATTGCTTTTTGTGAATATTACGTACGTACAAACATTGAATTTGATTTTTATGTGTTATCACTTTCTAAAAACTTATGTTGGTCGGCTACAAGTATCACCCAAGCTAAACGGAAAAATAAGTTTTAGTTTTTTTTTTTTTTTTTTTTGACATTATGGTTTACTCATATAGTAATTTATTATTTATTTAAAGTCGAACTCTAGTCGAGTTTATTAAATTGAAAATCATAAAAAGTTATTTGACCATCTTAGGCTGGTTGTTCTAGAATAACAAGTCGGGTGCCAAACATATTGCTACATCACACCGGGCAAAACGAAGGGGGAGCCACTCCTCTTTCCCCCTTTACGTTTAACTTGGCACCCAAAGGACTCAAAAGATGGGGTCCACCCCATAAAAGAGTATGTTAGTTAAAGTCCACTATTTACGTGACAGTGACATGACGTAACATTTTAATTAGACTCTTCTAGTAATGGAGACAGCTAGGATGAGTTTGCTTGGGGGGGGCTCAAAATGTATTTTAAAAATTAAAAACTAGGGGGTATGGGGGCTCAAAATTTCAGTTGAAAACCGATAAATTTACATTAATGTGAAATAAAAACATGGGGGCCCGGACCACCCCGGGGCTTCACCAAGCTTCGCCATTGCTTCTAGTTAACCCACCACACCATCCATATACATTTTAGCTAGACCCTTCCGATTAACCCACAACACCATCCTTATAGTAACTATTATGATAGTTCATGGTAATTATTGACGTAGAAAGAAGGGTAGATATGGAAAAGAGAAGACAAAGAAAGAGAATTGTGGTCCATGAGAGAAGAAGGCAGGTTAAGAAACTTGCAATAATCCGTAGGAGGCCTTTAGTTCATGGTAAACATTATCATAGTACAGTTTTAGTTATATTTATGCCTCCTATCCATGTTTTGATAATAGGAAGACATGCTATGAACTAGATTGATTTTGAAGATAGCTATAGAGTCCATATATAACATTTCAGTAGCGGAGTTAGATTTGTGTTTTAGAGGCATCACATATCTAAACACTAAACAATAATCTCAGTTAACTGTTAATATATAGACAACATATATATTACATAACATTTAAAATTATTTTACCGGTGTTGCATGAGAATAAGATATACTTACCGGGATATTAACTTGGCCCAATTCGAGTCTTTATAAGTTCTTTGATATTTTCTTGGTTATATTAAAAAAAATAGCCCTAAATACATGAAGGTATAAATATCTTGATATTTTACACACTGTCGGGATGGGCTAGGATTTTATTAGCAACAGTGTAATTTTGACTCATTCAAATTGATTTGCTACACTCAAAATGTTTTTGTCCAGTGGAAATTAATTTGATAGTTGTTAGCTCCATGGCTCCATTATCATAATTTAGTCATCAATGGATTATTTTAGAAAGACTCTGGCTAGTAAAGGGCATATTTTTCTTACTCCCAAACAAATCTCTCCTACCACATTGTATGCCACTTATATGGTTAGGGTGTTAGCAAATGATGGGCGGGGTGTTGATGTGGCGCGCAAACCACACGGGGAACACCATGCCGTCCTCCATCATATTCTACGCATGACGTGGTAAATGTCAAAAATGTAATTTATGACTGGTTGCTCTCACAACATTGAAAACATCCATGGTCTTTTGATCTTTTTTGAAAAAGTTATAAGTCATAAGGAGATTAAAATAAGCAATCCCAAACACCCCTTAAGTGTTAATAGGTTAAATCGTCATACCCATTTTATGGTCTAGACGTGTGACCAATAGTTAGTACGTGTTATGTAAATATTCAGACTTTAAGGTTGTAAAACGGAAGTCTTTGATTAAAATATTGTTATATTCAAAAGTCAGGAATTAAACACCCGATGTGGTTACCAAAGAGTTTAACTTGCAAAACTATAATTTACATCAGTTATAACATAAAGACTCCATCTGAGCGATCATGTCATCTAATGGCTAATCACCTATTCCTGATTACATGTAAAACAGTTTATAAAATACGTCAGCAACACGTGCTGATGAATACGTTGACACTAATACATTTTATATACATAGCTCAGAACTTCTACTGCTCGAACGTACTTCAAGAAACTAGAGCTCTCCGGATCATAGGGATTTTGACACGAGAATCGAGATTAAATATCTATAAAGAGAATGAGTTTGAGATGTGAGCCCGATTACGCTATTAATAGGTAAAGTTTTGGGAGGTTTGGTCGCGTATCATGATGGGGTACACAACACTCCATCGCGGAGCACAATGGGTGCCTTAGCCGCCTTTTATTATTTCAATATGTCGCGTAATGGTTGGCTGGCGCGTAGTGCGACGCCGTCACCAGGGTTGAAATGTCAACCCTAGACCTGTCACGTGTCGCCACTTGGCCAATCACGTGGTGCCACAGGTTGACACATGGTGGTACATGTGTCACACGATCGTGGTGACCACGTCGCATATTGCGATGGCCCTGAGCTGGGTCCATCGTGTATCGCGACACTGGCCATGTGTTGTGTTTTGTCTGATACCTATCGCGTGTCACCATGGGTTAATTTTTGTCCCAAACGGGTTTTAACGAGTGTTTTGTCTGATACTTGTGTTTTGTCCGAACACTCGCTTAACGTACGTTGTTAGTTCTAAAACAATAGATCTACATACTTGGTTAAGTCTTACTTAATTTTTATGAGTTATCTCATAACATTTAATATTTTGGAAAGTTGACTTTGAGTTTGACCAATTGTCAAGACCCGAACCAACAACCCGAACACTCGTTAAAACCCGTTTTTAGTATCTTTATTCCAAAGGGACTTGCATTCTTGCATTTTACCCACCTTATTACTTAACATAGATTGAGTAAAATTAAGGTTAGATACTTTAACCCGGTTTCGAGCAAACTTACATTTTAAACGGTTATTATTATAAATTCTTAAATAGTTACATTTTAAACCTTGAACTTTAATTGTTTACTCTTCTCAACAATTATTTTATTTTAATACTTTCAAGACAACCTTTCTAAACCCGAACTACAATGGCGAAGCATTCTTAGGGCCAGGGGTGCCCCCCCTCCCTGTTTTTTTACGCGGTAGTGTAAATTTACCAGTTTTCGTCCGAAATTTTTTATACGTAGTGTAAATTTAGCCGTTTTCGACCTAAATTTTATATACGTAATGTAAAATTTAGCCGTTTTCGCCAGGAAATTTTTATATGCAGTGTAAAATTTAGCCGTTTTCGCTCGAAATTTTTTATACGTAGTGTAGTTTAGCCGTTTTCGACCGAAATTTTATATGCGTAGTGTAAAATTTAGCCGTTTTCGGCCGAAATTTTTTACACGTAGTGTAAAATTTAGCCGTTTTCGCCCAAAAATTTCTATACGTAGTGTAAATTTAGCCGTTTTCGGCCAAAAATTTAAGTTTGTCCCCCTTTGTTTGTGAAATTTTGTATACATTTTGAGTCCCCCCCCCCCCCGGTATCTTAGTCCAAGCTTCGCCACTGCCGAACTACTTTCCTTTTAGGCTTTGTTCGTTAAACCCGTCGTTCCGGGAAATCTTCAAATTATCATCTTTCAAGTTATTACTTGAACGTGAGTACTTTCATACCCTGTTTTTCTATCTTTTATTTTGGGGGTGATATTTCATATTCAACTAAATGTTTTATACTTGAGTCTTAAACCACAAAAGTTATTGTATACCACTACGTGAATATTGGCTTTTTGCCACACACATGCTCTGGGCGGTTTGCCACGCCTCGGTCTAAATGTGTGGCTAAAGGTAGCTTTCGTCACTGATGTAACACAAAGTGTAGACCTTTTAGTATCAAATTATCCTCTGATTTTGGTAAAACTCCATGCAAATTCGTTGTATTCGGTACTTATTTGATTTATTTATGAATTTGCAGGTCCGGGCGCCCGCCCAACGAAGAAACGATGAAAAGTTGGCGTTTTTCAGACAAAAATCAAGAATCTGCCAAAAGTGTATGACCATGCTAAGAAAGTGCATGACCATGCAGAGAGCAGGTGCATGACCATACTGAGCAACTGCACCATCATGCACTTTATGGGTATGATGGTGCACCTTTATGGGAACCCGTGCACATCTGATACCGTGCCAAAGTGCATGATCATGCTAGGAAAGTGCATGACCATGCTCTAAAACGACACCATCATGCACCTTATGTGCATGACGGTGCCACTTTATTGGAACCCGTACACATCTACTATCGTGAAAAAAGTGAAACTGCACCATCATGCACTTTTTGTGCACCATCATGCACTTCCGAGGGCACGAGCCCTTGCACTATCCGATGCCAAGGACAAGATACATTAATTTTGAAAGTGCACTAGCTAGTGCCGGAAATGCATGACCATGCACTTTTTGTGCATGACCGTGCACCTTTTTGGAACCTGCAACTCTGAGCCGCGGAAAGTGAAAGTTTGACTTACCCAAAATAGTGCACGACCATGCACTTTTTGTGCATGACGGTGCACTTTGTCCAGAAGCTTATAAACACTTATTTTCACTTCATTTTGGTGTGTGGAGCCTTGGTGATTCTTTCTCAACCCTTGAAAATTAGTTTATGTGTTCCTTAAGAGTTTGAAGGCTTCCACCATCCTCAAGATCCATCATTCCATTCTTCAATCCCTGCTTGATCTTAGTTTTCATTCCTTTGTTCTTGAATATGTTTTGTAAGCTTATTTCTAGTTTGATTGTAGTTGTATTAAGCCTTATGGGTTAATTACTTTTGCTATCTAGACAATGTTGAAACTCTTAATAATGTGATATATTATATATGCATGATTTTGGTAAAGTGGTTTTCTTTCAAGAATATGATTGAATTTATAAGTTGATATTGATGGTGTTCATGCTTGTTATGTTACATAACCTTGTTAGTTTTGCAAATGTTTAGGCATTCATGTTGGAAAGCTATGTTCTAGATGTTTTTTTGTAAACTTTGAATGTTCATGAAATCTTTGTTTACATTACTAAGTTAGGAATGACTAGTAAAAATTAACTTGGTTATATAATTATTGATGAGTATGAAACCCTGCACTTAATATTGGAAAATTGATGAATGTTGTTATGATTCTTGACTTGGTGATGACTTGCTAGTTAAAGTTTCATAAGTTTAATTAATTTCATGAATTTGGCTACTTTAGTATAATCTTAGGTGGTTAGAATGTTGTTCATGCTAGCTTTCCTTTGATTATGAGACTTTGTTGTTTTGACAAACAAGTTAGTATATGTTTATCTCTTGATTGAAAACCCATCATGATGATTATTTGCTAGTATTAGGTTGCTTTATTGTAATCTAGTATTTATATTTAGATTCATGATGTTTTACCATATTATTGCTATTTTATCATATTAGTAGAGTGGATTCATGTCTAGGTAGTTTGTTGGATTGATTATATTCTTGTGTTTTTACTTGCTTATTTTCATTATATGCAAATTTAGTTAATTAAAATTCAACTTAAGATTTACTTGTTCGGTTGGTCATTTACAAAGATTTAGTACTAGAAATTTTTCGTGTCCATGGATTGATACTCGGTTCTTGCCAACACTTTATTACAAACGATAGGTATACTTGTCTTTCGTGTGTGGTTTAGTTTTAGGTGAAAACCTATTTTAAAACCCGATTCGTGTGGAACTTTTATTTAAATCTTTATATATATATTCACACACGTCAGTCACACATTTGTTATTCATGTGACAAAAAACGCACATGTTAGAACTAAAAACACACATGTTAGAACCTTTAGCCACATATATTAGATTCGTGTGACAAAAAACACACATGCTGGAACCTTTAGCCACTCTTATTCAATTTGTGTGACAAAAAACGCAGCTGTTAGCTACATTTTCACAAAAAATGTGATATTTATTAGCCACACTTAATAAACTGTGGCCAAATATTATCTATGCTTACAGTAATTTGTTAATGATGTGGCTAAAGCTAATATATAAGGCCACACTTACGGGTATATGTGACCATAGAGTATTGTTTGTTAGCCACTTATAAGTTTTATGTGTAGCTAAAAGTTAACGGTGACATTAAGACAAAGCGTGTGATTATTAGTAGTTAATGGTCACACTTTAATTGTTTAATACGTGGCTAAAATTTAATAAATATGGTCACACTTAAAGGTTTATGTGACCATATAACATTGTTTGTTAGCCACTTATAATATTTGATGTGTGGCTAAAAGCTAATAGCGACAGCAAAACAACAAATGTGACTATTATTAGTTAATGGCCACACTTTATGCTTCATGTGGCCATCATCTTCACCTCCTCCCAATTACAAACCTAATTCATAAACATCGATTGAAGCTCGATACTCTTCTTCATCACTTTGCTTCTTTCTCCAAACTTCATCAACCATCATGCGATCAAATCTAACGGGGGTTTTAAACATGATTAATTAGAACCCTAGAGATGTGATAAACATGTTATGGTTTGAGTTTTGTTGAGAACAGTTGGCTGACAGATTCGTTCTCGTTTATTGATTGGTCTGTAACTCGATGTTAAACAATTATTATTGATTGATTCTTGATTTTCGGATATAGTATTCTGAGTCTAGTTTCCAGAAAGGTAAATTTTGTAATTTTTGGATTAGTGTTGAATACCTTTTATGATTTTACAAAAACACATGTCAAAGCTGATACGGGGAGTTATATTCTGGTCCATTTTTCGGACACCATAACTCCCTAATGACAAACCTAAACATGTTGGTTTCACTTCTGGAACTTAGTATTATGAGTTTAAAAGAAAACTCAATTGGTCTTACACAATTTGGTTTAATGAGTTGATAGAACCATTAAATTAGTTTTTGTTGCTCAATCTGCTGAACTGTTAGTACCTATCTGTAATGGTTGAATTATTTTGAGTTTTATATGCTTGAGAAAAATATAATAAAAATTGTTTGAGAAACCTGATTCATATGTCATACTGTGGTACGTTTTGTAAAATTTATCCTTAATCTTTTCTTTGTGAATAATATCAGTTTGTACATGCCAGAATCTGTCTCGTGAACTGAATGATCATAAGCTAAGTTGTATGATGAATATTTGGTTGCTTTGCCATGATATGATGTGTGGATACATGTTAGGACTTTCGGTACTGTTAACATTACTTATTATCTCCAACGATTCGTCAGGTCAAGTTTGTGTTTGTGTGTGAGTTCATACGTGGGTTTTAGAGTCATGTGTTGTTGAACATACTCTCATAACTTAAAACACTTGTACTAGGTAACAGTTAGCGAGTCAAATGCATTCATTTGGTTTTGAGAAAACTCTGTTACACGCGACACCAAGCTTTGGATTGAAAACACGGACATACTTGCATATGGTTTTGAAAACACTAAACATTTGCCAATACTTGTTTTCTGGATTGAAAACACAAAACGTTTTGAAGTATTGGTTATGTAACCTGCTGAAACGGGCAAAAACGAGCTGAACTGCTGATTTTTTATTGCTGAATTGCTGCAAAACTGGTCAAAACGCGTTGAAACGATCTGTTAAGTGCTGAAACGAGATGAAAAATTGCTGAAACGGACTGAAAAATCGCTGAAACGAGCTGTTTAACATGATGTTTGCTGTAAAAACGAGCTGTTACGTGCTGAAACGAACTGAAAACTTGCTGAAATGAGCTATTTAACATGTTCTTTGCTGTTAAAACGAGCTGTTAAGTGCTGAAAGGAACTGAAATATCGCTGAAACGAGCTGTTTAGCATGTTGTTTGCTGTAAAAATGAGCTGTTAAGTGGCAAAACGAACTGGACTAGAGCATTAACTTTAATGATAAAAATAAAACATTTCCTCTGTTGTCCTTGTTAAAAAAAAGACCCAAAACCCGTTTTGACCCGGACCAGTTATGACCCGGACCTTTTGACCATGACCCGTTCCGGACGAACCATAACAACCTTTTTTTTAGTTGACCCGTTCCAACCCTGACACGTTTCGACCCTAACCCGTTCCGACCCATAACCCGTTCCGACCCAACCCAGCCCATTTGCCACCCCTATGTTTAATGTATATTGACGGGTTAGGCGAGTAGTACCTCTTAAGACACAATTTAAAATTATATGCATAATGGGCCATTAGATATTTCAAGGCCCAATATGGCCCATTAGGACATGTATGACTTGTTTTATCTATTATGGTCTAATATGACTCCCTATAACACAATATAACCCTTAAATATCTAATGTTACATATCACATGCCATAATAGGCCACTAAGAGATTTCAAGCCCTAATATGGCCCATTAGAGCAACTATGACATGAAAAAGGCTATAATGGGCCACTAACACCAACAAGGCCCAATAAGACCAATTGGTGAAAGTATCACATGTTATCGGCCATTAACATCTAACTATGACTAATGACGTTCCTATACAACCTTCTTAGAGCAACTATGATGTGATAAAGGCTATAATGGGCCACAAACACCAGTTAAGGTCCAATAAGTCCCATTGATGAAAGTATGACATATTATTGGGCGTTAACCAAACTATGACTCACTAAACTCATATTCAACCCTTTTAGAGCAAGTATGATATGATAGAGACTACAATGGGTCACTAACAACAATCAAGGCCCAAGACGGCCCATTAATGCAAAGTATGACATGCTACTAGGCTTTAACACCAACTATGAGTCACTACACTCCTATACAACATGTTAAATTAACTATGACATGATATAGATATATTGGGCCATTAACAACAATCAAGGCCCAATATATTCCATTAACAAAAGTATAACATCTTATAGGGCGTTGACTCATGACTATGGCTCACTACACTCATATACAACCTCCTTGTAGCGACTATGACATGATAGGTGATATAATGGGCCACTAATACCAATCAACGCCATTTGATGAGACCAACTATGACTCACTACACTCCTATACAACCTTTTAACGTAACTATGACATGATAGAGACCATACTGGCCATTAACAACAATCAAGGTCCAATAAGGCCCATTGATGAAAGTATGACATATTATTGGGCGTAACCAAACTATGACTCACTAAACTCATATTCAACCCTTTTAGAGCAACTATGATATGATAGAGACTACAATGGGTCACTAAAAACAATCAAAGCCCAAGACGGCCCATTAATGCAAAGTATGATGGCCAACTATGACTCACTACACTCCTATACAACCTGTTAACGTAACTATGACATGAAAGAGACGATATTGGCCATTAACAACAACCAAGGCCCAATATGGCCCATTAATAAATGTATGACATGTTATCGGGCGTTGACACATGCCTATGGCTCACTACACTCATATACAACCCTCTTGTAGCAACGGGGACATGATAGATGCTATAATGACCACTAATACCAACCATGACTAATGTCACTCCTATACAACTCTTTTAGAGCAACTGTGACATGATAGATGCTATAATGGGACACTAACACCGATCAAGAACTAGTATGACCCACTAATGAAAGTATGGTTTATTGGGTGTTAACACTGATTACTACACTTTTATACAACTCTTTTAGAGCAACTATAAATATCACTTGTATTTATTTTATATGTTTTTATATTTATCATACAATTTCTTATATTATTTAAGGTTTAATTAGTTGTTATATATATATATATATATATATATATATTTACACTAACAAATCTTTATTTTAATTATTAAAAATAAATTAAATTCATATTTAGTTCATATTAATTTCACTTCCCTCAAAATTTCAAATTAAATTCAACCCCCTCTTTTCTTCAAAAAATTTTGAATTACCCTCCATTCTTAAATTTAATTTGACCACATATTTAACCTACCTTTTTTTCTTTCTCTTTATTCCTTCTTATTATTCTTCTTCTTCATCTCTTTACACCCACCATAATCCTCAATCATTAATTCTCTAACTCGCTCAATTCTTAACCAAATCTTTTGATTACGGGCTCTAATCTAACTATTTTTGCACGAGGAATTCACGTGTGGTGTCGGTTTCCATCAATTCTATCTCGATTTTTGCCAGATACTTGTTGAGTGTGAAGAACCCTAAGAAAAAAGTTTGGGGATTTTCAATTTTAAGTGTTATTTCTTGTAATTGAAGCTTAGTACATCTTCTTTCATCGCTAAAAAGTATGTATTTCACTTGTTTGATGACAACAGTTTGCTGACAGATTCGTTTTCGTTTATTTATTGGTATGTAACATGATGTTAAACGATGATTACTAAACGATTTTTGATTCTGGGATATAGCACTATGAGTCTAGTTTCCAGAAAGGTAAAGTTTATAATTTTTTGACACGTTTTGAATAGTTTTTATGATTTAACAAAAACACTGGTCAAAGCTGATTCGGGGAGTTATATTTTGGCATGTGTTTCCGACACCATAACTCCCTAATGAGAAAACCAAACGGGGTTTTTCCAGTTCTGAAAGTTAGTATTATGAGTTTTGAAGACAACCCAATTGGTCTTGCACAATTTAGATTAATGAGTTGATATAACCATTAAACAAGTGTTTGTTGCGCAATCTGCTGAACTGTTGGTACATACTGTAATGGTTGAATTATTGTGAGTTTTGTATGTATGAGAAAAATATAATACAATTGTTTTGAGAAACCTAATTCATATATTCAACTGTGGTAAATTTTTTAGAATTTATACTTAATCTTTTCTTAGTGAATAAAATCAGTTTGTACATGCTATAATCTGTCTCGTGAACTAAGTGATCATAAGTTAAGTTGTATGATGAATGTTTGGTTGATTTGCCATGATACGATGTGTGAATACATTTTAGGACTTTTTAGTACAGTTGACATTGATTATTATCACCAACGAGTCTTCGATTAAAGTTTTTGTTTGTGTATACATTATGTCTAATGTGACTGTGCGTGATAGTCATCGTGCTTTGAGGTTTCGCCTCACATTAACCCTTTACTAGTTATGATGCTAATATTTTAACAATTTTAGGTTCAAAAAGTTAGAGCCGAAATGGAAAAAGATGAAAGGAAGTCAAGAAATGAGTTTATGAGAAAGTTTGAGATCGGTAGTAATTAGTATTAGTTTCAAATATTTTGAATTCATAACTTATTAGTGAAGGTTTGTTAATGTAAACTTGTTTTGAATTTATGTTATTGGGTTTGTTAAACTTATGAAATAGCCACATTTATCTATGTGTGACCAAAAGTATGATAATAGCCACACTTTATATTACAAAAGCATTATGTGTGACAAACGGTAAGACAATGGCCACACCACAAACTACAAAAGGGTGTTTGAGTGGCAAGTTCACATTTTTAGCCACATTGATAATAACCTCCAGTGTCTATATGATATGATTGGCCACACAATACATCACTATGTAGACGAAAAGTTTGACAATAGCCACACTTTAAATTAGGAAAAATATTATGTGTGACAAACGGTAAGACAATGGCCACACCACAAACTACAAAAGAGTGTTTGACTGGCAAGTTCACATTTTTAGCCACATTGACAATAACCTCCGGTGTCTATATGATATGATTAGCCTCATAGTTTCTCACTATGTGTGTGACGAAAAGTTTGACAATAGCCACACTTTAAATTACGAAAAGCATTATGTGTGACAAACGGTAAGACAATAGCCACACTATAATCTACAAAGGAGTGTTTGAGTGGCAAGCAAACATATTTAGCCACTTTTAATGTAATATCTAGTGTCTATATCATATAATTAGTCACTCTATTATTAATTTTAAGTGGCCATTTCTTTGCTATATCCACATGGTATAGGTCACAATGCAAGCTTAACACAACCCTATTGGCCACATTATTGTAAAATTCATGTGGCTGAAATAATAATTCATGTGGCTATATACGTGCAATGGTCACTCATAGGAAATAGTCATGTGGCCATTTTCTATCGTTAGCCACACTTATTGGAGAGGCTTCTTGATGGCCAGCAACTAATGCCTGTACCCTTTAGCCACACTTATTACCACATAAGGCTACTAAAAACTGTGTGTGGCCATATCATACCCACGGTATCGCGACCTTTGGCCACATATGACCAGAACAAAATGTGTGTGGCTAAAAGCCTACAGCCACACTTTTTTCGTGTGGCCGAAGGTCAATTTTCACGTAGCGTACTTGAATAATTGTTCGATTTGGTGTTCTATAATTCTATGCCTATGTGTTTATCGCTTTTGGTTGGTTGATCTATAAATCCTAGACTACTTGGCATCCCATTGTAGCAAGGTGTCGTTAACGTAACGCAATTAACGATAACTATTAAATCCTAGACTATTGGCATCCCCTTATAGTTAGGTGTCGCTAACGTAAATTTATTAGCGATTTTATCCAAATTATTGCTTTTATTTATTGTTTCGTATACGAGTTTTGAGGATCTTTCATACTTTTATCTATATGCTCAAACTTATGAATTGCTCACCAACCTTTGTGTTGATAAACTTTATTATATGAAATGTTACAGGTTTACATCTTGGTTGATTATGGAGATTGAAGAAAACGTCACAAATACCTTTAGGATATTAGCAAAAATGAACAATATTCAATTTGCTATATTTTTGTGATATCCTGTTATGACTATTTATGTTTATCTATTATGTGACATTTTCGATGTTTTGAAATGAAATGAGTTTGTTAAATATTGTCGCTTTAATTAGTGTCATTTGCTTATGGGCAATCGTTACACCTCGGCATGTTCAGCCGCCTTTGTCGGGGTGTGACAACTGTTCAGTCGATTGTTTTTAATGGGAATTTGATTGTTTTCTCAAGAATTCAATCCTGAGATGAACAAGTTAATCGAATTGCCTTTCATCGAACATCCCAGGTTTAAGAAAATATCAGAAGGGTTCTCGTTCAAGAAATGAAGAAATCGATCTCAATTCGTGGCTACGACGTTTCTGTTAAATCATAAATGAATTTCCGTTTCATCATAATTCTCTTACCACAATGGGAGACTATCTGATTCTTTTTGTGGGTATAAATCAGATTGAATTTTATTTCAGTCAATCGATTGGAAGCAAATGACTTAGAATCTATGTCACACCCCGAATTAGGGCCTATGCGTGTGACCAATAATTGGTACATGTTTTGTAAATATATTAGAGTTGCGGACTATTTAGCGGAAGTCTTTATTTATAATAAAAAATTGATTTATTTGGAAAGCTTCTCGGATAATAAATACCCAAGTTTTTGATTTATAAACTTTGTTTGATTTTACAAATCATGCTTAAATCTTGTTTACCATATTTTAATAATTTAAAATTGAGTCATCTCTACCTTGCGAACATCTATTTCCTTCAATGACTATAATTCCTTGTTACCTTGCTAATCTGTTTCCCTGAAATGTGAGGGGAAAATACGTTAGTGATATATTGATGAACCGCTGACTCTAAAAATATTTGATAAATCTTTTGATTGATAAGATAGTTTTCATGTACCACTTGTCATACACACACAATTTCGGTTCTCCGGGAAGTGATGCCCATTGGAGAACTTTTATTATGATATCTAGCTAGCTTGCGGCCACGTAGCCTTGATTGATAGACTAGACAGATTATGTTTGGATCCAGACACATGTGTACTTGGTCTGAGTTGCTTTTATTTTCTATCTTGTATATAATAGGGATCACGCAATCCCTTAACTCTTTGTATGTTAGAGATCACGTAATCTCATATAAATATTTGACTGACTTTGTTAAGATAAACAACCCATTTATCTTGACTGATTTAAAAAGGTTTAACGTATTCACCTGTGATTGTCTTTTCTAAATGATGTGGTGATCTCGTTTGAAAACCTTTATGAATTATTGATTATTAACCTATAAACAAATAGGTTTGAAAATACCCGGATCGTCTCTTGATCCCACTACAGACATTTAGTCTGGTTTTGATAGCTTTAAACCTTAATTGATCATTTGTTTGAATAAAATATTTTGGATATGAATTATTTCTCTTTATTTGTCAATCATGTCCTGAGTTTCTTATTCGTGAAGGAACATCTATAATAGATTTCTTCTTCAATAAGAAATGGCATTGGTCAATAACCTTTGTATACAAATTCTTATGTTTCATACTCATGAAGAAACACTATTTTGAGTATACCATTTGTATGTAAACTTTTACTTTTCTTAATCATAAATAAACATTTCAACTATACCATTTATATGTAAAACTATATGTTTCTTATTCATGAAGAAACTATATTTTAGCTAAAACCTTTGTATATATAATTTTTGTATTTCTTAATTATTAAGAAATATCGTTTTAATTAATACATTTTAATTTAATCAATGTCTAGGCTATACACCCGACTAAGGTCCAGCCATGTATATGATAATAATAAAATAATAATTTAAGCGAAAACCCTACCTCACATGGGTTTTCGGAGTTAGACGCTTAAGAGTATTCAAGTAGCATTTTACTCTCTATCGCGTACTAGCGTTAAAACCGTCGGAACTTTGGAACTTGGCACGTACTACGACGTTGGCACACTTCCCGAGGTAATGTGTGTGTGTGTGAGAGAGAGAGAGAGAGAGAGAGAGAGTGATTGGTGTGAGGTTGGAGTGTGCCGTGAACCCCTTTATATAGGTTGATTTCTCAGCCAATCGCGTACCGCGATGGCCTCTTTAAGGCTGTCATCGCGTATCGCGATGACTCAACATATTCAGATAATGCCACGTGCTGACATGTGGCTTGCCACGTGGTGGACACACGTCAACGGTAATTTAACCTGGTCATCGCGTATCGCGATGGGCTAAGGTTTAGGGTCGTCGCGTATCGCGACACCGCCCTTTCTAGGATTTGGTGTGACATCTATCTTGTAACGCGATGGCTCCTTGGTTATTCCCGTCGCGTATCACGATGGTTTAGTATATCCGAATTTTCATTTTTATTCCGTTTACTTTAATAACTTGTCATGTCTTGTCCTAGCTCACATTTTTAAAAACAATAAGGTGGCTCACGGCGATGCGAGCGTACGAAGTGCAAAGTGTGCCATCAAAGCGCCACATTGCGCCTATCGCCTGAGCCCGTGCCAGTTCGCGTCGGCTGCTTCGCACCCTCTGCTAGGATCACTGGGTGCATGCTAGGCATAAATGAATATCACTATGTAAACTCTTCTTCTTATAAAGAGTTTCCAAATCGTTCTAACTTGGGATGAGTTTTATCTTTCTTATTTATATCCATGTAGAATGTTTCCACTTTCTTCCATTTTTCCATGTGGGATGGGTTCTTTTTCTCATTTCCTTAATATAGGACGGAATTCTTTATGAAATATTTTTATTTTGTTATTACCTTAACATTAAATGTTTTTATAAATTTTTTTCTATTACTTGTCTTGAGAATATTTTTTATCCTTCAACTTTACTAAGTTATTAAATTTGGATCAAAATTTAGGGACAAAGAGGAATTGAATGAATTTTTTTAGAGCCTGAGTCATTGAAATCAGAATGTGCAGATTTCTTGGCTGTAGTGATTCTAAGCATAGAGGTTCTAACTGAATTGGAAATAGGACTTAAAAATGCGGTGCGATTCATTTTTTTTAATTTTTGGTTCTAATAAAAAGTCATAAAAACATGACAGGGTCTAATTAAAATTCGGAAAGACTCTTGGTCAAGGAAGGTTAGTTTTGTTTAAAAACTAAAGGGTTCCATAAATGTTTGTTTCTAGGTTTGATCATTTGAGAATATACAAATTGTTTGAATCAAGAAGAGCTGCTTTTGTTTTTGAAAAGCAAACAGGTAAGAAAAGTATGAGAATAGTTGGCTTAGGCAAACAAGAAAAACTTGTAAACTGTCATTCGTTGAAACAAACAGTTTGTTTTGATTTTCTTTGTAAAACTCGTATACTATTCTTTGTAATTAACGATTGGGTTTGTTACACTTTGTGACCAATAAACCCGCATATCGTTTGCGCTTAGAATAGTTGGATTACGCTACAGATAAACCTGTTTACAGTTGTTAGTTGAGACAAACAATTGGTTTTGGCTTGCCTGATTGTAAAACATGTGTATTCTTCCTGGCATATAACAACTGGTTTTGATTCACTCTGTCATTTTGTACCGTTATGTATTAGAGTAGTTGGTTTAAGTTGTGTAGCCAACTGAAAAACATGTGTATTGCTGTTAGTTGAGACGAACAATTGGTTTTGATTTGCCTTGGAAAACCCATGTACTACTAAAGAAATTGTTTGGTTTTGATTCACATTGTGACTGAAAAACCCGTGTACCGTGGTCATTAGTAACAATTGGTTTTGAATCGCTTAGGGACCGAAAAACTCATATACCGCCGATATTGAAATAGATGGTTTTGAAAATTTGTATATGTCTGGAGTTAACAGTTGGTTTTGATTCGTCTTAAGTTTTTAGGCGACCGAAAATCATTGCATTGTTATAATTAAAGGCTGATTAGTTTGATCAAAAACTATTGAAGTTGATATCAAACTAATGGTTGGTTAATTTGATTAGAAAGTATGAAGTTGATATCAAATTAATCGCATGTAACGATTGACATCGATTTGATCCGAAACTAATAATGTTGAAATCAAATTCGATCCGAATAGTTGGAGTTGTAACATATTTTCCATATAAATTCTCGAATTTAGCTACGCGTTTATGAAAAGGACAAAGCTCTAAGTTGAAGGAAAATTGGCATCGCAAGCTGTTCATGGTGCTATTTTTCAATATAGAAGACGTTAGATGTGGTTAGGGTAGAGGTCATGAACAAGCCTAAAAATATGAGATGAAAGAATGTTGAATTAGATCTTGAAGGCGAAGAAGATGAAGACCCTCACTTAAACTGAGTTTAGAGAGAGAGAGAGAGAGAGTTGAAATTAAAATAAACTTATGGATATAAGTGTCAATATGTTAAAGTATATTTAGGGTTAAAATAGTATATTGTAACTAGGAAGGGTTTGTCTATAATTAGTAGTAGGTATTATACGGTGTTTACTACAAAACATCAAGATGTTTTGGATCAGTGATTCGCTTTATAATATAAAGCGTCGATTCTAAAACAAGTTGTTGGACGGTTTGCTTTAATGAAATCATGTTTGTGTTAAACGTTCTTGTTCAATTGTGAATTGCCCTTTGAATACCGATAATGGAAATGGTCTGGACCACACGGGTCATTCTCCATCTGTTTAAAATATCTAGTCGTTGAACGTGGTGGAATGGTCTGGACCACGCATCCATTTTACCATTTATATATATATATATATATATATATATATATATATATATATATATATATATATATATATATTTACACTAATTTTTTACACATAATCACAAAACTGTATCACAAACCTTCGTTCTTAACCCAAAGAAAAATACTCTGCCAAATTGATCTCAAACCGAATAATTTCACAAACCTTGAAGTAACAGGATGTATCTATGGTGCCAACATTACCTACATTAATAACAAAAACAAATGCATTCTCAATCAAAACAAACACCGCTACCCGTAGATGATATCCAAGAGGTCTTACTAGAACCAAATCCACACAAGCAAAAAAGAAAAAAAAAGACGAGAAAGTTAGTTGATAAAGAGCAAGTAGCAACATCTGGTAAAGATAAAAGTATAAGTTAGATGACGGTTGAGGAAAACCCTTTGGCATGAGCTTGGGTTGATGAATCAGAGAATCCAAAGAAAGGTTTGGTAAAGTTAAGTATAGTAAGTTATAGTTTAAAATTTGATTATTTTTTAAGCTTTTTTTATAACTTGAAATTGTTTATTTTAACTGGATAATGCATAATGGGGACCGTGTTTTTTAGGAGAGCATAACAATAAAATTCTACAAGTAATCGTGGTATCGTAAGGACCATTATCTAAATGGAACGTAGAGGGAGATGAATAGAAAAATAATGGGGTTTAATTGTTTTAACAACAACGCTCTCAACATTTGAAATGGTAGTAGTAGCGACACTTATGTTTACAAGTTGACGAACAAGCGATATGTCTCTAAGCATATAAATGTCTTTCCATACCCGATATGTTGGGATATTGCTAGGGTTTGTCTGAACTATTTCTGGTGTCGAATGATGTTGAGTCAACGAAAAGGACCAAAACATCTAAAAGTAGAGACTTTAGCAAATGTAGTTTCGATGAACATTGCAGCGTTGACCTTAATGTTTTGGAGGTTGAAGAACCGATGGTACAACAACTTCCCAACAGGAGGGACAAAGCAAAGGTGGGATCCTCAAAAGAAATGAAGATCCCAAATTGGAAGCTATAAAGGATGGATTTGCAAAGTATAAGATTTACAAATCCAGAAAATGTGGTTGAAAGAGAAGTTAAGCTATTAGGGGGCTAAAATATAAAGATAAAAGATCCATTTAAAGGAAAAGCTTAGCGATTAAGAGGCCGAGTGAAAAGATTTCAATATCATAACGCGGAATATTGACCATTAATTTTACTATATCGCCTCGAAGTGGCGTTCAAAAGAGAAAAATCGTAGAAAAATATGGCCTAACAACCTAGTGTTTTTTCAGTTTATAATATGTTTCTTTTTAATTAAATGCAATGTAGTTTTCACTTTTTTTTAAAAAAAATTATATTAGATCATTTTATTAAATACTATCTTGAAAAACATTATAAATATTAAATATAAACTATATTGAAAAGAAAAAGGATTGAACATAATTATGTGTATAACTTAGGTTAAGTGGTAAGGTTGAGTGGTGGAGATTACTAGTATATTGATCCATTTTAATATGGTCTAAATAAAACCCAAAAGGCTTTCACGAAAGTAACAAAACTTGGATTTAGAAAGACTTTAACTTAAGCGTATGGGAAAATGATAGTTCTTAAGAAATAGCTTTCATTTCCATTGAATGCATAAAATTTATGCCAACAAATAATGTATACACGTCCGGGCATGATGGCCACTAAAAGGCCTAGGCTATTGATTATCCATATAAGGTGGGTGGATGAAAACACTTGTTGGAGATTCAGATACCCATCCCTTGCAAAGGTCTTGGGAAATTATTGAGAGTTTAAACTTTAAGTACTCCACGTACCATCCAAGGACCATCCATGTATCTGTTGAAGTATTTAAAGACAGTATATTATACTGCATGTGGGTAGGAAGTAGTGTACGTATGTAGATATACACCTGACCTAGGTATGTAAACCAAAACGCTTCTAGTCTAACTGTATCAGTGACTACGAATCAAAAAGATTTTACCTATTAGTTTGGTATTTTTCGGTGCTTAGATTTATTACAATCTGACGTCAAAATTTCGAGTCAGGTTTAGGTTCGGCTTTTTTTAAAAAAAAAATTGTCAATAAACCCTAAATGCACAAATTTAACACAATCAACACATAATTTTAAACATAAACATATACATCTAAGTTGAAATATATTAAAATTACGCATACATCATAAATGATAAACATAACAATCAAACAAAAACTATCCTTGACTTTTTTACTCATATTGGATTTGAAAATCGAAATCAAAGATAGATGATTATAAATGACTTAGGAGGGTCGTCGCCGCCGATTTGGTATGATGGTGCTGGAATCGACACTTGATGGTCGTGGAAGAGGCTAAAGGCAATGCCAAATGATCAGACATTAGGCTTTTTTTAATTTTGTTGAATTTCACATTTTATAATTATTATTTAGATTTTATATGTTAATTGGGTTATTTTTGGATCAATTAGTAATGATTTATATAGTTTCTTTAAAGGTATATATAAAAAAATGGTACTTTACAAAAAAAAATTCACAATATGTGGATTCAAATCATTTTTCTTAAATGATAATGGGTTTACTTGTAAAAAATGGATAGGGTCGTTCATTAATAGGGTACTATATATACGTATATATAAAACTCAAAAAAGATTGGGTTCGGTTAACCCGATCACACAAGCCTAGCTCCACCTCAGAGCGCTATCAAGGTATGTTGGAATGGTGCCTCTCCTCATAAGATATGATTGAGGGTTCAAATTTTATTATGGATAAAATAATATGGATTTAAGAGTATGATTAGCAGGTGTGTTAGGCGTTAAAAATATCTATGGATGTATTACGCATCATTTATATAAAGGTATTTATGTACAAAGGGTTAATGGTAGCTTAATCCTTAATATTTCACCAATTTAAGGTTTTCTTATCTTTTTATTTATGTATTATTGTTGTACTGATGTTTTAATTTTAAAATCTTAAATATATATAGACGAAAACTCTAAAAGCTCTTTGGTCGTACCTTACATACTCTCAAGCCACCAGATTGTTTTATTTGTAAATGAAGACGTCTAATGCGTTTAACCCGAATTTACGGGTATAGATCACAAAACCCATATATGCTTTAAACGAGTTATAGCATTTTATTAAATTAAAATTTAATTTAACCAAAAATTTGGTATGCAAATCATATAAAACAGGGTTTGGATATATTAAAATTAATATTCGTTTTTTTTAATTTATAATTAAGAAACAGTTTTATAATAATAAAAAAACTAGCGACCATGAGTCGCACCAAACCCGAATAACTTTTAAACGAGCTATAACATCTCATTTATTAATGAAACTCTTTCATTATCAAATCCTAATATAATTCTCACTGTAAATTTAATTATATTAGTGATTCTTTTCTAAACTTAAATGCAACGTTCACAAAACAATGTCCAAATTGTGACAAATGAATGTAAACGAATAAATATAAAATTTAGAATATGATCTAGTCAATGTTTCATTCAAAAGCGAATATAACCTAATGTAAATGGATCAAAATAGGTTCAAATTTATTATTAACTTTTTTACAATAAATAAAACTAAAAGCCAAAAATATATATTTACAATTTATAAACGAAAAATATAAAACCTCGAATACAATGAATAAAAGTTATTATATTAGACTAGTTTTTAGGACCCGTGCTTCGCGATGGGACCGTTAAATCGAACAAAAAAACATAACTAAAAACGTTAAACCACCTCGCTGCAAGCCGACACAAAGTCAGTCTGTATCAAGTTACGATATTAAAACTAAACAAAAGAAATAAACCTGTTAATGCCAAAATACCACAAATTATCATATGTAGAACAAAAAAAATGGCACATTACAGAAATTCGGTTAGTATTAGCGTTACCAACACAAATTTGTAAACATATATTAGTAAGCCAATATAAATATTATAAATGTGAGGTATCAAACATTGAAACGCGGATAAAACCGTGTGACGATAGGATATTTTGAATCACGAAAAAAGTTCCGGTTATTGTAAAGACGAACTATATAAAATAAGAAAATCGTTTAACCGGCAAGTAAAACATGTAAAACCCATACTTGCCGAAGTTTTGTGTTTAAAAATGTAGTTTGTTAAATATTTTAGTTAGTTAAAAGAAAAATAAGATAGAAAAAAACCATTATTTTATTTGTAGAATTATGATCAATGATTTAATAGTTATAATAATTAATAAAATATTAAAGTATTAAATAGTAAAATGAATAGTAGGAATGTGAGGAGTATAAAATCCTCTATTTAATATATATATATATATATATATATATATATATAGGAGAGATATTTTGAAAACTTGATGAGTTGTAAAAACTTTAAGAACTCAATTATGGACCACACATTTAATTAAATGAGTTTGAATATGTGGTTGAAATTAAATTTGATTAAAAAATAAATCAGGAGAGAGAATAAGTACTTTTGTTGATTACACAAGTTTAAACTTTAGTTACACATGTGTAAAAAGTCGATTCGGTGTGTAAAAATTTACGGTAAATTTTTGTACATTACTTACACTTACGTATTACACATGTGTAAAAAAAATTCGAAAAAAAAAATTGTTACGTTGAGTTCTTTCGAGTTCTTAAAGCTCAAAGCGGTTCTCAAATTATTATTATTATAATTTGTAACTATTTAAATGGGTCACAATATTTTTCTTTTCTTTTAAGAAAAGAGAAACATATTGAGTCATTTGAATAGTTACAAAATGTTGCAACTAAATACACAAAATCTAATTTACAACAGTTTGATCTTAAACCTTTTATTATTATTATTATTATTATTATTATTATTATTATTATTATTATTATTATTATTATTTTGTTTAAAACAAACATCTGGATCTTCTTTGATTCCTTTTTCAAAAAGAATTCTTATTATAAGAGTTTTGAGTTGTTGTATGATATATAGTATTTGTTTACGTTTTCATTCTAAACAAAAAAGGTTCAGTCTCAAATATTTTGTACACATATTTTGCAAAACTTCATTTAGCTTGTAAGATTGAGTGTTATAAATTTATAATGACCATTTGTAAATTGTGTTTTCTTATGTACTTCATCGATATAAGACTAGTCGTAGCGAAGAGCATTAGAACGCTAACAATTAGTATGTGGCTACTAAGACTTTGTGAAAACACCATTACAGATACTTTCTTTTTTCGGGTCACCCCTCTTTACTCCTTTGCCTTAATGGCGAGGACATTTTCCACACCCCTTCAACAACTAATTTCTTTTAGAAAAAATATTGTATGTAATTTACCATCTCGGGAAAGCTGTTTTCTACTACTTGGCATTAAGAGAAGTTGGATAGCTCTGTAAGCTGTCAAGGAGGTGACTTATATGATTCACTCTCTACTTTGTCAGAATTCACTCTTTAATTCTCTCGTACGTTATAAAAAATGGGTCTGCGACCCAACTTCTTAGGAGGTGGATGAAGCAGTGATACTCGAAGTTGTTCGAATTAGGGGTAAAACTTTTAGTCAAGCGTGGCCAAACATCATGACCGGAAACGCCTAAACGACCACCACCAATATAACATTTGAAGCGGGAAGCTTGGTTTCTAAACACAGACCGTTTACTCGGATTTACATAAGAACAACAAATCGATATCGATTTTTCTTTTCTCAAAACAGGATTTCTCATTTACTACCCGAAGATCGTGCTATATTCGAGCAATGGAAAACAAAATATGTGACAAATATCGTGTTAACGAGTAGTAGCTTTTTATTTTTTTAAATGCTATGATTTTAACTAATCAAAGTTAAACCTGCCCTGAAAATCTTATTCCGAGTTTCTTTTTTTTCCCTTATTTCAAGCATCACTTTATTTTCCTATGTGCTTGAAACATTTGTTTTATTAAAAATTTTATAGTGTTCTATTATGTGGTTTTATTATTTAAATTATCATATTTGTTGAATAATAAATATTACCTAAATAGAAAAATGATTGAATAATAATATCAATAACCGCCACACTTGATTTAAAATGGACATTAATGAATTTATTTTGGCTACATATGACGCCTTAAATCAATACATAATTTTCACATGATATCTAACTAACTTAGCTATCTAAATTCCAAATTGAATTTTAAATCAACAATTTCCAAAATTATAATTTACACATAATAAGTTATTTAATTGTAATACTACTACCATTTATATAATTACTAATAAAGTTACAAATACAACTTTAAATGTTGTATTAATAATATTTTTAGATATTTATGAATTATAAATTTATTTTATTTATCATTATTTATATCTTATGAATCCATAAGGTATCATATTATGTCTATTATTAAATTTGATTTTTTTGTTGCATTTTGTTAATCACCCGTGTATTTCACGGATATCCTAGTTTAGTACTATAATTCATAATTAATGTATTAATTAAAAAGTTGGTTGACAGTGTTGTTAGCTTCAGCCTTAGCGTAATTTATTTAATTCTTTTATATAAGAATTATTGTTAGTTCTTGTTATATCTAGTATTGCTGGTGTAGTCGAGAATATAATATATGGATACGATTTGGCAACGCTATAAGGTGGTGTAAACTATGCTTTGTTGAATATCATACTGTCTTTTAAAAAAAGAAAAGTTGAACTTGGGTTTTAAATATCGATGCAATCAAAATTAACTCCATAAAGAGGCCTTGAGTTTGAAACCAATATCAGTGAGAATTGAAGATGTGCTTATTGAATAATTACGTGTGAAGTACGAAAAGATGTCAGCAATATCCTAGGAAGGTGTCTCAGGAGACAACTTCTATAATCAAGTTGATGAGAACACTGTTGGAGTACGTACTAATAATATATATAATTATGTACGTGCATTAGTTATGTTCCATTAATAGACAAGGTTAAATAAATAGGGACCCAGACACCCCTTTATACGCCCCATATAATGCTATACGGGATGTATAGGCCCCCATATATGCCTTATGTTCATTGGTTATATTTTTCTTCGAAGGCTATATTCATTGGTTATTATCAACATTGTTTTGTTTGTTCGGCTCATGTGTAGTTTATTAGTTATGCTACATGTTGTATTCAATCCTTCAAATTTATTATGCGGGTACAATAGTAAGGGAAAAATTATTAAAACAGGTACGTTAGACCCAAAAAATTATCAAAATAAGCATTGAATATATCAGGCTAAAGAGGTGTCTAAACGGCAATGAACATGCTCTATCAGTCTATTGTTGCCTTACACTTATTTTTATGTTTCTAACGAAGCATGCATGGATGGTGAGGTTCTAGCTTAACCTAACCATTATTGCATAGATTGCTCTTCTTAAGAAACATAAAAAAGAGTATAGGGAAACACAAGAGGCCATTCATCATCGTCTACACATCTCTATGGCCTGACTGGGACGCATATCATACTAAGGTTTTGCAAGCTCAGTTTACATGGTATTCTGAGTCGGCCCCTTTGGTGCCTAAAAAAGTTGTGTCAAGATACGAGTGGTCATGTTTGTTTGATAAAGAAAGTTTTCCATGCCTATTTTAAGAATATTTTGGGTCAAACATGCGTACTTTGATAATTATCTCTAAAACTATTATACAAACTTGACACACTTTGATAAGAGCATAAACAAAGTAGATTGCTTGCATGTTAAAACATGTCAAATATATGCACAACCTTACAAAGCTGTTGTTTCTATAACATTATAAACAAGTGTATCAAATTGCATGTATAAAAAGTTTATCTATTCTCTTGGGTGGTATTTATTCTAAAATATAAAATGGAATAATAATATAGGAAACCTCAAGACGTTGATACACATCTTAGGGACAACAATATACAAGACGTACCATTGATAAAATAATATTGTCGTTGTTTTTCATGTCTATTTTAGTTTTAAATGAGCATTGGGCAACTAATTTTGTTTGATTCTTGAGTCATCATATAATATATAAAACATGTCTTCTAATTGAGAAAAATGTGATGTGATATAATAATACAACCGTAGAGTAATTGTTTGTTTGTATAAAAAGTTGTTGTGTATTATTATAACAACTTTGATACTGATTTTAAAACATTATGTTGTTTCTTAAATACTTGAATCATCGGTTTGTCACTTCAAGTCGCATGATTTAAATATACCGTTAAGTGTAATTTGAAGCTCGCTCAAAATAGGCTTGTTTATGAACATGCTGAGCCTAGCTAGCTAGCTCGCTCAAAATTGGCTCGTTTATGAGCCGAGCTCAAACCAAGATAAACTCTCTTATTGGGCTCATTTGCTTTAGTTGAATTTATAATGTTTATAAGGTCACTTATGACCCAACCACATTTTTTTCATTAGCCCACTCAATATGGTCCAACGAGCCCTATAGAGACCACTGTTAATTTTATTTAAAAATATATTTAAAAAAACATATCAACTTCAATTAATGACTTAGACTCGAGGCCGAACTCAAATTCATTTTTTAACTCGTTAATAATAAACGAGCCAAGCTGGTTTTGCTCGGCTCTGGCTCATGGATCTGATAATGATCATAGATACCATTCTATGGAAATATCAAGCTAATTTAAAACAATGAAACCACTAGTATAATTATTAGAAAGCATATTCTTACTTTTAACAACCATTTGATTTACGCGAAGAAAATATAAAGAATCGACTGAACCTAAACCAACCCACCTAAATCCCGGACTATCGAAATGACGCACCCTTTAGGCCGCGACCACCACCACCACAACAAGCATCTTCTATACTACTGAAAATTTAACAACTTTGGACAACAACTTCAAAGAACAAAAAAGAGAAAAATCAGTGTTGCGCTCATGGTTTGGTTACGACGGTGTTTCACAACATTCATGGATTGAACCGCTAATACATAACTAGATATTCTGAAATTCAATAATAACAGCACATACATATCTTTTCCGTTTACACGGACAGTCCCATATTCTAAACCGGATAGAACCAAAAAACCGTAAAAACCGAACAGTTTTGATTTCAAGCAAGCCAAACCAGTCTACTTGTTTCAGTATTATTAGTTTATAAACAACCCTACAAAGTTAAGTGATTGTGAAGATAAAAGTGGGGCATGAAGAGCTATTATTTTTTATTTAATATTGTTAAGAGGCAGGTCCAAACTTGAAGCTACCAAGAATGGAATCATTAATGCTTTTTGTACACTTCATCTAGCATAACATAATTGCTTCAACAGTAATAATATTAAATCATACAAGAATTAATAAATAAGAATAATGCACTCTCTTTTTCTGTTTTTGTTTTACTACATCATCATTGTACTAACAAGTAACAAACACACCATGATTTGTAAGTAAAAAACATATCTCATGAAAAACTTCTGTCATGTTTTCAGTCAAAATAAACCAAAAAAATAAAAATAAAAATAAAAATACACTAACTTAACCATTTATACGACGACGAAGACACGAATATATCAATAACAAGATCAAACACAGACATGTAATACAAAAATTTACCTCATAATTCACGAAATGCCACCGTTTCCATAGTATCTACACGGTCACGTTCACTTTGCTTTTGCTGAAAAGAATCGGCTAAACCCACGAGCGTTCTTTTCGGGTGTTGGGTTAGATGATGAAGACGACGATCCTGATTTGGTGGGTCGATGTTTTGAACTGATCGGTGATTTTAGAAGATTGTTTGCTTCGGAATCTGAAGGGCTGAAATGGTGATTGTCTAACTGTATAGGGGACTCGTTTCCCATCGGTAAATTCATAGATGCTAATTCTTCTTCTTCTTGTACTTGCTCTTCGACACAAGTTTGACTTTTTTGACTTAACGGAGACCCCATGAATTCGGTTGGAGGTCGCATTCCGTTTAACTGTTTTCCGAGAAGAAAGATTGTTTCTTGACACTCTGCTAGCTTCTCTGCTAACTCTTTCTCCTGAAATTATATATTTTTTAATAATATTATTTCTTTATCTACCGAAACTAAATATATACATAAATTTTTTAATTTCTAACTATCTTGCTCACCTGGTTACTTTTGGCGTCCTCAGCAGCAACAAAGGTTTCAATCCTACATAAATATCCAAAACACAAATTAGATGCCAATTTTCGTTTTCGTATAATAAAACAATAAAGATTAATTACGTTTTTCGGTCCATGAGGTTTGCTCAGTTTAACAGTTTTGAGTATGAATTCTCGTTTTTTCTTAGTTTCAGATTTTTAACCTTTTTCGTCCGTTTCACTAACTCTGTTAGATTTTTCTGTTAAGTTGAGGGGTATTTCAGTCATTTTACATCTAAACGATTGTTTTTGTACATTAAAAGAAACATGTACCTTTGTAATTGATCTTGAAGATCCTTGCACTTTGCTTCAGTTTCCTCATGACTTTTCTTCTCGTCTTCAAGCTCGTTCTCCAACGTGACAATCTTTGACTCGAGAAGGTTGACCCGAGACTGCAAGTCACCCACACGGTTCTCAAGTGAGTTATACGACTCCGCCATACACTTAAGCTGCGTTTCAGACAAACTATTAAGCTTTTGAGCAGCGGTCAACTGAGATTTGACTTCGGATAACTCGAGTTCAGTTTCGGTCAACTTTGACTTCACGGTTTCCAAATCCTCATTACATCTAGAAAGTTCCATAACCACATTTTCCTTCTCCAACTTCATTTGCTCAAACTCCTCCAACGAGCATTTAACCAACGACACGTTTAACTCAGATGTCGGGACAGAGTTTCCATCGTGAGGTATGTCGGGATCGGAAGTCGTATCTGAAAATTGACCATTTGAATAGTCAACCTTGTTTTCAGGTAATGCAACTTTGTCTATGCAATCGGGACTACCGCCTTCAGTGTCATTGATTTCATACCCTGCAAAACTTAACCGAAGCTCGCCCGCTTTAACAAGAATACCAGACACGCAATTTATAAAATCATTTAGATTTATTTTATTCCCTTCGGTTTCCTTAAACTCCTCGAGTTTCTCGAACATTCCATTCTCTTCTAGAGTATTCCCTACAACAGATTTTGCTTCTTTCATAATAATCAACACAAAATCATAAATTCGCGAAATCGCCATCTGTAATTCTTCATCTTTTTCTTTTTCTTCGTTTACTTCTTTTTCGTTTTCTCCAATGTTAACGGAGCGGCTTATTTCTTCATAAAGTTTTTCTGGATCTGAATCTTTAGGTAATGAATTAAGTAAATCAGATATTTTCAACTTAAGATTCTCAAACGGGTCTGACTCGTTTGACTCAGTGTTTGACTCAGCGGCTGACTCGGTGGCGACAGGTGGATTACTTGATGAACAAGCTAACTTCTCCATCTCCAAGAAATCATCCATAAGTTCCAAACGGTTTGCGCTTTCGGAACGTTGAGGGCTCTCGATGTTTTTATCTTTCTTATTATGCGAAAGTTCGGATATTAACGCGGTAGCCCAAGATCCGGCAACGCTGACATCATCATCATTACCTTCTTCCGAAACCGACGCCATACTCAGACTAGTTTTTAAAGTGTTTGACTGAAGTTGACTTTCCAAACTCTGAAGTTTACTAACGGTTTTCGCGCACACGTTTCTAGAAGCTTGAAGTTCGGTTGTACGTTTAGCCAACGCTTCTTTCAACATATTAGTTTCTTCTTCCATTGCTAATAAACGCTCGGTCAGAGACTCGTTTTCCTTTTGATATTTGTGTATACTGTCGAGTGAAAAGTCAGGAATTGAAGAAAAGTGTGGACTGTGCGGACTCGAGAGCAAGGTCGGGGTCGGGGGTTTGACCGGAGACCGTTTGACCCGTGTGTCACCATATTCTCGGCCCAAATTGTCAACCTCCAGTTTCATTTGGGCCAGTGCTGCGGGCCCGGGTAACTTCTTTCTCACGAGCCCACGTAACCTTTGACACTCGACTTCCAATTTAGCTATTTTCTTCACCCCTTCCAAATGCTGCTTGTTTGCCACGTCAGCAGACCGCACACTCATGTTTTTTTCTTCGTTTCGAATCTCTAACTCTTTAGCAACAATATGTAACTCGTATTTTAGAGAATTAATTTCCCGCTCACATGACTCGATGTTGCTTTTTAAAACCTCGATTTCCGCTTCCGCTTGCGATTTCTCTTCGTTTATTTTAATCAGCATGTTGGAACGCTCTTGTAACGATCGTGAAACCGCGGCGTTTTCAGCAGCTGATCGCATGAGTTCTTGATTTAAGTTCGAAACTTTTGTGTCGAATTCATGCTTCATTTTTTCAAACTGTTTTGTTTTTGCAAGAACAATATCGTGTACGGTTTGTTCGTGTTCTTCTTTTAAGTTTCTTATTTGTCGCATGCATTCTTTTAACGCTCCGTCTAGATGTGTGGCTCGGTCTTCAGCGGTTAGTTTCAACAGAGTAACAGATTCTAGATGGCTCTTTAACGTTGCAGCTTCCGCCTCCGCCTTTTCCCAACCTATTAAATTAAAATTTTAAAACTTTTATAAATTCTATCATGTAAGCGAACCGAATGGGCCCAAATGGAGCCTGTTCGTTCGTTCCTTTAACTTTAACCAAGCACACGATCAAACGTGAACATTTAAAGTGTGTTCATGTTCGTTTATGTTCATTTGTTAATAGTATAAACAAACGTAAACGAATGAATACAATTGAACACAGATGAACACATATAATCAAGCATAATGGTGTTTCGTGGTTTCACTTTTTTAACAAGTTTGGGGTTTAAAGCTAACTTCTTTTAGAAACCTCATTATATTTGTGTAAAAAGACAGTTCTACCCTTTTTAAACAAATACGCCATTTATGTAATTAAGTCTATTTTAATTAGAGGGGCATTTTGGTCATTTTCTCCAAATTTCATAGAATAATTAAAGGAGGTTAGTCTTAGACCCCAAACTTGTTACAAAATCGAACCACAAACCTCAAAATCGCAACTTTTAAAACTTAGTAATGCATAAAATCTTTAAGAAATGTATAAACTTGACTGCAATCACTATTAAAAAAAAGTAAGCAACCATGATTAAAAATTAACTAACCTGAGACGGCTTCTTCAGCAACTTTAGAGTGTTGTTTGACCAGATTCTCCTGTGTGACAATCTCTGACTGTGCTTCAGAAACTTGTTCATTCAAATCTTTAACTTCATCTTCTAAATTCTTAATCTGATCTTCATACACTAACTGTTGATCTTCATATCGTTTCACCTGTTCGTCATACGACTTCACTTGATCTTCAAACGACTTCACTTGATCTTCGTACGATTTCACTTTATCTTCGTATGAATTCACTTGTTCTTCATATGATTTCACTTGATCCTCCAATCCCGTTAGATGTGAATACTGATCCACCGATATTTGAACATAATTCGGCTTTTTGTAACTATCCTGTTTCACCTGAAATATAATTTGTCACAACAAAAAATATAAAAAAAAATGCTTACTTTTTTTTTGCATATTGTTAAAAAAAAAAAGACGAATAAACTAACCACACTAACAGACTCGGTTCCAGCAACCGCCTTGTCAGCACCCGACTTATTGGATGATTTCTTCTTCCAGGGCCAACTCCTGCGATCCATGATCTAATAATCTTCTGTACATAAAATTAAAAAAAAATGTTATTGATTATTAAAATTTCAACTAACAAATTGCTTTAATATTAAGACTCAAATGATAATAGTTATGGACTTGCATAGGCATTAATGGTATTTTCATAAAAGCATACACTTTCTTAAATTAGAGAGAGTGACTTTAACAAAAGACATGTATGTTATTTACTTTCATTTATTACCTAGATGCAACAACTCAAGTAAAACCAAAATACTGATCATAAACATAAAACAAACAATCAAATCCATGTAAAAACAATCTACACATTTGACAATATACCAATTTGGAATTATCTCAGTAACTGTGTAAAGATTTACTTTTACTCCTTTCAGAAAAATAAATTAACACATCCTATAAATCAAATCACCCTATTCAAATGATGAAATAGATTCTGAATACACATTGTTGTCATGTGTCACCGACAAACTGCAGTAAATAAACAAAGTACTCATGAAATTGAATTCCAATATAATAATAATATTTTTTTTATAAAACAACAAAGGCTATGATTATCAAGAACAAACCCTGCACCAAGAAGATGATAGCTGGTCTTGACTGAAAATTATGGGCTTTCAGAAACTTAAATACTAGCTAAAATATTATTAAAAGTTTAAAATTTTCATAATTAATATAAAGAGGATATAGATTATAACTAAACACCAACAACCCTAGAAAACAATGGCTCCAAATTGACATATAAAAAAAAAAGACTAAGATGAAAGGTGTCAATCAGAAGATGAGGTATACACTAAACTTGAAGGAAACCTAATCCTAACAAAGCATGCATCACTAAATCTGGAGATAAGTATCTTTATACATATATATTAAAAAATAAATTAAAAAAATAAAAATTTAAAGAAAATTAAATAAGCTAAAACATTAACACCGACATGAATTAGGAATAAATCGAAGCAAATCATATTAATTAATTAAAAAATTAAAAACACTACAATGAACATTCAACACATCCAGTTCATATTAATTAATTTACATCCAATTTCAAGAATTAATCCAAAAAAGATGATCTAATTACCTGACAATGCAATTGAAGATCAGTAAAGTTGAATCGCCGACAAGGGTAAACAGTAATCTGGGTTTAATTTAAATCAGCTAACAATCAACAAAATAATAAATTAACAAGCTTTATAACAAATCTGATAAATTAATTAGCTTTAGATCATAAACACCAAAAACAATCTCGAAAAAGGTGTAATTTCAAAGACCCGTTAATGACTTGATACCCAATTAAAGATCGCAAGCATCGAGAACGGTAATAATAATAATATTAATATTACCCATTTACCTGCACCAATGTAGTTAGTTCTTAAATAATTTTGGGGGTTTAGTTATTTGAGCAAATTGGGATCTGGGATTGAAGGGATTTGCAATTGGGATTGGTGGTAAGTGGCCGGAAGTGACGGTGGTGGTGGCCGGAAGGACTGGTGGTGGTGGTACAAAAGCTCTCAGGGGGTTTGAGAATTGAAGTTGAGTTGAGTTTGAGAAGTGATTTAAAATAAATATATTAATAATATCCTCACCATGTATTTGTAGTTTATGGAAGTTTCACTTTCACCCTTGCTTTTACTTTTAGTGTGTATAAATGGATGTTTTATTTTGGACCTTGTATTATAAGTTTTGTGCATTTTGAGAGTGCTAAAATTAATAATGTTGTGTTTTGGTTGTTAATCTTAAAGTTGTTAAAAAAAACTATTGACTCAATTTCAAATTTCAAATGGTTGGTATAGTAGACAAGTAGGGGTGTGTAAAAAAATCCGAATCTGAATATTTGAAACTGAACAAGAATTATTTAGAATTTCAAACAGGAAGTATTCGATAACTGGTATCTGAATCACTGAATGTCGGATTTGGATACTGATTTTGGAAAAGTAAGGATATATGATTTATCCGGAAAAAAAAATTAAGTTATTAAATAATAAATATTAGTTTGAAATATCGAGAGAATTTTAGAATATTTAGGATACTCTTTGGATATTTTGGATAATTCAGACAAATTTAAGATATTTCGTATATTTGAAATAATTTTTTTACTCCTAATTTTTTTTTGGAATTGTTAAATGTTGAATATTTTTTTAGCCGAAGTTTCAGATACAGATACAAATATTGAAATCACAATCTGAAATTTTCAGATATCTGTAACTTTGGTTATCTTATTTAGTTATTTTAAACACGTCTAGTTGTCAAGGTTTGATAATTTGACTTTAAATGTCTCATGTAATAATCCTAAATGTAATAATTTTTCTAACAAAAATATCTGTAAATTTCGTTAAGAAACTTTCAATTTATTTTCACCATATAAAAAACTTTGGATTTTGACGTTCGTGGCCTAGTATAGTAGTAGTATATATTAAAATTAGGACTTTTAAGGTCGATCTCACTCTAAATTTGGAGTCTCTTGTATAGTGTGGTCACCACCCCTTTTCATATCATATTTTATATGAAACCTTTATTGTTTTAATAATTATTAGATCAAACCGACAACGTTAACAAACTACAAAAATTAGAAGCTATAAAAGAATTAGTTGTGGTATTTTGTATCATAGACAACTAGGTTCAAGTATTTAAGATCGTTCGTTTAAAGCTACACTTGTAAAAGAAAAAAAAAAGAAGCAAGATGTAGCAGAGATGATATTTTGATGGATGTATGGACACACAAGGATGGATCGAACAATAAATGAAGTTTTTTCATGAGAAACTGGGGTGGCATTATCTCAGATAAGATACGGGAAAAGAGATTGAGATTGCTTGGACATGTGGAAATGAGGCATTGTGACAGCCCCTATAAGAAGCGTGGAAGCCCTCATTTTAGAGGGAAGGAGAAACAAAGGCAGACCCAAATTAACTTTAATTAGGAAATTAAACAAAATTTGTTAGACTTACACCTCTCTAAGAAAATGATTGAGGATAGAAGTTCTTGAAAACGACGTATAAAAGCTATGGACCTTTTGAGGAGGGGATAGATATGACTTAGATTTGTCTAGTTGCCTTTGCTTTTCATATACGTCATGTTGCCTTAGCATCAATCTTGCATTGGTGTTTGTTTGTGGATACGGACCTCTTTTTATGAGTATTTATAGGCACTTGGATAGGGATTAATGCTTTGTTTTGCGTGTATATTTGCTCTTTTATATGCAGCTACTATAGCATACTAAACATTGTATTTTAGATGCACTTACAACTTAGATTATTGATACTCATGTATGGTAAGTATCATGTCATACATAGTTCTCTTAGCTACTTGTATTTGATATTAGTTATTTTTATATTCGTTAGATTATTGATATATGATATTTGGGTTAAGTTATTCTATAAAGGGTAACAAAAATGAGAAGTGTGGAACCATAAATAATTGGCATGTGTCAAGTGTGGACCAAAAAGAAAAATAGTATAGAGGTAATTGTACACATTTTCTCTCTCCACATGTAAGACACATGTTAATTAGGGCTGGCAATTGGGTACCTGTTAAAGACACGATAAGACTAGTTAATCAAAAAAGTGCGGTATGTGATTTTTCTATTTTCTTAAATAATTGAAATGAGTAGGCTAAACTCCCTCATTATCCCTTATTGGTACATAAAACTTAAAACTGTCTTATAGTCATGACATATAAAGTAGTTAAACGAGTCATATTCAAGTTTTATATTTGTGTCACGCGCGTCGGCTCTTACCTGTTAAACCTGTTAAGACACGAATTGCCAGCCCTAATGTTAATACTCCCATCATTTTATAACGTCTATAACTTTTTCTTATGATATTTAAAAAAAAATCATCATAATAACAAGCGTTTTTTTTATCTTTAATATGAGTATGATTTTTGTTATATAAAATTAAAACAAAAATTACGTCATTCTTTTCGCACACCATTGTGTCTTTTCGCTTATCATTGTGTCTTTTTTCATCATTGTGTTTTTCGTCATTGTGTCTTTCAACTCATCATTATGTTTTTTTTAAATACTAATAACACTGTTGTGTAATAATAATATGTAAAAATAATAAAAAAATAACAACAAATTATCTAATACATAAAACACAATGATTAATACATGTTACACAATTACTTGAAACGTAAAACACAATGGTGAATATGTATAACACAATGACCTAAAACGTAAGACACAATGGTGAATACGTATAACACAATGATCTAAAACGTAAGAAACAATGGTGAATATATATAACACAATGACTTGAAACGTAAAACACAATGGAAACAACATACTACAAAATGACTTGAATGTAATATACAATGAACGCAATACTATTTTTCTCAAATTAAATGAATTTGTCATATGTCAATCCGAATAAAAGACAATGACCGTATTACACAATGACTAAAACTTAATGACGAACAAAACGACACAATGACGTCATCTTTGTTTTAATTTTTGTCTTTAATATGAGTACCAATTAAAAAATATAATGATCAATATCTATAATACAATTCATATGAAAACTCAACTAAAAGACACAAGAACAACAAAAAACACAATTAAAAAAACACATTAATTTTTTTTAGTTTAATATAACAATATGATATTAATATTAAAGATAAAAAAAACTTATTATTATGGTGAATTTTTTTTAATAAAAATGTCATATGAAAAAGTTATGGATATTTTAAAATAATAGGGGAATTAACATATGTCTTGCACGTGGAGAGAGAAAGTCAACAAATGTGGGTTATTACATTAATGCTCTTTACATCAATTTTTATTTATTAAATTAATTTCAGTGATTCAAATCTAAGATCAATGAATTGGATTTCTTCTCACCCTTCTCATTTTTGTTGTCCTTTATATTTTAACTTTACCATGTGATATATAGACTATAAATGTAAAAAATGAAGATAAAAAAGAGGTCTTATTAGGAGGAGCCTCTCTGTCCCTTAGTAAAAGTAAGGGTTGTCACCATCTTACACTTTTTAAACTACCAATAACTCTTTTATGAATGAAATTATACAAAGTATGTTTATATATTTGTTTGGTTTTGTGGCATGTAGTCTTAGCACTTGAAAAAGTGACCAAAGAAACAATTTTTAGACTATGTCTTGAAAGATTGGGATTTTATGGAAACATCATAGTGTTTTTAACAATGCATAATCTATTCTGAATGTTGTTCTTTATTAAACTCGGGTAACTCCATCCTTTTGACAAGAGGTCCAATCATGCATGTTTATCTAAAAATCCAATATAATATACATACAAAATGTTAGCAATTTTGAGTGAGTTCTAGTTTTAATTGGAATAAGTATTGTAATAAATATCTAGTAAACTTATTCATTCATATTAATCAATTAATCAAGGTAATCGGTACATATGTCAACAATTGAACCAAATAATAAGTAAGGTGCAACTAAAGAACATCATCATAAGTTGCCTGTACTTGATTGACATATCCCTATTGTGAGATTATGTTTATATATCCTAAAGTCATGAATATGTCTTTTTTTAAAGTGCCTACACCAAGTTTACATATCCTTGATGTGTTATTAATTTAGACATCATTAACGTTATCAATAGGGCTTTCATAAAGTTGTTCTTCATTAGGTTTACATACCCCTAGTGTTGGATCTTATTACATTGGCATGGCCCGCTCCTGTTTATAGCAAGATGCACATAACATAGTATTCGTATAATACTCTTAAGGCTTTCGTCATGGTTCATATATCATGGATATATGTAGATTAATCATGCATTTATAACTAGATTTCAATATTAACATACGCACACATAACATAAAGCATAACAAAAAAAACATGCATATTAGTAGAAAATAATTGTAAAATATACTAGTGTGCGCTCATAGAACAAACCTTACTATATTGTTTTGTCCTTGACAAGCTAAAGGGTCTACAAGTGGTGTAAAAGATTAGTAACATGATCTACGGGTTACACGGTTGAACAGCCGAGTCCTAAACCGAAACAATGAATCACACATGAACCATATTCGAACTACAACCTACACAGCATACATTGTTAATATCAAGCATTGTCACAAGGATTCAGATTAGGCGCTAAACGATATCATGGGATGGACTAACCTGATTATGTCATTTAACAAATTCGGGTCATCAACTTCAAATCAACCTGTGGTTCTCGCTGATAATTCAATCAAGAACACAGAAATTGATCTATTAATAAGTGTTTGCATATTAGGGTTGATTAAATCATTAAGTTGAACCAGAAGTCAGTTTAATTCCATTGTGTGGATTGAACATGAAACATATGAAACTCCTTGGACAAAGTCAATAATGAATGGTTTTAATATTACACTTTCAAGTTTTGGCACATAGGCCCCTCCAAGACTCAAGAGATGTACAAACCGTTACCAAATTTTACTATGATTAGGAGTATCACAGTTTACATGGCTACACACTTACGATAAGGTTCTCATCAAATCCTGTTACATAGAGATAGGGGTAGAGCTTCATCATTCCATACTCATATTCCCAAGTAGATTAAGAACATTTCATGTGCTCCCATTGCACCTTCACTTGTTTAATAACTTTATTCCGAAATCACTTCTACATTCGATCAAGAACAGCAGCGCATTCCTCAACGTAATTCAATTTATCGTCAACCTCATTATCATTAAGAGACACATGAGCCTCTTCATTTGCTAGTCATTTCCTAAGATGAGACACCTAAAATGTATGGTGGATGCCACTAAATTCATTAGACAGTTCCAATCTAAAAGCTACTTTACCCACTCAAGCTAAAGTCCTGAAAGGCCCAATAAACCTTGGACTAAGCTTTACACTTTTACAAAATCAAAAGATGGCTTTCTATAGAGAATCTTTCAATAAAACTTGGTTTGCTACCTCAAATTCAATTATCCTTCCCTTTTAACCGCATAGTATTTTTCCTATCTTAAGTGGTTTTCATAAATGCCCTAAATTTATCCAGTTTCTCTGTTATTGCTTCTACAACCTAAACACTTCCCAAATTCTTTTAACCAATAGAACCCCAACAATTAGGAGTCCTACAACATCTCCTAATGTGGCATACCAATGCTAGTATAGTAACTATTGTTGTAGGAAAACTCCACCAATGATAAACAACTATCTTAATTACCACCAAATTTAATGATACATCCTCGCAACATATTCTCAAATAATTTTGAATGGTCCTTTCGGATTCACCATCAGTTTGAGGGTTATGAAGTTTGGTTCCTATCTCCTCATGAAACCCCTTCCATAACTTGGAAGTGAATCGGGTTTCCCTATCGGACATAATAGATGCATGCATCCTCTCTAGAAACAACCTGATGAACAGTTTTATAAGCTTCACCGATGTAATAATCTCACGAATTGGTAGGAAGTGAGAACTTTTGGTCAATCTATCCAAAACCACCCATATGGTTTCATAACTTTTACTTTTATGCGGTAACTTAGTTACGAAATCCATTGTAAGATGCTCCAATTTTCATTCAGATATATCTGGTGGTTGAGTTTTACCATACAACATCTGGTGTTCAGCTTTTACTTGAAGGCATTACTCACATATGTTGTTATTTCCCGCTATATGACCATCCACCAATAGTTTCTTTTCAAGTCTTGGTACATCTTGGTAGCATCGGGATGAGTTGAATAACGTGTCTTATGAGCTTCATCCATGATCTCAATCTTGAATTCCCCGTAATAAGGTATCCATGTTCGCCCAAACCTAAGCTTCATTCCTTCATGGGTACCCTTTAAGAAGCTTTTCTAACCAACTATATGTTCTTTCTTAATCCATTCTTCTTTTAGAGCTTTAGCCTGAGCAATAGAGATTTGTTTTTTTAATATTCAGGCTTCATAATTAATTTACACGAATTTACCTAAATAGGCCTTTGACTCAACGCATCGGCTACAACATTAGTTTTTCCCGGATAATACGTTATTTCACAATCACACGTGATCAATTCTAATCACCGAATTTGTCTCATGCTTAACTCATTTTGCTTAAAGAAGTATTTTAAACTCTTATGATCGGTTTGAAGTGGGAGCTTAACTCCATGTTGATAGTGTCTTGTAAGAACCATGACTGTCGATACGGGTCATGGGTAAGGTAACTGGCATCATGAGGTTTAAGCTATTAGGAGGCATAAGTTATTATCTTACCGCGTCGCATAAGAACACATCTCAATTCATGATTGAAAGCATCTGAATAGACAACCAAATCCTCGGTACCATCTAGTATTGCCAACACTAGAGCTTGAGTTAACTTCTTTTTTAATAAAGATGCTAGAAATGAAATCTTCTTTAATGACTTGCTAAACCCAAGAAGCAACGAATTTCATAGAGTGACGTTGGAAGATTCCACTTCATATCTAATTCCGCCTTTTCAGTTCAACTACATTACCACTTAAGTCTATTACCTTACCCAATAATTGAACTTCTCTCAATCCAAATGCACATTTGAAAACATAGCATACAATTTTCCTTTCCAAGCGTCCATAGAACCTCCTTGAGATGACAAGCATGGTCACCTTAGTGTTGGAATAGATAAGAATGTCATCAATAAACACAATGACAGATCAATCAAGCATAGGTCGACACACGGGTTCATTAGATCCATGAAAGTTGTGGGACATTTGTAAGCCCAAATGACATCTAAAGGAACTTTTAATGTCCATAATGAGTACGACTTTCTTAGGAATATTTTTTTCTCACTTTTAGTTGATGATATCGTGACCTCATATAAATTCTTGAGAACCAATTAGCTCCTTGGAGCTGGTCAAACAAAGCATCAATTATTAGTAACAAATATTTTTTGTACAGTCAACATATTTAATTCACTACAATCTTTCTTTTTTGACGAGGAACAGTGCACCCCATGGAGGAATGCTCAAGTAAATCTTGTAATTGAGTCATAAGTTCTTTCATTTTAGACGAAGCAAGACGATAAAATGCTTTAACAACGGGTTGGGCCTTGGGCACAAGATTAATTTGGAACATGGTTGGTCGAATGAAACTTTATTTATATAGAACATGGTTTTACCATTAGCATTAAAGACTTGTACACAACTTAAAAGGGCTAAAATGTCTTTCAAACAAAAATAATTAATGGAGTTGGTGAGTTAGACGGAAATGATAACTTTTAGAAACCTCAAGGACGGTAATACGTAATCAAGAATTTTGAACAAAAATAACAAGACTGAACAAACCACCTAAACGAAAATAGCATTTTACTCCATAAATAAAGATAGAATATTTTTTGGTTAATTAAAATTTTATGAAGAGCCAAATCATGTTTCAATACATTTGTTATGTGGCCCTCCGTGCCCAAGACTTATTCCAGAATACATAAATAAATGATCATAAAATAAATGTCCATAAATAATTGTTAGATAGGTTTTAACTTTTGATATCATATACACGTCTAAATGTATGTCTGACATGAAAATGGCATTATATTGTTCATATACATCATTTCCAAGTAGTCACTTAGTCATTTATTTTATATCACTGCCAATTTTCATATAAAATAAGCGTTGCATATTTATACGGATTGAGGTAATTTGTACACATAAAAAAGTACATCATACATGTAATTAAAGTACTAACACGGACACATTCAATGCACCATTTATCGTAGCATATTCATATACAGAATAGTTTTGGTATGTATTTAGGTACGCAATCAATTATAAATGGCTTGTATATAAGTCGTATCAAGGTGTTTGTTAAGGTGGACCGATAAAGTCTTCCAAATGATGAAAGTTCAAGTTAATTTATAGGAGAAAAAAATAGAGTATTAATTTGCTGTTACAAAAAGATAAACTGTTAATTTTAATATACGTAATTCCCAACCTCATCTCTTTCACATCTACCGACTTAAATACCTAATTACTAATTCTTTCAAGTGGCCATTCAATTATCGTGTACCCTCAAAAATTACTCATTTCACGTTCAAGTGGACCTCATTTCTGCTTTGAGCTCCCATAGTTACAACCATCCATCCAATCCTGCTTTTATTCATTCCATTTAACCCTATTTAGTATTTGGGTCAAGTTAAATACGAGTGGTTGAATAATTAATCGACAAGGTGTAAGATGTCATTTAAACTCTTTAATTACCGATAAATGAAGAGCATGAGAGAAATTTATCACAAATAAAATAACTATTTAGGTTTTCAAATAGGCCTTCACACAACAAAAATAATGGCGCTCACAATTTTTTTCTTAGTCAAACTTAAATCCATGTTATCAAGATAATTCATAAGATTTTAAGGGAATCTCAATACACGGAAATACAATTATAACCCGTGTTTAACCAAGTCCCAAATCTTTTTAACCGAACTACGCTCACCAAATCACAATGGACTATTAGTGTAGTCGGGACATCAATACCCTTAGTAGTCAAATTCATATTTGTCTTTTCCATACATCAACTAACACATACTTATATTTCACCGGTCAACAATCAAACATAAAATTTCTTAAAATTGGGCAAACCATAAGACCATCCTCTATGGTGAGGGGCTTCGAAGCCTCTCCACCGTGCCACGTCAGCGTCACGTAAGCACCGGGGGCATCGAAGCCCCATCTAATAATGTCCCGCTATGGTAAGGGCGCCCATTATATATACACACACATATGTATTTATGTATGTGTTTGAGAGATAGAGAGAGGGCCCCACCATCCGAGCCCTATCCACGCCCGGCCGTTCCAACCACCTTCACCACCAAGGGCGCCCCTTCACCAAGGGGCTCCCGCCATGTCACTCGTTGAAGACCCATAGCGTATGGTCTAAAAACCATGTATTTAACACACATTTGCATGGAGAAAAAGAAAACAAAAAACTTTCATATTAGTACTCTACATTAAGATTTAAACAATAATTCATTGAGATCAAACATGAGTCTTGTAAACATGTATTACAAATATGAATATCATGATTCAAATAATTTACTTGATGCATTAAACAGAAAATAATAATAACACGTTCACATTCACAAAAGTGTTGAATTACAAAAGTAAAGAAAACATAATAATAATAATAATAATAATAATAATAATAATAATAATAATAATAATAATAATAATAATAATACGGGAGGTCTAAAATATATACAAATTTTCACTTGTGTCATGAAAAAGTTTTTTCACCAAAACAAGTCATTTCAACTCTTACTTGTTGAAACGGGTACTTGTCCTTCAAGTGTCGACCTTTTAGTTTTTAAGGCCAAACGTAGTGGGCGTTGAATTGGGTGACAAAAGGGCGCAAAGGGGCTAGAACACCCCCCCCCCCTCTCAGCGATTTTAGGGCGATTTGGGGCGGGGGCGGATTGTTAATGTCGCCTAAACTTGTGAGAAAATAATAATATTTTATTAATTTGACCGTTTGACAACGGTAAAAAATAAAAATAAAAAAATTAAAACAATATATTTATATATATCTATATAAACATAAACCTTCTTCTCCATTTCATATCCATTCATATCCTTCTTCTCCATTTCACATCTATATAAACATACATCTTATTCAAAAAATCTAGCAAAATGAATCCTACAAACAACCTGAACCAACCGAAACCCGTGGAACTCACCGCTATCATGACAGAAATGATCAAAAAACACGAAAAGTGTGTCGAGGAATTCAACGATGGCATAAGAGAAACCAACAAACAACACGAAAAGATTGCCGCTATGTTGAAATTGCGAGAAATGAGTAAAGAAAACGAATCTCTCAAAGCGGCCGGGTTACACGAAGAGGTCGCATTATTGCAACGACAACGAATTGAAAAAATGCGAGAATATTATGGATATTAATATTTTTTTTAGTTATGTATTTTTTTAATTTTTAGTTATGTATTTTTTTGTATTTCTTTTTAATTTTAATGCAATTTTATTTAGTTATTTAAATAAATTGGTTTTTATTTAATTAGTTTAATTATAAAAAAATAATAAAAAAGACACTGTGGGTCCAACTTGTAGCCCCTACATCATTACACACCAAAAACAAATTTTCACTCATTGCTAACTGGGCGCCACGTGTCACGGTTCCCCGCAATTGTAGCCCCTCCACTACACATGACCTAATAGTCGTTCAAGTGGATTATGATCTCAATATTAATATAATCTTTATTCGCATCGTAATAAGTGATAAAATCAAAACAAAAGGGACAAGTGGAATAATATAAATAGCCCTTCATGTGTCGACTTTTTTTATTAGTTCTCCCATTCCAAGTTTTTACAAGAAGCAACATGGATATGGATTTCGTGTTGACTCTCGTTTAAAATGTTTTCCATCGGTGTAAAAAGTAATACTGTAGTACCAGTTAATTAACTAGTGTAGTAGTATAGCCAATGCCAATAAATAGGCAGAAAAACTAGATTATAAAGAAGGGTGAGTTTGATAAATTTTCAAGTATAGTTATTTATGACAACGTGTTTGTGGTTCACATGGACGAAGTCCACCCCCTAGTGACTAGGGTTTCAAAGGAAATTGATCATTAGTAATAACAAGATAACCAACAGAAGGTACAATTCTTAATACAACATAAAGTTACAAATTGTATACATATAAATTGGTCATACGTAATAATTGCGATTAACATGAATTTGGTCTATTATGGGCAACTGCGAGCAATAACAGTTGAGAGTTGTGGCGATTGTCATCACCAGTAAGTCAGTAACTAAGCAATTTGGGTTGGGCGATCAACATTAATTGGGATACTAATAAAAGATTTTCCTACTGAAATATAAGGTAACCAACCGATTTTATGGCCAACCGATTTGTGGTTCACGAAGGGGGTTTATCGTTTCATATAAACATTGTGATGGTTTTCCACTAATATAAAAAAAAACTATTAGGTTTCTTATGCATACCTTTTTGCACATATTTTGTAGTAACATTTACATATTATTTCTTTTTTTTTTGGATTATCCAATTAAGGTTTCGAGAGTAGAATCGAAATACTTCATTTTGCGAGTGATATGCACACTGTTTTGAAAAATACATTAGACTATTCCAAACTATAAAACCTACACTTGACCCAGGGAAGAAGAAGCTTTCCATATTTTTTTCGCGTATGTCATTACTTTTGATCTATTTTGTGCTAACTTGTACTATATGATGCATTCCTAACACATTAAAAAATCACGATGGTTTGATTTGACTATGTTGAGTAGTGTTTGTTAGAAGGGTGTCATACCAAAAATCACGCATTTGTCTCGAGGCTATAAGTACAACCCCTCTTAATTTTTTTGTCATGCGAAAACATATCAATACTCTTATCCTTTTATAATAAAATACCCTACATTTATCTTTATTATTAGTATTATTGTTTTACAGTGAAAAGAAAGTTCTGTTATCCAAAAATTTATCACCCTAATTTGTCCATTTGGGTTGACATCTCTATTAATCTATATAAATAGTTATTCTGTAGCTCACATATGTTGTTTCATTATATCATGTCGTATAATTTTTCATGCCCTAAAGCACGCTAGTAAGAGAGACAAAGAGAACGCGGTAATTTTAAAAATAAAAGGTACTCATCTTAAAGTTATAAGTAGTAGCAATGAAGCAATCTATTTTTTTTATTTAAATATAACAAAATATAATATTAATACAAAAAATACACATATTTCTTTAGTTACACGAAAATCCCTATGAACTTACTTGCTCTTTTTAGTACAATTTAGAAATCAAAACGGTACATGACTTAAAAGAGAGAAAACACCGATAATTTAAATGAAGTGTGGAAAAGGCACAATAGCCATGTGTAATATTTTAATAGAAAGCAAGAAAGGTTCGAGCTATGTACTTAAGGGGTAAGAAGTGAACTAACTTAGTAGTTAAGGGGTAGATTGTAATTTGACAAACAGTTAAAAAGACAGTGGGAGGGAATAATCATGGTTAGATTTACCTATATATATTATCTATAAAATAAAAACCTTACATATTTTACCACTTGTATAGTTACCAATAAATAATATATTTTTTTATTATTTTCAGAGTACTTTAACATTTTTTTATAATTGTAACTACAAACCTAGTTTTAAGGATTCTCACATTAACATTTAAATAAAAAGTGTGCCTAAAATAAAGATATTTTTAAGGAAAGACTATCAAATTAGTAAATAGCTAGCTATGTATATACAAAATTAAAAAAAAAACTTACTGATTTAGATTTTCTAATTTTTAAGTCATAACAAAATTTGTTTTATTGATACTATGAAAACTTGTGTAGTCAAAAAAAAAAACAACAAATAATGTCAATTAATCAACTAATTTTTTTATTTTACATCGTTGTAAAATGTATTAAATGATGATTTTGTATTAACAATGTATGATAGATATATATTGTTAATTTGTATTTTGATAATTTATAAAATATTGTATTGTAATTAATTACTTGCGTAGTACACATATTTCAAGCTAGTATATTAATACAAAACTATAAATAAAATCCGCCCTCAATTAGAATTTAAGATACTGATTTTTTTAAACAAACTTTAATGTTTATTTTTTTGTTAAAATAACATCGGACAAGTATAGTATTGTAGTTTTAAGCTTATGAATTCTAATCTAAACCCGAGTGACCAGTTCAACACCCGGTTAGTGCAATGCAAATTGCAAAACAACCCATTTGTCTCAAACCGAACCAACATGATCAAGGTCTGACTGCTCAATTCAGTCCGGTTAGAAAGTGATTACTTTAAACTAAAACCTGTGATAATTGAAGACAAATCATATTAAAAAGGTGAGTTGCCTACAATATAGAAACAGTTCATATGCAATAAGCCCATAAATAAAGCTTGTAAACAACACACGATATATTTTCTTAACGTGAGCAATATAACTTAAAATAGTTATTTATAAAAGGTGAGGAGTATGCCATTTTCAACTCTAAGAATAGGTGGTCACAAAACTCAAACACAAAGCGAATTTTTTTTTTTTGGGTCTATGGCCATGAGGAATAGATTCACGTCTATTAATTTCATGTAGGTGTTACATCACTACTTTATTCATTTTCACTTCACATCGTTCTAAGGAAATGGTCAACCCAGCTCCCCAGCTCCCCCCCCCCCAACCAAAAAAAATTGTTTTAAAACAATTCTTAAATTATCATGTTTAAGTTTAGAGGATTTTAAAGCTCGTCAATACTTTATCTCATCATGAAGGGAATGATATCTCACTCGCTAACCTTTTCCAAATCAGCCTTAACACCCTGGGAGTTAAGGTATATCCCAAGGCCTTAAGGCTAGAAGCCTAAAACTCAGCCTTCTTACCCCATTCTTACAACAATAGATGTTTTGTAACACCATAAAGTTTATCTGAATAAATAAAGAAATATAAAGGAATCTTTTTAATGTATAAAAGATTTTTCATGGATATGAAGTTATAAATTTGAAAGGCAAAGTGGGGGTTATGTAGGAATCTTAAACCTTAATACACTAAAATAGATCCGGCCAACACACACTTCTCATTTACCTCTTCTTCAAGAAAAGCCTTAAAGCGAGTAAGTGTGTGGTTTTAGAGAGAGAAACAAGGTTTTGGTGGTAAGAAGCTTCATATTCAAAATAAAGGTTAATGGAAAACGTTTAGCTCATGTTTTTATTGTAGAAAAAATTGGAACGATCCCTATCACATTAGGTTTGGTTTTTTAGGTTAGAAACTCTAATAAAGCTTGTGTTTTACAGATAGATTTGAGTGGGAATTTAATATGTTGTTATTCGAGTGATTTGGATCCATAAAATTTGAATCTTGATTCTTATTAAAAAATCAGATCAAGAATCGGTAGCTGGGTAAATGATTAGGGTTTCGTTGACAAGCTGGTAAGTTGTCGCTCGTTCCATAGATATCGCTTATGGTATAGTTATCGCCCAACGTATAGTTATCACATAGATAGGTGTCACATGAGCATAGTTATCGCCTACCACAGGCAGTGGCGGAATTGCCTATAAACAATTCAAAATTAACATTTTATATAAACAAATAAACAATTACAAATTTAAATACAAGTAGAAGAATACCTAATTAAAACAAGCAGAATTCAAACCATGAAAGAGGAACTGCAGGAGCACCGTCCATCGGCTACTCGGCTGCAGCATGGGAGTCCGGTGACCGGTGGAGAGCAGCAGGGGGTCGGGGTGGCGTGGGGTGTAAGCAGCGGCTGAATGAAACTTTGTTTTGCTGAATGCTGGTGTTCGGCCTAAACTAAGCATCCAGGAATAACAAACAATGGTTTTATTTGGTTTGGGCTTAAATTTGGTTGGTCTTTAATTTGTTTTGGCTTTTAATTTGGTTGGGCTTTAAATAAACAGGGTAACGTTATATTTTTCCAGGATCAGCAAAATGCATAAACCTACCAAAATATACACTACCAACGAAAGTTGAGGGGTAGTGGATGCTACCTCTGATTCTAAACCAGGTCTTAACCTTATATATCGCTTAGCATAGTTATTGCTTAACAATAGTTATTGGCTGAACATAAGTAGTTGCACTGGCCACAAGATTACTTCAAATTTCATAACTTAGTGAAAGTTATAGTATGCGAAAAGTTGGTGTATGTTCTGGTTCTGGTTTTCGTGTTGGTTCTGGTTCTGGTTCTGGTCTGCCATTTCTGAATTTCTGTTTTGTACTCGGTTATGCTGAGCTAACCTTTCTATTTCGGGCTCATAAATTAACGGAGACTGTCGGCCCGAATGGCGGGTGTGCATAAATCTGTAATCTGAACAACTAACACAACCCGCGTAAAATACAGAAAAATAAAATTTAAACTAAAAATTGAAAACAAAATTTAAACTAAAATTAAAATTAAAATTAAAATTAAACACAAAAATCAAATGACACGAAAAACACTAAGCGCACTAACTCCCCAGCAACGGCGCCATTTTGATGACCGTCGTTTGAGTCAATCAAAAACCTAGTTAAACTATAAAGATAGGATAAGTAAGGTATCGTATCCACCAGGAGTATGTGGCCAATGTATTCGTGTAACATATTTCTAATTATGAAGTGACTGGTTTTTAGTTCTGATCACACAAGCAATTAAGTTGAATTTAGAGAATTAAGCAAACAAACAAGTAAACGAGTTTCATTCAATTAACAAAGCAAATCACACCCGGGACTTCAAGTAGGTAACTTACAGTAATCTCATGCAACCTAACAGATTAATCATTAACGGTTAACTACAGACTGATCAACTAGACAAAACCTTATGTAACATCCCCAAAATTTCGATCCAAATTTGACAACTTAGGAAAGTTGAGGGATCAAAAATAATCTCAAGATAAGTAATGGGAAAATATTAAAAAAGAAATTATAAGAAAAATAAGGAAATAAAAATATTTCCTAATTTAAGTATTCTTATATGAAGGAAAATAAGAAAACTCCATCCCACATTGGAAAATGTAAGAAAGCGAAAGCATTCCAACAAGGTATAAATAAGGAATATGGAATCCATTCCACATTGGAAGTGGTAAAAAAATGAAAGCTCTTTATAAGAGATATAATTTCCATAATTATATTCTTTTATGAATATCATGCACCAAGTGGTTCTAACGGAGGGTGCGTAGCACCCGACGCGCACGCGCACGGGCTCGAACTCGGACGAGGACGAGGACGAGGACGAGGCGACGACGAAGGGCGTTGGGCGCAATGTGGCGCTTTGATGGCGCACTTCGCACGCTCGCATCTCCGCGAGCCGCTTAAGAGCCGCCTTAGTATTTTTGGACAACGAGATTTAGACCTAGAATTAACAAGCTATCAAAGACCTAGAATTGACAAGCTATCAAAGTCCAAGGAGAAGGCCATCGCGTACCGCGATGGGCCGTGATGACTCAGGGACACGTGTCACACTCTGGTGACACGTGGCAGAAATCTACCCCTCGCGATACGCGACGGTGTTGAAAACGGGGACCCATCGCGTACCGCGATGGGATCCAATTTCAGCTATAAATAGGAGGGGGTCACGTCATTTCTCACTCACACCTCCCACACTCTCTCACAAGAATTTCACTCTCTCTACCTCGGTTTGCGTGCCGAACATCGTTTTGCCTGCCACCGACCCGACAATCATTACCTCGTAATCCGTGCCAAATACCTGGTGTTTTCCTCGAAGTGCGCGCCACCAAGAGTAACCCGACATTTCGTCTCGAAGTACGTGCACGACCCGACGACACCTACATACTGCCTCGATTTTTGCGTGCCAAGAAAGGTGGATCAAGAACGCCTCGATAAACGTGCGTATAAAGTAGAAGTGTTGCCCGTATAAACTTTGAAATATCTAACTCCTAATACCCGTGCGAGGTAAGGGATTCTACCTAAGTTATTATTTTATTATTATAAATGGCTTAAGACCATGGTCGAAGTTATAGCCGAACCTTGATTACGATTAAGAATAATATAACTTTTCTTAAGTAAAGGTTATAGTTAAAATAATATTTATTTAATATTAAGAAATATAATATTCAAAGAGTATAGTTAAATAATGTTTCTTCTTGAAGAAGAAACTCAGTATAGACGTTTCTTCCTGAAGAAGAAACGTAGCATATAATTGATAAAACAAAGAAGAGGACTAAAGGTCCAAATGTTTTATATAAACAAATGACTTTATCAAGGTTGAAGTTATACCAAAATAGACTAAAGGTCTAAAGCTAGATCGATGATCTAGTTATTTATACAAATGTTATTCTCGTACTATAGGTCCGAGGTAACAAAACAAGAAGAAGAGAACAGAAAACAGGAATCAGTATCAGAAAATGATTATAAATAGAAAAGGTGAATACGCACCAAACCTTTTATATTGAGTCAGAATGTTTGCATAGGATTTACGAATCCTTAAAACTTTGTGTTACAGTAATAAGAAACGGACACTCTGATTAAGAGTATACATGTGTCTGGATCCATTCATACATGGTGACTCGGCATTTCCCCGAGGCCATGCATATCATCAACATGCCTCTGAAGGTCTACGGGACTGTTCAGAGAAATGATATTGTGTATATAATTAATTGTACATGGTACTTATGGTAATTTGATCCCAATGTAGTTGGATGCCTAATGAGTAGTCACAAATGTATTATTGTTGGTTTCACAAAGGTATTGAAAAGAGATTTTAGAGTCAGCGTTATTCACCAGCTTTGTGCTGACGTATTTTCCCACCCATGTTACAGGGAAACAAGAAAGGTTAGAACATACAAGCAAGAAGGAATAGAAGATTGGAGTTATAGTCATTAGATGCTATCTAATGGCTCAGATATTTTATTTCAAAATATTACAAAGAGTTATATTTTCTAAAGAAATGTGTTGTAAACAATGGACGGGTATTTAAACCTGACTTTTTAATAAGTTTTCAAAGTAATAATATTTTATTAAAGACTACCGCTGAAATAAAACCTGCAACTCTGATTTATTTACAAAACAGGTACCAACTTGTGGTCACACGCCTAGGCCCTAAGTCAGGGTGTGACACCTTAGGCAACAATAATTGCTTTACACACGGCACTGGTTATCAAACGGTCCCTGCCCGTATGACTCAGTTAAGGGCAATTATATGCTTTGTCGTATTCAACCTAATCAAACAACCCTATGATCAATTATTATAGCAACTGGTAACTAATCGTTCAGATTAACGTAAACTTAAACCGATTGAACACACAGAAATACTAAACATCAATAATCATATATTAACTATAAACAGTTATACATAAATCTTCTTAGTCACATGAGGAAACTGAAATTGTTACAAACTTTACATCCCATGTATGATTCGGAGAAGACTAGCCGAGCATCGTCATCGATAGATCTTCAAGTATGATGAGGAAGGCCATTAGGATTGATCAAGAGATGATTGGTAGCCCTGGAATTCACACAAAATCGCCTAATAGCTGCTGCTGGTCGTCAATACTGATTAGGGTTCGGAAAATAGAAGATATAGGTCAAAATCCGTTTTGTCACGTTTTTAAGACCATCGCGTATCGCGACGGCCATAGACCCTACTCGTCGCGTACCGCGACCTAAGAAAACCTCATATTTGGATTCCTCTCGTCGAGAAACCCAAAATTCATATATTATGGCTCCCGTAACTCATTTCTAGCTCAGGATATGCTCGTTTTACTTAAGGTCGCATTTTGTCAACCCATCTTGTTCAGTTTTAGCACTGGCTTATGATTTCTCATCCATACTCTTCCCGAATCCTTGTAACACTTCCCAAGAAATCAAATCATGCTTCGGTCTTCCCGAGATATCATTCCATGTTCGTACATGTCTCGCATTTAGTATCTTTAACGATTAATTACCTGAAATACAAAAGTACGTATGAAGTATCAAAGTTCTAACAATATACTTAATAAAACTACATAATTAATACACTAATATATACAAAATACCCGACCATCAATAATCATTAAGTTTTCATTTAACGATGGTTATAGAATTACAAATTTATGTTTCATAAATAATTTTGGTTAAATATACAACTCAAAAGAGTATAGTTATATATGCGTATATACATTGTCCAAATAAAAATGAATACATGCAAATATAACTATACTCTTTGTGAAAATACGCTTTCATTTTTCAAACTTGGTAGTATAATTAACTTGGTCGTTATACCTTATTTTCTCTTATTTAAAAAAGATGATGTTTTGGACCGAGATTAAGATAAATTATATTAACTTTTATAATGATACATCATTTTTCCCTTTTTCTCATATATAAGAATGATACATACTAAATTAATATTACGTTAAACTTTACATCAATTATCTAAAAGTGTTTATAATCTTAGTTAGGTTAAAATACAAAAAAATGAGAAGTGTGAAAAGTAATTTAGTCATTGATATTTGATTTGAATTGTTGTGATTAATTTGAGAATAAAAAAAATGATAGAAGGGCATATATGAAATAGTCTATATTTGTTGACTATCTAACTCCATATGCAAATCACATATCAATTCCCCCATGATTTTAAAACGTCAATAACTTTTTCATACAACAACTTTTTTTACAAAAAAATCACCATAATTAAAAGCGTTTTTTATCTTTAATATGAGTATCGTATTGTTGTAAAAAAATTTTAAAAAAATAGTGGGCTTTTATACATTGTGTTATTGGTTTGTCATTGTGTTTTTTTAATTGAGTTTTCTACATTGTGTTATAGGTTATGGTCATTGTGTTTTACAATCGTTATGCATATTAAAGATTAAATTTAAAACAAAAAGTATGTCATTGTGTATTTTGCTTGTCATTGTGTCTTTATGCTCATTATTTTACCAATTGTTCGTTATTGTGTCTTTATACTCATCATTGTGTTTTAGTCTTGTGTATTACGTTCATTGTGTATTATTTTAAGGTCATTGTGTATTATGTATATATCATTGTGTTTTACGTTTTAGATTATTGTGTAATAATATATATTCACTATTGTGTTTTAAGTTTTATGTTATTGTGTAATATAGATTACTCATTGTGTTTTATGTATTAGATATTGTTGTTATTTTATCATTATATTTACATATTAAAATGACACAACGGTGTTATTTCACTATTACAACTTTCAGATTTCATCATTTTTGAAAGAAAAAAACACAATAATAAGCATAAATATACAATGATAAATATAGAGACACAAAGATGAATATAATACAAAATGATAAACAGAAAGACACAATTACGTTTTTTTTTTTTTTAATTTTATAAAGCAAAGTCATACTTATATTAATGATAAAAAAACGTTTGTTATTATGGTAAACTTTTATTTTTTTTAAATGTCAGACGAAAAAGTTGTAGACGTTTCCAAATGATGGGGAATTGACATGTGCTTAGCATGTGATTAGAGAAAATATGTGTTTTGTCTTTTATGCCCTTCTTTTTTAGGTTTTCACTTGACACATGACAATCAATTATGTTTCTCATACTCCTTATTTTTATTACTCTTTGTAGAATAACTTAACTCATATAATTAAACTGAAAGAGTCTAGCATATGGGATAATTATTACTACTAATGGGCCTACAATAATGTTCCAGGATTACTACTGAAACACAAAAAATTGTATTTATAATGGTCAGTCGTAGTTGAAGCAATAGTATGACAGGCGCTCAAACTGGACCTGAGGCCTTCAAACAACTGTCAACGGAGCCATTTTGTGAAGATGTTGGCATACTGAGTGTAGACGGTATGTGAAAAACCCGGACATAGCCAACATTCACTTTTCCACGAACATATGGATGTTTATCTCGACGTGCTTGGTTTGCTTGTGTTGAACTGGTTTTCTGAATGGTACACTACAGACATGTTATTGCAATATACAAGGATAACTTAGCGAATGAGAATGAAATTTTCAAGGAGCAAATTGCTTAACTAGCTAGCCTTAGCAACCTCATTTACCACCCCATGTATTCGGTTTATGCACTGAATCTCGAAGTGGTTTGTTTTCTTTTCGGGTGGCCATGGGATTAGTTGTCGCCCAAAAAATATGCAGTATAAAGGACATGGAGAATTAAGAGTCCTGACACCTCTAGTATGTATTGAGCAATCCATAAGAAACGAACCACAAGAAGCGATTATTCGTAGACCATAATCTAAGGTGTCTTGAATGTGTCGAATGACGTGTTTAATAAAATCATTGTGAGGTTCCTATGGAGCATGCATGAAAAGACTTCATGTCATACTAAATAGGAAATGTAGGGGCGAGTTAAAGTTAGCTACTTAAGGGCCTGCCAACGCTACGACATTGAGTGAGGTCTGGAAGTAACTAGTCATTTGAGGCAGTCATTTTGGATGTGGTATCAACTTGATTGACACAGGCATACTGAGACTAGAATGAACCGTGCTTTTTGGAAAGGCACGGTTGACTTACGCTCGTGCTTTTTGGTTATATCACTCTTATGGGAACTTGATAACAAAAGTCAACCGATATTAGGCTTTACTTACTGGTTAAATTGATGAAGTTAAATTGCTTCATTTTTAGATTGTTACTCGATCAAATATCGACTAAGTGAGATTTATTGACAAGAGAAGATGTGGGTAATGTCAATTGTGTGTTGTGTGGTAAAAATGTTGATCACTTAATTGTGCATTGTTCGGTCTCAAGATGTGTATGGTTAAGCATACACGATTGGGTCAAATTACCAAAATGGGCCAACCTCAACACAGTTGAGGAGATCCTAGATTATCCATATAAAATCAATTACGAATAAGGAGGAATGTAATGCAATTAAATCTATCTCAGTTGTAACATGTTAGATGATTTAAAAAACAACAAACAACTTCATTTTCAACTGTGTTCCCATTCAAATGATCAAGGTGATAAACGAAATTAAATCCATGTTCTTGTGGGTGAAGCATAATGAGCAAAATGACATTACTATATTTGGAGAAATTGAGCAACTTTAGCTTCGTTAGTTTTCCTTTATAGTGTGATACAAGTTTGGGTGTTTAATTGTTGTTTACTTTCATGTATTACATGTTTCTTGCGAGTAGTTTTTCTTTTATCGTTTTTAATAAAATTTTAGCCTTTTAAAAAAATTTATATATAGTATTTAAGCTGTCGGTGATTCAGTTTCCAAACTAACTATTTAAATTTTAAAGAGCTAAAGACAAAATAAAACTATTATTTTTTTTTCTGTTGCTATACAATATACATCACTTATTTGCTTGTCTTGAAACACTTGGCACCCACAATATTTATTTGCATGTCTGGTCAGTTTAGGGTTCTTGTGATAGTACTACAACGTTTTGCAGTGATTTTATGAAAAAAAAACGCTGACAACAATTTGGCATTTTTCTAGACTTTTTGACTTTCCTGTGCACCTTAACATATAATCTACATGGCTGATGGCTCACTGTCACATATATGGATAATATATTTATATATAATTACATAAATATAAAATCTCATTTTAAATACTTACTAGTGTTGTCTTGTCTAGCTAACATCAGGCTAAGGGTAATGGGCTTGGTTAAGCCCCAAGTGATCCAATCAAAACCAGACATGTAGGCGATGATATGACACTGGATAAAGCCCTAGAGGATGTAGTGGTCCAGGTGATCCGAGGCTTGATCCAGTTATTTATTTATTTATTTATTATTTTAAATATAAATTTTAATATTAATATTCTTCTTCACAGATCACACCACATGGCTTCTTCTTCACCTTCACCGATCACATCACCACCACCGATCACCGGACCACCACCAGGGGCGGACCCACATAGGTCCGATCGGGGTCCCGGGACACCGATGTTTTTTAAAAATTACTTAGAGACGGTATATTAAATTTTGTAAGGACCCCAGAAAAATTAATACTTGGAACCCATACTATTAAGATTGAACTGGTACAGTGGAAAGTCCCTTGTTTTACTTGTGAGAGGTTGTAGGTTCAAGCCCCATCATACTCCTTTTTTGTTGTTTTTTTAATATTCTAGTCTTAGTTATTCAGTTAGGGTATTTGTGTTTTTTGTTAGTTTCTCTCATATAGTCATTATCACCATGCAACATATATAATGTTAACATGAATTTTGCATATTCTTTTATTATTTACCTTGTGTATGTATATTATAATTAATCATTTATTTGTGTTAGAGTTATTTTTTCATGTTTTGGTCAATTATGTAAGACCATATATATAGATTACGTTCATGTTTTTCGGGTATGAATTAAAAGTGTATGTTTCATCTAGTTTGTAATTTAGATTCTTTCTACTTACTCGTTTCCAATGACACCATAGTTCCGTGTTTTATTATGTTCCTCGCCTCGACCCGACCCGAATAACGACCGACCCGAAAAATTTTGTAAACCGAAAAAATTAGGACCCCATTGACAAAAAATCCTGGGTCCGCCAGTGACCACCACCACCACCACAGATCACACCACCACCACGATCCTGGGCTTCTTCCTCCCAAAACATACACACACTCCTCTCCTTCTCTCTCTCTCTCTCTTAAAAACCCAATCTCACTTTCTCTCTCTACATCCTCATTTCTCTTTTGCGCCCTGTGGTCCCAGCCACGGGGGCCAACCGCGCTCCGGCTCAACCTGAGGGTGTAGCGGTGTTCGCGAGTCACGTAGGCGGCTGCTGCCCCCCCCCCACCCCCACCCCCCATTATACACTCAGCCTCAGGAAGATACATATTCTTTAGAAAAATAAAAAGAAATTATGTAAGTAAACAAAATAACTAAAACAAATCCCGCGTAGTATGCAACACATCCAATTATCTTTGGTTATATCGTTTTAACCTAATTCAGACCAAAAGTATTGGGGCATTAACCTAGTTGAACCCACAACCCTCGCATTCCTTTCAGGTTCATCTTTGAGTTGTAGAACTTGATTGCAAACCCAATTGCATGCCTTACTCGTATGGGTTGTTGCGGTGTACCATGAGTACCCGATACCTCCCGGGTAATGTGCCCTTATCCGCACTTATATATATCTCTAGCTATGCAGTCGATATGGCCGATATATCACCTATATCTCAGTGATATATCGGTTATCGGTCCTTGGCGATATATATATATATATATATATATATATATATATATATATATATATATATATATATATATATATAGGTATTGGATCATTTCAGAAGTTTTTTTTACAGCGAGAAGTGAAGGTGTAACTCCATTAATCCCTAATTTCACTCTCTTTCTTATGTGTAGGTGCGTTGTGTAGGTGCATATGTATGTGTGTAGGTACGTATGTTTGTATATGTGTATGTATGTTTGTATGTGTGTAGGTACATAGGTTTGAATGTGGCTCGGTACATTTATATGTTTATAGGTAGGTTTGAATGTGTAATTAAGACATAAATACAACCAACCTACATATATGTATGTAACATCATATGAAAGAGAGTGAAATTAGGGATTAATAGAGTTATACATTCACTTCTCGCTGTAATATCACTTTTTTGTCGTGCATCTCAGAACAGGTCATGGTTTCATGTTGTTTAATTACATAATTGATTTATGGAAGTGACGATTATGCTCTTAGTGTTGGCCTTTTATTCTATATGTTTCTAAAAATAAACTAATATGTAGCTGCTCTAGCAATGTATGACATGCTTGGATGCAAGAAGGTGGCCAAGTAAGTCTTTTGACCTTTTCGTTTGGGTCAAAATTGGCAACCCAGTGTTTCTGAAAAATATTATGTTTGCATGTAGCTAGGTATGAATATCTGATGCCATAAACAGAGCAGGCCACCGAAGGAGTATGCTAATTAATTAATAATGGTTTCATGGTCTTTTTCAAATGTAGCATGATATTTTTAAGTTAAATAAATAATTTATATGATTTGAGAATGAAAATTGTTATATTTGTTCAATAGTTTGATTCTTCTTAATTAATTGTTAGATTGTTAGAACTTAGAAGGTCATATATATTGACGAGTTGACTCAAACATAAATTAATGTTTCAAATTTAACAATTGCATTTTAATTATAAAAGCTTACGTCAATTTCTGGTTGAAAACTTTGAAGTACCCCAAAATCAGAAAATGTATTGGAATAACATCAATAATAAGAGTTTAAATTCAGCACTTGATAAGAACAATTACAAAGAAAACGTATTGAAAAGTAAACGAATTTTAACTTGATCACTAGGAGAAAAGCCTATTTACATAAGATTAATTATGTAACATGAGTGAATATATCATTCTTTTTATGTTCTCTTTTAGATTCTTAGTACTGAAAATATACGAACAAGTTAAAAACTGTGTGAATTTTAACGTTAAGATTTTCCACCCCATCACCTATGTAAATCAAGAGAAATAAAAATGTTAACACTCTCACCAATTACCAATTGTAAATTTATCTTTATTATTATGTAATACTTTAATAGATTCATCAAATTTTTATTATTTTCATTTGAATTTTTTGCAACCCGTGTATTACACGGGTATCTAACCTAGTAATAATAATAATTTAGATGTTATAAGCTTCATTATCCAAACATTTGTGGTTTTCTTCAACATAATTTTAGCAAAAGTGAGGAAGAATTTGAGAAATATATGCATTACCAAGAATGATCCAGTTTGCCTCGGTATGACCACCGCATCACATGGCTCGACCAGGATAAGCCCCGACTCGTCCCTTTCATGCATTCAGAACCATGGACCGCACCGCACATAGTCATTACTCGGTGCGTTTAGTATAACTTGGATGCATATCACAACTGATTAAACTATCACTTCAATGTCTTACTATTTTTAATTTTTTATTATATAAATAATTAATCATTAAAAAGTGCTTGGTAATGTAATTAAATTTAGGAATATTGGTTTTAAAAAATCCTAATTATTGGCAAATAACAGTCCTAACTAACGAGTTGGTTGCTGACGCTCCAATCTTTTAACGTATTTGTTTCCAATAATGGTTCTATGGTTCCGACCACCTCAATAACCAAGCATTTTACTAGAAAAAAAATTCTAGAGGTCCAATGTAAAGTTACATAGATGTTTGAGATGAAAATGTTGAGTTCTCCGACAAACTTTTTTTTCCGACGACGTGCAACTAACAACATTTGAATTCTGTTAGTTACGGACCGTTGGGATCAAACATGTTAAAAGATGAGACTGTCAGCAGTCAACTTGTTTAAGCTGATATTTGCCAAAAATCATTAATTAGAAATATTTAAAATCAAAATTCAGAAAAATTATATTATGAATTTTTAAGCATACCTTCTAATGAAACAAACATTGATTTTGATACAATATTAATATGAGTGATTAACTTTACAATCAGAAACAAACTTTATTTTTATTTATTTATTTATTATACTCAGAAAGTTTTGTTGATGAAAGATACTTTCGTCAGCTGCATGGTTTGCATTTAACAGGATGATCTCGTCGAGGATTATGACATGAGAAAGTCTCACTATAAAAGATTTTGTCGGTGAAAGATAATCGGTTAACCTTTTTATTAAGGATCACTTATATTATAAGAAATAACTAATTAAAATTTGCTATATTAAACGTTAAATATAAATTTAAAGCTTTATTAGGTGATACAATTTTACGTGAATCTACCCGTTCTAATAAAAGAAAATAATTGAGTACACATGTCATTAGGAGATTTATTTCTAGCCTAAATTTTTTGCCCAAATTCTTCTATTCTTAATAAAAAAATATATATGTCAATGTAATCAAAACTATGGTCAAATTATTCTACAAAAGATAACAAAAATAAGAAGGATGATAATGATTTCTAACTACAAAAAAACTCTTAAAAAAATAATCAAAAATTAATAAAAAATAATAACTCAAAATTCAATAAAAACTAAAAGTGTAAAATCGCAAATATGTTTCAGACATCTTCCTTGTTCTAAAAAAAAGACAGGAAAAAACATCATTTTGTCTTTTTATTTATCATTGTGTTTTGTATTTATTTCCGTCGTTGATTGTGTCTTTTTTCCTTATCATTGTGTTTTTTTTCTTGATATTGTGTTATATTACTCAACATTGTATAATATTTTGTTCGGGATTGTGTTAAATTTTGCGACATATTGTGTTTTTTTATTTATCATTGTGTTGTTTGTTCATTTTCGGTATTGTATCTTTTCGTGGTTTTTTTTGAACAGAAATGACAGGGAAATATTATGGTTTTTTGATTTTTTTCGTTTTTCATTTATATTATGAGTTATGATTTTTTTATATATTTTTTTAAATATTATAGGGATTTTTGCTGTGCCAGCAAATCCTTTTCACACTTCTCATTTTTATCTCCATTTATATTTTAACTTTACCCTCAAAACATATCTATACATTCTTTAAAATAACTATTTGCCTAAATTATGTGGACTAAAAATATGCAAGTATTTATGTTAATATAATCAAAATATTATATATAGCAAACCGTTTGTAGCTATGGTAGGCGTAGCAGGCTGTCACCATGCTGAGTAATCTAAAACGCATCAATATGAAATTATATACTTTCGGGCTATTTATGAGTTAGAGTTGCATTTTATATGAAATTATAAGGTAAATAATTCAATTGGTTGTATCATTTTTAGTCCAATGAGTTAAAAAACTTTTTTAAAACATTGATATCAAATTATCAACACCTTGTCATTTGCCATGTGTTAGCACACGATTGTTTCCATAATCAGTTCTTAGGGACCGTTAACCATCGGGTAGCAGTTGCTACCGACTATTTTTCAAATATTTTATTTTAAACTCTAAACTTTAAGTTTGATGTTATTACCAGATGACCCCTCAACTTATAAAATTAACATAGTGACACATATTTTCATGATGCTACATCTCAGTCTCAAGCACGTGCCTCTACCTAAAGTATCTATATATTCATTGGTCCTTAAATCTAAGTTATGTACATAATAACATCAATGTGGTAAAATGTAGTTGTGGTTAGAGGGTGTTTGGGATTCCTTATTTTTACCTCCTTATCACTAGATAGGAAAACACACACACACATACATACACACACACACACACACATATATATATATATATATATATATATATATATATATATATATAAATATAATATATGTATATATAAAGGCCATCATTAGATAGGAAACATTAGTGGTGTGCACCTTTTCTTATCACCATAAGACTATAAGGTATGGCCGAACCACCAAGTATACATTCATGAAAACCAAAATTCACTAAGGGCGGGTTGTTTCATAGAATTCATGGGAATTCAAATAAATTGGAATTAAAATCCTATGACATGGCGTGCTCGTCTCGTTGGAATTGGAATCTTAATTTCATTTTGGTGTGTTCAATTCAAAGAATTAGAATTGGAATTGGAATTCAATTCCTTCAAATTCCTTTAAAAAAAGGATTTCAAATCCTTCCAAAATATGAAGGAATTCAAGGATATTCATTAGAATCTTATTTCGAGGTTTTTTTAACGAGGACAACGAATAAATAAAACATTTTAGTTTTTTTTAGTTTATATTTTGAGTTATGAATTTTTTATTATTATTTTTGAATATTATTTTAAGGGGTTTAGATCTTAATAGAAAACCCATAAGAAAATTCAAAAAAAATAATAAAAAAAATCATAACGTAAAATATAAATAAAAAACAAAAGGTCTAAAAAACCAAAATGTTTTCGCCGTTATCATTGTAAAAAAAAAAATCTTCTTGACATTTGTCAAACGAACACATTAAGAATGTATTTGGATTTCAATTTCCATTCCTATTGGAATGTTCAGATTCCAAATCCATTCCCTCAAATTTCAAATCCTATACAAATTCCAATTCCATTCCATTCTGTGAAACGAACGCGCCCTAAATAGATTAAACGTTGTCCCACACATAGACACTTACTCTCAAGCAAATACTCAGTGTGAGTGTTCAAACTTCAAAGGATGAACCATTGTAGTAACAAATTAGTAGTTGTTCCCTGCATGAGTGATTGATCTTATGAGTCTTCAAATTCCTCTACACAAATTAGGTTGGAATATGTTGATCCCTAAACTACCAACCTCTTCTTTTATTTTTTCTCTTGCGTAAAAAAAAGTCTTTCTTCCTATAAATGACGGCACACTCTCAAACTCTTTACTGTTTATTTGTTTGTTTGTAATCCTTTGCCAATATGTATAGTAGAACTAGACAAACTAATATATACTCAATAGATACGTTCAAGACCTTCACACAAACTAATAATAGATCAATACCACACCTTCACACTTCCTATGACTTTAACCAATAAGCATCATGACTTCTAATTATTGTAACTTGTGAAGGACCATGTAATAATGATTAGTGAGCTAGAAACATCTCTTCCACCCCAATCATTATGATATTTCCACTAGCCTTAACCTCTTTAAGTCCGGCTTGGTTAACTGTTTATTAGCAACACCATATTCATTCATACAAATGATGCCAAACTATCAACTTTTGTGGGTCGAATAAAGGTGATAACACCCAATGAAGCAGGATGTGATTCAAAAATTTTATGAGGTAAATCTAAATCCCTTAATTGATTTCAGACACTAAGGTTATCCTTGCCACAAACGCATAATTTTATCATTTTTTTGTTATTAACTATTTTTGAATGTTTCTATTCCAATACAAAGCAATAGTAATTTAAAACTTTTAATTGTGAATTTATTTAGCTTATTGTCAACCGTGATTATATTTTGTTGAATTGTTTAATTTATCAACGCACAAACTAAATAATTCACGACAATCCAACAACAAGTCTCAAATCAAACTTCTTTCAACCGTAAAAAACTCATTATCAAAAAACTCATTTGACCTATCAACATACACTTTGATCAAATAAATTATAATTTCTGTTAGATACATGGTTTTCAAAGAGATTATGGTATAAAAAAACAAGAGAGGAGGATTTAAATTTGAGACAAGTGACAAAGGGAATGACATTAATCTCTAATAAAAAGTAAGTGGGTAGAGGAGGCTATTTGCATTTACATGTATACAATTAAATGAAAATTCATAAAATAGTCCCTTTATAAAAAGATATTTTAAAAATTTCTCATTTTTTTTCTAGTTTTTAGATTTGTTCCTAATCTATCTCGTAGCCGGCGATGTGTTTAGATATTCCTGACGACGTGTTAGTAAGCCAATAAGAGAAATACACGCGGTCAGAAGTAGTCGTCGGCGACGTATTATCCTGCACATCTAGTCGTCAGCGATGTGTTATGTTAATTCAACCCTGCGTTTGCACACGTAACGCATTGCCAGAGACGTGTTATGTTAATAGGTCACCGATGCTGAGACACACAAATTGATCGACCATAAGATACCGCCTGCAACTAGATATTGGCTTATTTGTCACGTGTCTTTCTCTTATTAGCTTACTAACACGTAGTCGAGTACATCTAACAAATCGCCGCCGACGAGTTAGGTAAGAGACAAATCTGAAAACTCGAAAAAGAGAGGGACATTTTTAAAAAGTCTCTCTATAAATGGGCTATTTTGAGAATTTTTAAACAATTATCGGTCATAGTATTTGTCTATTTTGATTAAATACATGTTTAAAGTTTAAACATAGGAAGCTTTAGCCCATAAGATGTAGAAAGAAAAACAAAAGAAGGTGGTGATGGCAGCTTTAATGAAATCGGAGGGGGTTGGAGCCTTCCAATTTGTAGCGCACAATCATGGCTCACAATGATGGGACCCACCCTGGTGATCCGATCAGAAAGATACCTGGTCCCACCTACTATGCTACACAACACACGTGTCAGGTCTTAATGATCGATACCCTTCGTACAACAAAAGCAAAGTTAAAAAGTAAAAATAGAAATAAAAAGTTTGGCACTTCTTTTCTTCTACATTTGGAACCTCATGTGGCATCAATTTATCAATATCCCCATTTTGGATATATCTAATTATTATATCGTTTAATAATAAATTATTATTTTAAACTTACTACGTATTAAGGTTAATTTTAGATTTCACTAACTTTAGTAAAGATTATATTTTTAGCTTTTCTTTCTAGTGATCTAATTTCTAAATTTTGTTCTCACTCTAGTAATGTATGATCGATTTCATCTATAGTTTTTTGAAATCCTTTAATTGCATTCACATAGAATTTAACCACATACGTAAAAGAGCATCCTCTTAGATAACTTAGATTATACAAAATGTCTTCAATACTACTGTCATATGTGTAGGGGTATGGTAATAAAACCCGGTTCTACGACCCTAAATCTATTATGTTTGGCTTATTTTATTACATGGACTAATACAACGTTATTGGGCTGAGGGGGTTTTGTGGAGGTAACCCTAATTGGGCTAGGCCCATTAGGGTACCATGATGGTGGCCATGAGACTCTATATAAGGAGGTCTCCACCTCCTTATTAGAGGTCATGCTCAATAAGAGCCACCACCACTTTTTGTGTCTGTGAACAAGAAATCCTCAGGATATCTTAGCAGTCACCTCCACTCTCCCAAAAGGCCATCGCAGGTCTCAAGCAGTTGAAGGAGAAGAAGATCAAGACGTGGTTCGTTCATCTCGAAAATCCGTGGAAACATCGTCATGGATCAGGTTAGATTCATTTCGTGCTTCGACAATATGCATAAGATTTAGCATGTAGAATGTAAAATAATGCAAATGTGTTATTAAACTATACTAGCAAATAAGTAGATAATAAATACACATTATATATTATATATAGTAGTACTAAAAGTCACTGTCTGTACGAACAATATATCTGTTTTACTTTTTACATTTTTATTTTATTTTTTTCATTATACATATGCACATACATTATATGAGTAAAGTGTAATTGTCGATGACATGAAAGAATACATGGCCCCCATATATACATGAGGGGTTATCTACCAGGTTACAACAAATAATAGACTATTGTTTATAATACATTTTAAGACTATAGCAACCAACCCACCCCCCCAAAAAAAAAGAAAGGTAAAAAAAATAAAAATAACAAGTGGACGAATGGCAAGCTTGTTCCAAAAGTTAGATGTCTGCAACTTGAAGCTTGACTGGAAAAAAATTGCTATGAATAGACACAAGCTCACAAACAAAATGATAATAAATCTCAATGTGCTTGGCACGTTTGTGTTCAAATGGATGTTGTCTCAAGAACACTACACTTAAGTTCTCACATGGTAGAATCGGTCGTGTCGTAGGAAGAGCATTGAAATCCCAAAGTAAATGACTGATCCAAATATTTTCAGAAGCAGGGTTTGCCATAGCATGATATTCAGATTCACGAGTTGAACAAGAAACGATGGGTTGTTTTTTTGGTCCTCTAGGAAACTAGATTTCCACCAAGGAAAATGGGGTAAGCGTACATAGAGCAGAAAGCTTCAACAGTTCAATGTAACTGGCATAATCAGCATAAGAGTAATCGATGATAGAGTATTGAGTCAAACGTGTGAAGATGAGACCGTACGAAAGTGTGCCTTTCACGTTTCGAAGAATACGCACAACCAATTGTAAATGGCTAGTAGTTGGAGTATGAAGGCACTGGCTTGACTGATTACTACATAGGAAAGGTCTGATTGGGTAATCGTAAGGTATCGTAAAAGCACCTACTAAAGAGTGATAATGCAAGGGATCTAAAGGAGTGTCATCCGAGATGAAAATATCTAATGTGCTTAGTGGTGCGGAAACTGGTTTAGAGTCAAGCATACCGACATGAGACGGTATCTCATGAACATACTTTGCTTGATTCAGGAACAAGCTAGATGAGTAGAGGTAACTTCAATGCCAATAAAGTAATTTAGATCACCAAATTCTTTAATATGGAACTCTTTGTGAAGAGAAGCAATGAATTGACTAATGGAAGCTTCATCATTGCCCGTTAGTATGCTGTCAACTTATACTAACAAATAAAGAAAGCAAGAACCTCGAACAAAAACAAAGATAAACGTATCAGTTTGACTACATAAAATACCTTAGTGAATGAGAAAAAACACTTACACATAGGAACCAAGCAAGTGAGGCTTTCTTTAAATCAATAGAGCTTTCTTATACAATAAACAGGATTGGGAAACCAAGAATCGGTAAAGCCCAGCCATGAAAACCATTTCATTTATATCGACATATTAGAATACATTCTTAACATCCAATTGATGTAAAAGACATTATCGCATGACCACAATAGAGAGATCAACCCAAACTGTTGAGCCTTTCTATCGACCGAACTAAACATGTGAGGATAGTCAAAACCCGAAAGTGGACTAAACCCTTGAGCTACAATAGGGGCTTTTGTTCGAAGATATTGTCTATATATCAATTTTATATCCAATAACATTCTTGAATATTTTTGGTTAATAATCATAAGTTTAATATTATATACTTTTTGGTTCTGTGCATATTTGCTCGAGAGTCTTGCTGGGTTTTTTGGGCTTCAATGGGCTTAAAGGTGTTTGGGCTTGTAGCTGCTGCAAGGAGCTTGGTTCTGGTTAGGGCTCGTATGTCTGAAGTCTATATATTAAGAAGTGTAGGGCAGCACATTATTTTCTCTCAAACCCGATTACCCTCTCTCACACTATTAGTTTGTTATTATGATAGATTGAGCTCTTGTAAAATTCTCAATCATACTTCAGTTCTTATTTAGTTCTTGTTCTTCAATCCTTGTAAAAGAAAAATTGATCTCGGTTTGTAATCCTAGTATTTGAAGTGTTACCAGATAGATTTAGAGTTCTTGACAGCTTTGAACCGATCAATAGACCCGTAATTTACTTGATTACAACTACAATGGAAGAAGACGGACGGGGTACGGGATCACAAGTGTGGTTTATATGTGTAATGTTAGGCGGAGAGTCTCTTTAACTAAAAGAGCGTAGTAAAGAGATGTGAGTAATAAGGTGGTTAAATCAAGTCAATGATTTGGTCGGCTAACACCCAATTTGGATCGAGTCAACATAGGCTGAGCTTGAATAGGAGCAAAATCCCATGGAAGATGAATGGGTTGTTTGTGACTTGTTAGATGGGGTTTGTGACTCGTGTCGTGTTAACAGGTTTGTGTTAGTATTTGTCAGCTCTGCTAACACTTCTTAGCTTAAATTCGATTCAATGCTCTCTCCACCTTCGCATCGATGCTTAAAAATGTAACCATCACAACTTTGTATGATTCTCTTATATGATTCGAAGCGAAGATTATATTTTAAAATTATTTGACTAGTAGACCATGTGTTATGGCTAATGTGAGCTCCTATCATATTGTTTTATCTTTTAATTAAAAATTATGATATAACCAATCAATTTACTTCACCTTAACCCACAATCACTACATGACACTTAGCCTTATGTAGCGAAGTTAAATCTCACATTCCATATATTCCATAAAGTATTGGCTTATTCATATATTAAAAAACAAAGGTGTTTAAATTTGTCAGAGCTTATTATTATTAGAGAAAATTGCCAAAATAGCCCATTTATAGAATGTGGTTCCAAGTTTGTCTCCCTAAATTCAAGTTTCTAATTTTGTTCCTTTGGTACCTCGTCGTCGGCGACATGTTAGCGAACACCGACGATGTGTTAACATAACATAGGGTTGATGATGTGTTATGTTGCTAACATAGGGTAGCAGCGATGCGTTAATGTTTAAAGCAGTGGTTCCACGATGCGTTAGTGGATAACACATCGCTGCTACCCTATGTTAGCAACATAAACGTATCGTCAACTCTACGTTATGTTAACACATCGTCGGTGTTCGCTAACATGTCGCCGGCGACGAGATACGTTTATGTTACTAACATAGGGTAGCAGCGATGCGTTATCAGCTAACGCATCGTGGAACATTAACGCTGCTTTAAACATTAACGCATCGCTGCTACCCTATGTTAGCAACATAACGCGTCATCAACCTTATGTTATGTCAACACATCGTCGGTATTTGCTAACATGTCGCCGGTGACGAGATACCAAAAGGACAAAGTTGGAAACTTAAATTAAAGGGCCAAAATTGAAACCAAATTCTATAAATGGACTATTTTGAGAATTTTCTATTATTATTATTATTATTATTATTATTATTATGAGAGTCTATCAAAGCTAGCCTAAGTCGAAGCTGAGATAGGTTATTCCTTCTATTCATGATTATGCTTTCCACTATTCTAAAGGAATTACTAAGAATAAAATATTAACCCTCCCATCATTCAACATGTCTAAACAGAATCATTGGAAAGAACAATAACATGTGTTCTAATATCAAGGTAAGCTATCCACTTTCCACGATGAAACTTTCTTCTAGCATTGTGTGAAGAGAATCGACCGTCACCATTATAGATTTAACTTTAGTTGGACTCTAATGTAATTTGTAGCAAACTGATTATATTAGGAATGTTTTGTGTATTACTACTATACATTAAGAACGCAATGCGGAACGACGTATGTATGCATAAAATATGAACTTTGTAATTTACTCGTTTTTTAATATAAAAGATTGATTGTTTTTATTTTTTAATACAAAATACATTTTTAATCAGGTAACAACATAGTCAAGATATATAACAATAAAAATTTACTATATAATTAATTTTATTACATACCCACATTACCATTGTAGAAAAACCAAGTATCATCGACGACTATTCATGATGGATGAGATCCCACTAATAACCCTAATATATATATATATATAATTGATTTCTTTTGAGAATTGCTTTGAGTTTTAAGAACTCGAAAAAACTCAACGTAACAACTTTTTTTTTGTATTTTTTTTACACATGCGTAATACGTAAGTGTAAGTAATGTATAAAAAATTACCGTAATTTATTACACACCGAATCGACTTTTTACACACGTGTAACTAAAGTTTAAACTTGTGTAATCAACAAAAATCTTTATTCTCTCTCTTGATTCATTTTTTAATCAAATTTAATCTCAGTCACATATTCCAACTCATTTAATTAAATGTGTGGTCCAAAATTGAGTTCTTAAAGTTCTTACAACTCATCAAGTTCTAAAAATATTCCTCCCCTAAATATATATATATATATATATATATATATATGAAATAAATCAAATAATCACTGGTACTAGTGATGGATCCCATAACCTAGGATACTAAGGATCAAATAATCCATGTCACCGATGTTGATCACGTCCATTTTAGATGTCGTTGACGGGAACTATGTAGCTACGGTTTATCCCTCGCTAATCCATCAATGATACTAAGGATACAACTTTAGATAAGATTTTCGGTCAATCTTGTCAGCAGGGCCGGCTCTTAAGGAGGGCAGAGTAGTCGATGGACTCTGGCCCGAAAATCCGCTACGCCCGAAATTCATTTTCATTTTTAAATTATATATATTTTTATGAAAAACAATATGTATATTTAATGTTTAAACTTAATTACACAAACACTTTTGGTCTAATAGCAAAGAGGTATAAAATTAACCAAAAGGTTGTGGCTTTTGGTATCACTTAAGACATGTTTAGACCTATTTTTATACAAAATATACAAAAAGGTTTTTTAAACAACCTAATTTATAACCAAATAAGCTTATTTAACATTTAAAAATTTAATTGTTTAAACCCAACAAATAAATCTCTTTTAAGTAAGGCCCAACTTCTTTTTGTCTTCTACCAATTTTTTTTTAATAATTTACGGAGTCGGCCCTGTTTGTCAGCCGTATGTCGTCACAGGTGAGGTTCATGCTAAATATGTCAAGTTCTAAGCTAAAAATTGTGTAAATAACAAACTATAACTTTAATTATCTTACTAATACTTAGAATCTTGAGGGTGTGTTGTGAAAAGTAGGAGAAGGACCTACCATGTGGGCCATAAATATTATATATAAATGGCTTCGTTGTTAAATATCAATTCTCTACCAACGACATATTAAAAAAATTTGTTTCGACGAATTTTAGAGTTTTTTTTTATTTTAATTCATGCATGCTAAACTAACCATCTAAACTCTAAAGAGCCGACTAACATTAGTAGTATTCACATATATTATATATATATATATATATATATATATATATCACATCTTTCTAACATAAGGTTGTGAATTTTTCTTCGTCTATCCGATTGGTAATCTTCATCAAACGTCAATGGTACTTGACGACTAGTTCACAATTCAATAGTCGATCGACTTGATAGCATTTAGCGACTTCTGCAATTATAAACTATAGTCTTCCCTTTTATTTTATTTTTACAGTAATTTATAGCTAAAAGGTTATACTAATTTACCAAATATTATAAGAGGTTTGATAACAATTTTATTATATTGTGCAAGTAATTTTTTAACATAAGAATCCATTATTGGTAAACTTAAGGCCTTCTTCAATACATCATATACAAGATTACAAGGTTTATATTCATAATGCTTTAACAATTGCCTTTTGATATAATGACATGGGAGTGAATATTAATGCTTAAGATCTTAATGTCTCAAGTTTGAAATCTGATATAGTGGGTTTTCTTACAGTAAGAAGGTTTTCTATTTTGATTGTGTTTTTCGGTGAGTCAGAATGAAGCATCAAAATTAGTATGTATGAACTTCGTCTCAGAAAGATTCACCCGAGTACTAGGGTGGTTCCAAACATTTTTCAGAAAAAAAATATTGCTTATGCTTCAAAAAGATTTAATAATATTCTCCCTACAAGATCTTACGTAGAAAGATTCAATCATGCATTTTGATTGAATATAAAATATTTCAAAGAAAGAGTTTTTATAATTCATTTTAGATTGTTAGATCGACAGTTGCTTTAAGAAAAAGAAATATAACTAAGGATATGATTACATCATCATAATCATGTAGAAGTTCTAGTTGACAATTAAAATTGTATTTACAAGTTAAGTTCATGACACAACAAGCTAACATCCCGATTAAGAATTTTAAACAGTTGAGATTCCTTTATTAGGGGAATAAATTTTTTTCCGATATGTAATCGTGTTAGTTTTAACTTTTATTAGAGACGATGAATTTAACTTGTGACTATGATCGATCGATCAATCTACAATATTATATAAGAGAAACCTAACTGATTTAATGGTTTTTTTTCACTTTGGTAGGTTTCCTCATGCATTGATGACGTTCCTGTGTGAGTCATCAGGTGTATATCATTAAAATTAATATGGATGATTGATATCTCATATTAACATTGTTAAATGATTAACACCTGCTAGAAAATATAAAGACGTGGTTGTTAGAAAATTAGCATTTGTCATTATTTGAAATAAATTATTGTAAACCTTTTAGATGACTTGTCGATTAATTGATAAAAAAACCCATTCATCCCCATTGTACATATCCAAGTAACCTAATCTAGTATTTAAGATATTAATGACGATTAGTATAATTCTTGATTGGAACATTTTAACTTGGATGAATTACATAACTACAAAATTTAATAATTTATGTACTAAGTTATAGACTTGAATAATGATGAAATTAGCAAGCTGGCAATTAAGTGGATACATCTTCCCTTTGAAAGTGAAACGAAATAAAGAACATTTTTTTCATTGTGCAGTACTAAATTGTGTTTCTATAATTCATTTTGTTTATGTTAATAACTTGTTTAAAGGATTCATTAGCCATTAAAAACAAGATATATAAAAGATTAAAAGATATATGCATACAATAAATAAATATGTATATATATATTGATGTGATATACATACATATATATATATATATATATATATATATATATATATATATATATATATATATATATATATATATATATATGGTTGGTATCATTTAAGAACTCTAAAAAAATTAAGAACTTCAAAAAAGTTAAAAACTATTAGGAACTCTAAACAATAAAACATTTTTTTAATTTTTTTTTATATACTAACATTATTTAAGAGTAGTTTATCATATTTTATATAAAAAATTTTGATTACATATATAAATCACAAGTTTACATATGTGTAAAATTTATGTATTAACAAATTTACATAGGTGTAAAATAAAACATAGATATGTATAAAAACTAATTTTCAAAATTGTAATTATAAATATAGATATACAAAATGATGAAACTACACTCAAATAACATTAACATACAAATTTTTTTATAAAAAAACGTTAGTTTTCAATGGTTATTTCAAGTTCTTAAATAATTTAAGGGTTCTGTAATGATACTCATCCTCTCTCTCTCTATATATATAATATGGATCATGCCCATGTAACCCGTTTAGTAAATGGGTCATGTTTAATAAATGAATTATATAAGTAATCCAAACGCTAGTTATATTCGTGTCATCGTGTTGAGTCAGGAGTTAACGCTCTTTATAATAGTTGGTATCATGGTCGGCTCGAGACATAATGGGTGGATGATAAGTGCTAACTCATGCATACTCATTTCAAATTAACAAGTTCTAAAAAGAGTGGCTATTTAACTATTTATATAATTTAAGTAAAACCAAAATTCATCCGTTGCTTTAAGTATACAAGCAATATACAATTACATTTATAATAACATACAAGCAATATATATTATGAAGAGGTACTGACACCACAGAAGACTTTGTTTTTATTACCATCCATTGAATTTGTTGGAAATACAAGGTTGGTGTTTGTTTTTTCTCCACCTCGTTTGGAGAAACAAGGTTTCACGTAATCAGGTCTGCTCTGGTCTGGTCAGATGCCATGTCTGTGTAAATTGGGCCAAACAATTCATTTCCATAATGTGCTTCCGTCCGAACTAGTGACTGTTAAAACCCGGATCTTTGAAGAACTTTTGATTGTGTTGAATATTGCTTCTTTCCTAAGGCTAAAACATTTAATTATTATAAAGCTAGTTTGAGTCCTTATCTTGGAGTTTATTTAGGTTTTAGTTTTTAATCATTTTGTTATTTTATATTATGTAATGAGTTGTTTTATATTTTAATGTAGTTTTGTTTTGATTTAATACATATATATTAATTTATTACGTTTATTATGTTTTTAACACCTAACATCTTTTAATTGAGATGTGTATGTTTTTTAGATTTTTAACGAACGAACATAAACTAATACGGACATGTTGTATTTTTTTAAACAAACAAATATGAGCACAATTATTTGTGTTTTGAAAAATGGGAAAGCACCATCACCACCTACATCAACCGCCCCGCCCCTTTTTCAAAAGACAAAAATATTTTTGTTTATGTTTGTTTGTTTAAAAAATCAACATGTTCATGTTTGTTTTTAAAAATCTTAAAACCTACACATCTCAGTTGAAATAATCCAAACTATAAAATATATGAACGCAACAAAATAATATATACCTATTAAACCAAAACAAAACTACATTAAAAAGTAAAATAAATCATTACAAAATACAAAATTGTAGGATAATTAAAAACATAAATCTAAATAAAGATCCGTGAGGGCTCAAACTAATGTAATATATACATTTTATAATGTGAAAATATGTAATTAATTTTCTTTTATTAGAATAAATATATAATTAATGGTATTACCGTGTTAGGACTAGAGGTGTATAAATCAGGTTTTTCAAATACCCGGGTTTTGGTATAGAACCGGGTTTGGGTATGACCGGGTATTAGAAAATCAGGTATTGGTAATACCCGGGTTGGGTTTGGGTTTGGGTCTGGGTATTGTCTCTAAAACTCATACCCTATGCATCGGGTCGGGTATAGAACCGGGTATTCAAAAACGGGGTAGTTGAATACCCTATTTTCGGGTATTTAAAAAACCGTATTTTTGGGTTTTTCGGGTATATATTGGATTTTTTTTTAAAAGTTTCACTTTCTAGGGGTATTTTTCGGGTATACATCGGGTATATGAAATATCCGGTTTCGGGTATTGGAAAAACCCGGTTTCGGGTATGGAACCGGTTCGGGTTTTTGGGTATTACCGGGTACAAATCGGGTCCGGTTTGGGTTCGGGTTTTAGTACCGAAATGCATACCCTATCCGTACCCTACGGGTAGGGTCAGGTTCGGGTTCGGGTATTAAAAACCTCGGTATTAAAAAAACCGGTTCCGAGTTTTTATTTCAAGTCCGGTTCCGGGTTCAGGTTTTTTTTTTCACCTCAAGTTAGGACAGAGGAATATATAAAATCCCCAAATAATATATGGTGCTTCGGAAAACACATATATCATGGGTTTCATATATCTATGGGCCATTCAGAATAGGCCATGACGAACCTCAAATTTAAGCCTGATTAAGGCTCATGAATCATCTATGATTAAATGTGGGCTTTACACATTGCTATACATAAACATATACAGAGATAGAGGTAGAGCCAGAGGTGCACAAACAGGGGTTTTCGTAATACGTTCGGGTGTTACCGGTTATTGAAAAATTGGTTATTGGCCATACCTGGGTAGGGTTTGGGTCCAGGTAAAGTATAGAAATGGATATTTTAAAACCGGGTATCTGAATACCCTATTTCCAGGTATTAAAAAACCCAATTTCCAGGTATTGAAAAAACCATATTTTCGAATATTTTCAAGTTTAGATTGTGTTTTTTAAGGGGTTGCACTTTTGGGGGGGTATTTTTCTAGTATAAATTGGATATTTGAAAAGCCTGGCTTCTGGTATTGGAAAAACTTGGTTTCGTGTATTGGAACTCGGTTTCGGATAATACCGGGTACAAATCGGGTACGGTTGTGGGTACATGTTTTGATACTAAAATGCATACCTTATCTGTACCCTACAAGTAGTAAAAATCCAGGTATATAAAAACCCGTTTCTGGTTTTTTTTCCAGGTTCGATTTGAGGTTCGGGTTTTTTTCACACATCTACATATACAAGAAATGATATGATATATGTGTAATATTATTATCATTTTCTTTTAGTTTCATTTTTTCTATTCTAGAGAGAAAACAGTAATACACAGAGCCAAAGATTGAAAAATGTTGCTCCCTTTAACAATTGCGACTTGTATGTCACCATACCTAAGCTTCAGAAGGAACCATAGTGTAATTTTGTAATAGAGCTAATTACCAAAATAGCTAATGAGAGAACATCAAATAGCACGTGAGATTTGAAATTCCCAAAATAGCCCTTCAAATCTCTAGTACACGTGAGTTTGTGAGATTCCCCGTGACTTTTCGTGGATGAATCAGATTCTGCCAAGTGTGTTCCACTCCCACCTACCCCGATACTTTTCATCCCAAATATGTCGGAAACGTAACTTTTGACACCAAATATAACCTGAAAAAAACCAACTGTAACGTGATGTTTCAAGCTATTTTTATCGACAACTTGAGTTTTCAAATAAGATGGATTTGAAAGGTTTTTGAATTCATCTCCTTAGATGAATTTCATTTGAATTTCGTTTTTAAAAAAAATCATCTTTTACTTCATATTCATCTTCATCTTCATCACCTTAATCATCTTCATTACCTTCATCATTATTCCGGTCACCGTCACCGCCATCGGAGCTTTAATCAAAGTCCTCAACCTCCTCAACTCCGAATCTTTAACTGTCAAACCCACAAATCTTTTTCCCTAAAATTAATCACAGATCAGTAAATTTCACTAATTTCATAAAAGGGTGTTCGCCGGAATATTATAACACCGCCGTATAAGGCAGAGATGGGCTGTGTAATATCCAATCTGAGCGCCAAATTCGCCTTCTTCACACCATCACCACCCACCTACCAGATCAAGAAACGTGAAGACGGTAAGCTAAATGCCATTTACACATCATCCTCCATGCCGCCGACGGTGTAGATGACGTTGGCAGTGGTTGTTCACTTGATGTGTTGTCAATACCCACAAAAGGAGGGAACAAGATTGTAGCTTTTTTATCTTAAGAACCCATATGCAAGACTCACTTTATTGTACTCTCATGGCAATGCTGCTGATTTGGGTCAAGTGTTTGACCTGTTTGTTCAACTCAAAGCAAATCTTCGAGTCAATCTCATGGGGTCAGTTTTATCTTCTTTGTTTCTTACCTAACTTTTGTTATAATCATTGTTAAGTGATAAAGATGAATATGAAGATGATTTTTTTTAAAAGACAAATTCGAAATTCATTTTTCAAGATGAATTTTAAAAACCTTTCAAATCCATCTTATTTGAAAACTAACGTTGCCTATAAAAACAGTTTGAAACATCATGTTACAGTTGGTTTTTTTCAGGTTATATTTGGTGTCAAAATTTACATTTCCGACATATTTGGGATGAAAAATATCGGGGTAGGTGGGAGTGGAAGACACTTGGCAGAATCTGATTCGTCCACGAAAAGTCACGGGGAATCTCACAAACTCACGTGTACGTGAGATTTGAAGGGCTATTTTGGGAATTTCAAATCTCACGTGCTATTTAATGTTTTATCTCTCATGAAATGGGCTATTTTGGTAATTTGCTCTTTGTAATATCATAGACATGTGAAGTCGAGCAACTGGTGAGTTACGTGAGTTTTTGTCAGTCAAGCTAAATTTTAAAGGCTAAAAGTTCATGATTAGGATATGAAAGCTAGAAATCTATGATTATGTTTGAAAAATAAAACTGGTCACATAACTATTTACATAATTTTATCATTTTTTAAACCTTTAATTAACGATCGTTAATCCAGTTATCAAGTTTTTTTTTCTCTCAATAAAACACACAGGCTAGGTATAACTTATTAAACTTAAGAATAGAATTTAATATTTAAGTAGTAAAACTCCACCACGCGTTAATTTGGCCAGTATTAGTTTTAGTTTGTAGTTATAAATTTGCGGAGTGTTTACGAATAAAAAATAATGACCAAGAGAAGGCATAAATAATTGACATGTGTCAACTGGGGACCAAAGGAAAAAGGGTATAAAGGTAATTGTACACATTTTCTCTCTCTGCATGCAAGGCACATGTTAATACCCCTATCATTTTAGAACGTTTATAACTTTTTCGTATGATATTTTTTTTAAAAAAATTCATCATAATATCAAGCGTTTTTTTATCTTTAATATGAGTATGATTTTTGTTATATGAAATTTAAAACAAAAATCACGTCATTGTGTCTTTTCGCACACTATTGTGTCTTTTTTCGTCATTGTGTCTTTTCGCACACCATTGTGTCTTTTTATCTAATACATAAAACACAATGCTTAATACATGTTACACAATAACTTGAAACGTAAAACATAATGGCGAATACGTATAACACAATGACCTAAAACGTAAGACACAATGGTGAATATATATAACACAATGACTTGAAACGTAAAACACAATGGAAACAACATATTACACAATGAACAACAAAAAAACACAATTAAAAAACCCATTAATTTTTTTTTATTTTTATATAACAATATGATACTCATATTAAAAATAAAAAAACGTTTATTATTATGGTGACTTATTTTTTAAAAAAATAATGTCGTATGAAAAAGTTATGGACATTTAAAATGATGGGGGAATTGGCATGTGTCTTGCATGTGGAGAGAGAAAGTCAACAAATGTGGGTTATTACCTTCATGCTCTTTCCATCAATTTATATTTATTAAGTTAATCTCAGTCATTCAAATCTATAATCAATGGACTGGATTCCTTGTCACCATTTTCATGTTTATTGTCCTTTGTATTTTAACTTTACACTAAAAAATAATATAAAGAATTAAAATGAAAAAGAAAAGAAAAATCGAAAACTTGCATGAATGCACTATTAGTTATAAAAAAAATAGATTATGACCCCTTATTTTTACTAATACTCTTAAGAGAAGAAACGTAAAAGTTATAAAATTTTAAGGGAAAAGATGAGAAGAGAAGTTACTAATGTGCAATTTGTTTTTAAGGAGGTATAGAGTTTGTAATATATGGACCATACTTGCAAACCTACGTTGTAGAGAGGTGGACCAAAGGTCTGCAATCTGTAATAAAAATGTTGTTTATTAACTGATGTTTAAATAAACCGATTTTTAAACTTAAAAGAGTTTTTCAATATTGAAATTTAAACAATAGTTATAATACACTGAAATAATATTCATTAAACCACAATAACTTTTTTTTCAAATACACGAAAACCTAATGAGTAACTTCAATCTCATTACGAGAAAAAATTTGCAAATAAAAAATTTGAAGGTAGTTAATTTTACTTATAATCAGCGTCGAAGTTCGGAAGAGACGGCAGGTGGTGGTAGTAGCAGTGAGCAGCGGAGACGAGAGGTAGCGAAGTAGGGTACTGTAGATTTATGCATCGAGTGTAGGATATCGATCGGTGAAGTAGGGGTTGTGGAGGGGCGATATCGGTGGAGGAACAAAGGGTGGTGGCTAGGCTTGAGAATCTGTAAAAGGATGATGGTTTATGAGGTTATTAAGATATTAGAAGGGGTAAAAAGAGGTCGGGCTAGATTTGTTTTAAAAAGAGCCCGCATGGATGTTTTTTAATGAAACGTTTGCGAGCAAACAAACACTCTGTAAAAGCTCATATTTGCGCAACGCAGACAGAAAAACTGTAGCACAGTTTTTTTCACAAAACAAAACCACCTAAGTCCAAGGAAAGTAAGGAAAATTATGAGATGTGGTACAAATCAAATAGCTTAGTGTACACTTGAATTCATGATAAAAAAAGGATGATTTTATAGAACGGTAACAAGTAACCTAAAAAAGCCAACATGGAAGCATGCATATAGTACAACCGAAAGAAGCACAACTATTCAAGTGCAATTGAATAGTGTATGTGTTAGACAACTCATAATCAATCAAAGCCGTTAGACAAAAAAAAACACTAATAATCATGCATTCTACAATTAAGCATTTATATAGAACCAAAATTGAAGAAGGCGTTAAGGAATGGAAGTTGCCACCAACATTATCTTATGAGTTATTATGAGTACCACTAGATGAGAACTCTTTGATTTTATTTGATTTGATTTGATTTGAAGAGAGTGATGTTTGGTTTCGTTGAGAATTGGGTACCGAAAGTACCATTATTAACGAATAATCTTTTGAAATTGTTTTTTTCTCTTTGAAAGTATTTGATAGTTTATTGTTCACTCATTTTGACAACAAAATTCCTAGAAAATAATTTGTGGCCATTAGTAGTGTTGAGTTGAGCCATCCTTAATTTTGTTGATCACAAGTCTCTTTCAATCTTGTTGGTATATACATTCTTCACATGGAGTCCTAGTTTTTCTTTTCAGAATTGTGGCTGACACTGACACATTAAATTCAAACAGAGAAATAATTAATTTTCTTATGTTTAAGACCCCATGAACTTAACGAAAATTTCCATTTTCTACAGTGATAAGTTTCCTCATTGATAGTGTTTTTCAGTGAGGAATGTCTGAAACGTCAAAATCAGTATGTACAATTAACATCTTATCTCAAAAAAGTTCACCTGGATATTAAGAGTTGTTTCAAATGCTATTAAAAAAATCCTTCTGTTTAAATTGATTTGTTAGTGATAAGACATTCCATGTAATGTATGAACTTTTTAACCAATTTTGTAACTATGGATGCAATTTCTATGAGCTTTGATTATTCACACGCCCTTTTACCTATTCAAACACTTATCATACAAGTTTATTGAGACTTATACAACTTATATGGTAGATATATGACAATTTGGAAAAGGGTGTTGAGATACCCCCCCCCCCCCCCAACCACACACACATGCTGTATGAATATAACATCCATTTCTAAATAGTTTAGTACTATACAACTTTTAATTTGTTATAATTTCTTTTATTTGTTTACAAAGTCATTTAATTTATATGTTCTTTTGTTATATTTGTTGTTTTTACGTAAATGTATAACTGAAGTCGATGTAATCTTTATAAGATGAATTATTTATTTTTAGTCACGTTATCCTGATCAAATAAAAACCACTAATATCTAGTTTTATTAACACTTTATTACATTGATGACCATATATTTTATGTAATATCATTGTGTCATAAATTAAGGATCTTATATTAATATACATACATGTACGGGGAGAACAGCTAAAGTTGTAAGGATTTGAGATTCTTAATATTTTTGTTAATTACAATCAAACAATAGATTCATAGCATTTGAAAAGATTATAAAGGTGTGTACATATGGTATTAAAAGTGTGTCTGCAGAGTACCCTTTTTCTTCATGCATGTACATTGTACACTAGGTTTAACTAAATTTAATGATGTCGAACTGAAAACACAAGTTTATAATGTTTGATTAATTGGATTTTAAATTTTGGTTAGCTTCATTCACTAACAGAAAAGTATGCATGTAGTTTACATTGTTTGGCAACCGTGTGTTGAGCTATTAAGAGACATGACCGATTAGGAGGCAACCTTTGAATCAGTCAACATATTTATAAAACTTATATGGTAAGAGACTCGATCCATTAACCAATATGAGATGTCTTTCAACTGAACCAAAAACACTCGATCTTTGAACGGTTTAGAAGCAGCCTCTTAATAATAGAATTATTAAGAGGCTATCAAACTGTCCTAGTATTAATTATTGTCATGTCAAAGATTCATTACGTTTTGTTTTGATATGTAATGAGAGAACACGGAGTTTTAGACTGAAAGCAATCAACAATTCTACAATAGAAAAGTTATATGTTAATTCAAAGTTATTGTATATGAATTATCGAATTTAGAGTAGAAAGTCATATGATTAATGATACCTATCTCTTAATTATGTAATATAATTAACAATTTAACATTGGTTATGTATTTACTTGTTTTAATGTTTTTCTGATTGTGAAAGCAATCATACATTATCACATTGCTATTGGGCAATAGACCTATAGTACTAGTAGAAAGGAGTATATAGATGATAATCTGTCGTTTTGACTTTGACTTTGACTAACTCGAACTAAATCTATCAAGAGAATTAAATGAGAGGTTGGTGTAGTATGGTAAATGCAGTTTGTAATTTTATTTAGTTATAGGATCAATTATAAAATCGGCAAAGAAAGTAGTTGTCGATTACTTAGGATTCATATTCATGATTGTGAAAGCTCCTCGTAAAAACTGATGTCTCGGTTCAATATTGCTTAATGTGCACACATATTCCTTTGAATCCGATTAACTGAATACAATCAAAATACGACAGAAATAAACGAAACAATATCCGGTAATTTTAGGCTGTATCTATGACCTTCATTTTGTTAAATATGCTAAAATGCTTTTAATACGGATTCCTAATTTGTCGCATGTCATCACCATATGATTTTTCACACTTTGTAGACTATTCATACATTCTAGTTGAACTTCACTCAATATGTATGTGTGTGTAAACGTACATGTGTATCTATGTAATTTGTTAAGCATATATAGTTTAAAGAGTTATCAAAGATATAGTAAAAGATGCAAAAAGATAATGATAATGACAACCACTTACATGAAAATATTAAGCAACGAAATATCTAAATGAATGAAGAAGCTGGTAAAATTGTGAAAAAATGGTTTTCGATAAAACAACTAAATACAACTCAAAATCAAGTGAGTCAACAATTCAACCAAATAAATAAACTAAAATTAAGTATTATTTAATAATAGTTCTCGATCGCATTTGGTGTGCCGCGATAGACCGAAACCGCATCAAAATTTTAGTACATTGTGACTGATCAGGCTTATATATATGGGTGTTAGGTTTTACACCATATATGAGTTTATACACATTTAAATATAATATATTAGTTTATAATTTATATATATATTTATGTAGCCTCAGTGTCATATATGAACTAATCATTTTCGGAAGAGGTCAACTGTTAGAAAAATATCTGGAACATATTTATTCCATTCTATTTTCCCACCATGATCTGTCTATATTGGGATTTGGGGTGTGCATATATACAAAGTAGGGTTGAAATATGAACTAATCATCTCTTCTTCTTCAACCCCTTAATTTTTTATTTTATTTTAATTTTTTTCATTATAGGACTTGAATCCAATACCTTCGTTTTTCTAATTGAAGTGATTAGGTGTTTCATCTCAACCACTTGGGCCGAGGATCAATGACACGCACACATGGTCGGCTTAACGTTCTCAGAGGCCTAAAACTAACTAAATATTGAGGCTTTTTTATTTTCTTTTCTTTATGTGTATAGCGCTAGAAAGTATACAAGAATTATAGAGTATGGATAATATGACGTGATAATGAATATGTAGCAGTCATCTTTAGCTTGTGTCTCATCACTGAGTTACTAATTCTAAAGAACTCTACTTTCAAAATCTCATAATATAACTCTTATTTAAGATTGAGTCCCTATAAATCTGGAGGCCTAAAGTCATTGCCTCATTTAGCTTACCCACGAGACGGCCCTGACGCACATTTCATTCTTCATCTCTATCTATATTTTAATTAAAAACACCATTTTTCTCTAAATTTTGTTTATATTCTAAAAACATCTCACGTTCCATTGTATAATTTTATCTATATCTCACTCATAGTCACATGGAACCGGTACGGGTGCGTGGAACGGGATCGCAATTCGTTAGGTCTCTAAATCTTGGTACGATGGGGGTAGGCTCATTTCGGATCGCTCCGGAACGATGTACCATATAATGTGATGCAATGCATGCAATTTTTCAATATATATATTTATAATGTTGAATTTATACTTTTTATTTATTAATTTATAAGTTTGGAAACCAAATATAAACTTGTGAAGATGGAGGGAGTTAAATGATAATATACCAAAACTTAATTAAACCACCACGCTCATTATATACTTCCCCTTCTACTTCGTTCATCAAATAATGCAGCCATAAGTAAACCCTAGCATGAAATTGGTTCGATTTTTGTATGATTTGGGTTCTAATCGAGGTAAGAACTCATTCCAGTTGAGCGATTTGATCCAATTTTGACCCATTCTCATCTAATTAACCTAATTTTATGGAACGCCATTTTCATAACCGGAATCGCGATCCAAGGCGTTCCGGGATCGTGTTCGTACCGCGTTTTGTTACGGCCGATCCAGAACGAAAATCGTGGGCAGTTGAGCGATCCATGTGACTATGATCATTTATTTTTTTTCTCTTTCATGCACATAATTATATATAATTACGAATTGTAACCCTCTATAAATAATTACTATCTCTCTACTACATATTTTAGAGTATGAAGAATTGTACGTAGAAGCTAACTAAGTGAAAGACTGTGTTTTCCTTCATATTTTAGAGATCAATGGTAATATAGAGTATTGTTTTAACAGAGAAGGAAACCAATACCACCGGATGAAAGCCTTTTGATAAGAATATTGTTTTGTTAGGAAAAAAACAGATACAACCCTTGTAACCGAAGTTCTCGTAAATTAAATGAGTTGAACTTGAGCCGATGAGCTTATGCTTAGTTTACCTCGATTACATCTTTATTAGTAAAAATCAGTATAAACATAGCAAGTAAAGTAAAACTCAACGGCATTATTGTGGTCATTATATGCTGATAAATTATTCTTTTTAAGAAAGCATATAGACGGTAATAAAAGAATGATGTTACTCATAATTTAATAGTAGTAATAATAATTAAAATACTTCTTCATAACAAATTGAAATTTTTATGTGGTTACGAGGAAACGTGAAGACGAAAGAGGGAATCACATCAGATGGGATTATGTCCATTGTCGAATCAACATCAATTGAGTGGGAATTGAACGACATGACAAAGATAGGGAATGATCGGGACATAGGATGGAAGTACATGGAGTTGTGAGAAAGTGGGAGTTGGTGGTTGGGATGAGTTGGACGGCAAGACACGCGGGTTTAATAGTGTTTTGTTCATCGGTAAGCTTAGCTATTAGGTCTATCAAAAATAAAATATATTAGTTTGAGCATGAGACGAAATTCTAACCATTCATTATTAGTTTGACGTCGAAATTTAGGAGGAAATCTTTAAGGGAAAACCTCTTGACTATCAAACGAGATGGTCTGCTAAAGGTTAATTAGTAAGATATCTGGTTGTAAAATTAATTGTAATATTTTCTAATATCATATACACAAGCATTATTATACATGGTTGTTTGTTAAACTTATACCTTGTGATTTAAAATACATTTATTAATATTTTATTTTTATAAGTTTACTATCTGATGTAATAAAAAAATATGAAAACTAAAAGTATAAAAAATATGTTTAGGAGTATATTTAGGTGACCGAATGTACATGTTTCGAGTAATCTGACTAGATATCACTTAATAGTTAATATCATGTACATCCATACCAACGAAATTTCATAAGCTAATCCGTATCGAAATACTCATCGTGAATGTCTTGGGAGTCGAGTTTGCTAATTTATATTTTTAGTTACATATTACAAAAAGATTAATAGATTATGACATCAAATATATTATAACTTGTACATTAAAAAGAGTTACTTTTTTTTGGAATAATATTGAAGAAACACTAAGTGACCCCGGGCAGATTATAGGTAATCTGGGGGCTAAGTAATGTTTCCCACGAAGGTTAGGTCCAGCAGAGTAAGTTGTACTTCAGGGAACCTGCAAAACAGACACCGTAAGCTCGTCACTGAGAAGGGGGGGGGGGTTCCTCCTTGTGACCACCCTCCGGCGTGAGAATCAGTCTATATTGCTCTTTGAATATAAAAGTATATGAATACTATTAGAGCAGTTATCAAGTAAGTTATATGAGATAGTAGATGATGAAATGATAATACCATTTGCTGTCTTTTATAGCCGAAGGTAGGTTTCCAAGGGGTTTAGCCGGCCCAACACGCTACCAACTGTAACCTATGCACGTGCCCTACCTGTGAGTGGTGGATAGGTAGCGGCTGACACAGAGCAGGCGTGCCGTGCACTCTTCGTCTTCTACCAACTGCAGGCTAGGCACGTGGTCTGGCAGGAGTTGGTGGGCAGGCGGCGGCTATTGGTCACAGTGCTGTGGCATGCTGTCTGCCACGCTGCTGTCAGTGAGCTGTCGCATTCTTGGTCAGATCTTTTGTCTTTACCTCGTCAGGTATCACGCAAAAGATCCTCCATCATACGGACTGGCCCATTTTGGCGGGAGTTTTCCCCCTCCCGCCTTTGCTCATTCTTTCAGGTGACACTGAATATTTGTAAGTGTTAAGCCTTATGCGTGTAGCTATGCTGTGCGGGTAGCCTTCCCTGATGGCTTGTATCCGCAACTGCGGGAACAGGCGGGTTACTTTACCATTGGGAGGCTTTTCCCTGCGTATGCAGCTTGCATACTGCGCGTAGGCTTCTCTGAGCATGGTGGGTCCTGCGGGAGTAGATGGTCTTTGCGCAGACATCCCTGTTCAAGGTGAGTCATGCGGGACCAACTGAGCCCTGCTGGGACCTACCTCTTCAAGTCCCCCCAGTCCAATGTTCTTCTCACGAATGTCTAATAAAGTGAGGTGAATTTTTGGACTTAAGCAAAGGGTTTTGAAAAGGGGTTTTTGTAAGGTTTTCCATGGGGGTTCTTCCCGCGGAAGTCCTTGTCACTTGCAGAAATTCCCGAGTTTCCTGCTTGGTCTTTGGGTATGATGCGGGTAGGTCTGTAACCTCCTCGCAAGTCAGGAGCATTGAGTCTTAGTTGTGCGGATTCTCCCTGTGGTTCTGGTAGTTTTTGAACATAGTGATCAATTATGTTTAAACCACCAGTTCCATCTTGGAGCCTCAAACAACGTAGTACTCGATGTTCCCGCAATGCGGGGATATTACTTCCGTTTTCACAAGCATTGCCCAGAAGATCCTTCCTGGTTTCAATTCTCAGCGGGTGCTAGGTATGTGAAGGGTTTTGCCTTTACACTGTACCTGCGTCCGTCTTACGGTTACTTTACTTCCAAGGTATTCCTGGCGTCCATTCCCTGCGGGTGCTAGGTATGTGAAGGGTTTTGCCTTTACACTGTACCCGCACCCGTCTTATGGTTACTTGGTTGCCAAATATTTTGGCTTCAATTCCCTGCGGGTGTTAGGTATGTGAAGGGTTTTGCCTTTACACTGTACCCACACCCGGCTTATGGTTACTTGTTTGCCAAGGTAAGGGATATTTTCCCGCTTACTTTTTTGAACCTTAGTCTTCAAATTTTTAAATTTTGAAATTTGAAGAGTTGGATGGATAACAACCCAATACCTCAAACGTCGTGCGACGGTTTCTTCTGACTGTGTCAGGACGTGCCAGAAGTTATGGCGACATGACATTATGTGGTCATTCCAGTTGCTTTTTCAGGCGCGTGGGCACGGGATTTCGGGCGCGTAGCCGCGAAATCTCTGGCACACGTCCTTTTTGACAGCTGTTGCCAGTTTGCTTTTGCCACGCGTCATAGTTTCATTGCACCTTTGATTTCTCTCTCTTCCGTATTAAATTCATCGCATTAATTGCGATTACTATATAAAGGGGGAGAAGGTTATTTGCAATTCACACTTTCCACTTTCATCTCTTCTTCTCCAGTAATTTCCGGCGAACTTATCTTTTTCAGTAAAGCATTGCTCTGAAATCTCTTCTTTCTTCCACCATGTCTTCTCACGATGCTGATGATCAGAAGACTGCTGGCGAATGCCAGTGTTATCTTCCTGTCGAGCTGTACCAGTATATCGTCAGGAAGTTCATGCTCGAGTCTCTCGAGCCTGAGTTTCCTGAGCCCCACCATACTGTGTACGATGCCCCTAGTGGCAAAATCGGGGTTTATGCTGCATTCTTTGTCTACGGGAACCTTAGGTTTCCGTTGACAAAGTTTGTGTACCGTGTCCTAGAGAGGCACGGTGTGCACCTGACAGAGGTGCACCCCATGGCCATTGCCAAGGTCCGGCACTTTGAGTGGGTGTGCCGGATACTGGGCCTTGAGCCCCTTGTTGACCGCCTGATGACCTTCTATACTTGGAGGTGCATCCAAGGGTGGTACACTCTTACAACCCGTATCAAGGGTTTAAAGATTTGTACCACCGAGCGGAGTCTTCGCTCATGGAGAAGAGAGTTCTTCTTTATATCCGCTCGAGCCATCCCCATTGCCATGAAGTTCAAGAATGGCCAGCCGCTTCCGAACCTTCCCGCCATCAACTACGAGGAGGCGGAATGGTTCGCGAAGATATCCCGGGTCCAGTCCCCGGTTTTCCGTTTTCCGGAGTCGGCGATGGTGATGCTGGGGATGAGCCGGGTGTGGAAGGCGGCGAATGCGGATAAGGTTCCGATCGTCCTTGAATATGGTTCGAACTCTACCCCTTATGGTATGTCTTGTTTCTTTTTTGCTGACTACGATTTTTTCTAACTTTCTTGTTGATTTCAGAGGGTAACGATCTTCAGTCGCTCCTGAATCCGCGGGAGGAAGATGGTCCTGCGCGGATGGGTACTCGTGCTCTGGACGAGAACGAGTTGCCCATCTTAGAGCAGACTGCGGGTCGGTTCGTGGAGGTTTACCCGCCAGGCCAAGAGATCCTGAGCCACCGACGGCCAGGTAAGCCTATCTTCTACCCTGAACCTCTCAATGCTGTGCCTGCTGCTGGAGTTCATGACATTTCTTCTTCTGAGGAATCCGCAGAAGGTCCTCCACTGGTGCGGAAGAAAAAGGCTGCCGTCGGGAAAGGCAAGGAGAAGGTGGCCTCTACGGCCGACCCGGTAGTCCTATCTGACTCGGAGTCAGATAATGCAGAGGTGGCGGGGGAGGCCGGTGGTGAGGAGACCACCGCTCCGGAGGCTGCAGGTGTTACCTCCGGGGAGGCAGCGACGACGACGGTTACCGGTGTCAAGAGGCCGGCTCCATCGGGTTCGCCCCCGCTCGTCCGTGCGTTCAAGCTCAAGAAACCCCGTAAGTACCCCCATAATTCTTGTCTAGATTTGTTTCAAATAAATTTTTCTAACACTTTTGCTTGTGCAGGTGTGGATGTTGACGCATTCCAGGGTGGAGTTGGAGTAAGTATTCCCCCGCCAATGACGGTAGGCTCGGTCAGCCTTCCCGAGGCGTCGACCCAGGCGTCTACGCTTGCTTCCGCTGGTTCCAGCCTTCCTGAGGCTGTTCCAGCTGAGAAGGTGTCTCCGCCGGCCGTGAGTGCAATTTTTACAGCATCTTTCACGGAGCCGGCGGTTACTGTTGCTGAGGAGACGGCGCCAACAATGGCTACCACGGCGGCTGCCACTATACCTGCGCCACCGGCACCGACGGCCGGACCATCAGGTACGCGCCGGGCTTCCCGCCGATCTACGCCACCTTCCCGTCTGCCTGACCTGTTGGATGGATTTCCTTTAGGTTCAGGTGATGGGTTTGGCGGCTATCGGCCTGTTATTGACCCTACAGGTACGTAGGGTTCTTTTTTCTTTGTATATTTTTGTCATCTTTTCCTAACTGCCTTTGTTTCTTTTGCAGTGTCGGATTCCAATGAAGTGTATGTTCCAAGATGGAACATACGCCGAGGAACAACCCTTCGCACCCCTGTGGAGTGCGTGGACTGGGCTCGCCACGCTGCTCCTCATGGTGCGTTGGGGGAAGCCATGGCTAGCTACCAAGAGGGTAGGCTAACCAATGAGCTTCGGGTTCTCCAGGCCCGAACGCAGCCCCGCGTCGAGCTGCTTTGTCGTGAAAACGACAAGTTAAAAGCAGCTCGCGCCAAAGATGTATCTGAAGCGCGGGCTCTTCGGGAGGAGAACCGGCAGTTGGCCACTGCCGCAGCCGAGAAGGAGAGGGCATTCAAGGCCCTCGAGGTTGAAGTCCAGGCGCGACTCGAGGCCCGCTCCAAGGCTGCCCAAGCTGTGAATGAACAGCTTCGGCTGGCCAAGGAGACTGCGCGAAACTCAACTGAGAGGGCTGCCAAGGCTGAAGCTGTTGCTGAGCCACTTCGCGAAGAGAATGAGCAGCTTAAATGCAAATTAAAGGCTCTTCAGCATGCTCATGACGCCTTGGCAATGGAAGATGCCAAGAAGCTGCAGGAGATCCTTGACCAGAGGGGGATGCTTGACCGTACTGAAAGGAAACTCAAAAGCGTCGAAGAAGCTGCCGCCAAGGAAGTTCAACTTGCCAACCTTGATAAAAGCGGAGCCGAACGTGCTTACAAAGAAAGTCAAGCTACCCTCCAATGGCTGCTTCGAGAAGCGTTGCCTGAGGTATCTTTATCTTTTTCTTTACGCTTTCCGCTCGTAATTAGAAAATGTTCTAACTTGTAATATTCTTTTGTAGGTTGTGCGTCGGGTCCTTTCAGAGACCTCTTACGACGATGCAATGAGCGCAGCCCTCAACGCTTCTCATGAGGATGGGCAGAAGACTGGCTTCCTGCTTGGTCTAGGGTTTGCTGAGAGAGGCTTTCCGCCCTCCAACTTCCCTTTATTCAATGTTAATACTGAAGCTGCTTATGACCAAGCTGTGAATCAGTACGCTGCCTTCCCGCATCCAGTGGTGGAGAAGGTGAATGAAACTGCTGCTGCTGATGATGGGCTAAGCATCCTTAAGGCTTTCCTTGGGCAGCCGCGCTCTGACGGTGCTGGTCCAAGCGGAGGTGGCCCTGAAGCCTGATCCTGAAGATCCCTTCCCACTACTAGTATAGACAGCCTTGTATAGATTTCTTTTAGGCGGGTAGTTACCCAGCCATTCTTGTAATTGATTGTGAAATATTAATCTCTTTGCGTATAAGATTGTTATTTCCTTGGGTTCTTTGCTTTATAAACTTATGACTTGCATACTTAGTTTAAATTAGCAATTTCCCAAGTGTTTAGAATAAGAACCTTTGAACGTGGTTGATGATGGGTTAAAGTTTCGCCTCCTCCTTCGTGATTGTGCGGGTAAAACCGTCACTTGCACTTGGTAGGATGGCTAATCTTTACCCTCTATCTGACCTGCGTGTAGGTTTTCCTTTTCGAAATTTGTAAGGCATTAAGTTAAACCTTCGAACGTGGTTGATAATGGACTAAAGTTTTCGCTTCCTCTTTCGTGATTGTGCGGGTGTAACCGTCACTTGCACTTAGTAGGATGGCTTTAACTTTAGACCTATATCTGACCTGCGTGTAGGTTTTTCTTATCCTTTTTTAAGTGTTCATAAGTTAACCTTTTAACGTGGTAGACGGTAAGTTAAGTTTGGCTTCCTTGTTCGTGATTGTGCGGGTAAGACCGTCACTTGCACTTACAAGGATGGCTAAACTTTACCTACATCTGACCTGCGTGTAGGTTTTCCTTAGAACTTTTTAACATTTTGGCGTTGTGTTTATGCGGGTATTGCCGCCTTCCACACGCAACTACTTCTTCCCGTAAGGGAAGTTCATAGGTTACAAGCTATTAATACATCATGAAAGGAGAATCATTTCCATTAGAAGTGGCTCTAGGCCTTTTCTTTACAAGTTGGAATTGATCTACATATAACATTTGCGTAATTGAGCTCCATTCCATGTTCTAGGGATGGGAGTGCCATCGAGCCTTTCGAGCCGGTACGCGCCCTTTCCCAGAACTTCTTTGATAATGTATGGCCCTTCCCAAATCGGGGCCAACTTTCCTGGGCGTTGTTGGTTCGAAGCCTCGTTGTTACGCAGTATGTAGTCTCCTTCCTTGAAGTTGCAGAGTTTTACCCGCGTGTTGTAGTATTTTTGCATTTGTCGTTTGTAGTTTTCTTCACGCACGGCGGCTAAGTCTCTGCGCTCTTCGGTTAGCATAAGGTCTAACCGTCTTTCCGCATCATTGTCTTCTGGTTGGATTAAGACCCTTGGTGAGGGTAAACCGATTTCGACTGGGATCATGGCTTCAGTGCCATAAGTGAGACTGAACGGGGTTTCTCCCGTACTGGTCTTCTTCAGCGTTCTGTTTGCCCAAAGGACGTGTGGAAGCTCGTCCACCCAACCGGATCTATGTTCCAAGAGTCTTCTCTTTATGCCTTCGACGATGCTCTTATTTGCTCTTTCCACCTCACCGTTACCTTGCGGGTGTGCCACTGAGGTAAAGGTGTGGGTGATTTGAAGTTCTTTCAGCCACTGCTGCAGCTTCTTGTCAGCAAAGTTGGTGCCATTGTCGCTTACCAAATTCTGTGGAAGTCCAAAACGACAAATAATAAATTCCCAAATAAATTTTTTGATATGCTTTGCGGTTGTTTGGGCTAAAGGTTTCGCTTCTATCCATTTGGTGAAGTAGTCAATGGCTACCACTAGGAACTGAACATTCCCAGCTGCTGTTGGAAATGGGCCTGTCACGTCAATGGCCCACTTCTGAAATGGCCACGAGGAAGTGACAGGAACAAGTTCGTTTTTCGGGCGATGCGTGTTGGGTGCGTAAAGCTGGCAAGATCTGCATTTTCTGATGTATGCCAACGCGTCCATATGCATCCCCGGCCAGAAGTATCCCGCGTTGTTTAGCTTGGCTACCACAGCGCGGGGGCCTGCGTGTACTCCACAGATGCCTTCGTGAACCTCCCTTAGGAGGTAGTCAGCATCTTGGTTGTCCACGCATCTTAACAATGGGCCAAGAAAGTTACGTCTGTAAAGGGTGTCATTGACCAGCTGATAATTCAGTGCTTTACAGCGTAGTTTTCTTGCCTGTGACTTCGACTCTGGTAACGTTCCTGCTTCAAGGTATTTTATTATTGGGGTCATCCATGTTTCTGTACCGGTTTGGATGACACAAATTTCCTTGTGCGGGACTGATGGTGTTTCGAGGAGTTCCACGCGGATGTCCTTTCCCAAGTGGGTGAAGGCCAGTGATGCAAGCTTGCTTAACGCATCCGCAGATTTGTTTTCGCTGCGCTTGACGTGTATCACTTTACAATCATTAAAATCGCGCATGATGGCTTTGGCTTGGGCAAGGTACAGGGCCATTGTGTCGTTCACAGCCGTGTACGTCCCGTTTATTTGGTTTGCCACTAGCATGGAATCTACGTGGGCTTCCAAATTTTTTACACCCATCTTTCGCGCAATCCTCAATCCGGCCAGGAATGCTTCATATTCAGCTTCGTTATTCGTACTTGGAAAATCCAGCCGAATAGCATAAGTATATTCCTGGCCTGCTGGATTTGTTAATTTTAACCCTGCGCCTGAACCCTCGTTACTAGCTGCTCCATCAGTGTAGAGTCGCCAGACTTCATCGATTTCGTGTGCTGGGGAGGGTTGAACCTCCTCCTGGCACTCTTTCTCCCGTGAAGCGGGGACTTCTGCAATAAAATCAGCCAGGACCTGACCTTTAATGGCTGGTCTCGGCTTGTATTGAATCGCATATTCTCCCAATTCAATTGCCCATTTGGCTAGACGTCCCGATAACTCGGGTTTGCCTAGAACATTTGAGAGTTTGAAGTTGGTGAGAATAGTGATTGGGTGACCCTGGAAATATCGTCTCAACCTGCGTGAAGCGTGTATAAGTGCCAAGACCAGTTTTTCCAGGGTAGAGTACCGGGTTTCCGCGTCTGCCAGCACGCGGCTAACATAATAGATTGGCATCTGGATGCCTTTTCGTTCTACAAGCAGGACTGCCCCGGTTGCTTTATCTGTTGCGGAGAGGTATAGGATTAACTCCTCCCCCGCTTGTGGTGCCGTGAGTGTTGGGAGTTCGATCAGGCGTGATCGAATCTCCTGAAAAGCTGCTTCCGCTTCTGGTGTCCAGCGGAAGTGCGTTTTCTTTAAACAATTTCTTAGCGTTGACACAAAAGGGAACGACCTATCCGCATGGTTTGCCAAAAAGCGGTTAAGCGCGACTAGTCGTCCATTAAGTGTTTGAGCCTGTTTTATGGTGGTAGGTGATTCCATTTTGACAATGGCTTCGACCTTTTCAGGGTTCGCTCTGAAGCCATCTTTAGTAATAATGACTCCTAAGAACTTCCCTTCTTCCACCCCAAATGAACACTTGCTCGGGTTGAGCTTCATGTTTATCTTTCTGAGTGTGTTGAAAGTTTCCTCAATGTCTTTCAACATCGCCTCTGGCTCGGGGCTTTTGATGACCAAATCATCCATATAGACTTCCAAGTTTCTCCCAATTTGGGCGTGAAACTCTTTGTCCATTAGTCGTTGGTACGTGGACCCCGCGTTCTTAAGTCCGAATGGCATCATTTTATAACAAAATGTGCCATCGGGCGTCCGAAAGGCGGTTTTGTCCTGGTCATCTACAGCCATGTGGATTTGATGGTACCCCTTATACGCATCCAATAAGCATTTAAGGCGAAATGGTGCCACCGAATCCACCTTGAGATCAATTTCTGGCAACGGATAACAATCTTTGGGGCATGCTTTATTCAAATCTTTGAAATCTATGCACATGCGCCATTGTTTGTTATTCTTCGGTACCATTACGGGATTTGCAACCCATGTTTGATATTTGCTGACGCGCACGATGCCCGCATCAAGGAGTTCCTTGACTTGGGTTCTGCACGCGTTGGTTTGCTCGGGCCCCATTACTCTGCGCTTTTGTACGATCGGCGTAACGGCCGGATCGCATTTGAGCTTATGCTCTGCCTTTCCCCGGGGTACACCAGTCATGTCGGCTGGTGTCCACGCGAAGATGTCTGCGTTTCGCTGCAGTAAGCGCTTGAGTAAGGTGCGTGTTGGATCAACAATTGTCGGGCCAATGGTAACGGCCTGATCGGGATATTTCCCATTGAATGCCCACTGTTCAGGTTCAGTGATGGTTTGTTTGGCCATCTTCGGTTTGGGTTTAGAGGAGACAGATGCGATGCATACCTGGGGAATGCCCGTGATCATTGCTACGCCTTCAGTTGTTGGCCATCCCATCATGCCGTGGACTGAGGATACCACGGCGTTGAATCTTGCCATCCCGTCTCTCCCGAATAGGATGTCATACGTATGATGTGGTTTTTTCATCACAACAAAATCCACATCCTCCGTGCGTGAATAATTCCCATCGGTGAGAGTGACGGGGAAAGATAGGATGCCCAAGGGAGTGTTCATGCTGCCGTCAAACCCTTCCATTGAAGCGTAGACCGTCTCCAGGCGTTCCTTGTCTTCATCATCGAGCTTGTCGAAGAACTGCCTGTACATCACTGTCGACGATGCGCCATTGTCAACGAGGGTGCGGGAGGTGATGTAGTGCCCCAGCTGGCTTTTAATGATAATGGGGCCTTCTTTGTTTGGGCCTCCCGGCACTCGCGGGAAGCGCACTTCTGCTTCCTTCCATGCGCATGGTTCGGTCATCGGTCTCTTTCTTCCTCTGACCTTACCATGGACCATGTTGATGCTGATGTCGACGGGCTTTCGTCCGTTACCCCTGTACCTGTTGTCGTTCCTTCCTCCCTTCTTGATAGATGCCACGAGGTGTGCGAGCCTCCCATCCTTGACGAATGTCTCGACGATGTCCCTCAAGGATGTGCACTCCTCAGTGCTATGGCCCTTTGTCCCATGGAAGTCACAAGACTTGCTCTGATCCGCATTGGGTTTCTGTCGGATCGCTGGGGCTTTTGGCCATGGCAGTTTTTCCGTGGCAAATATCTCCGTGACACTCTTGGTGAGTGGCGTCCAACGGTTTTTCCGGTTCGAAGGGTGCGTGTTGTCCCTTCCGCCAACCAGAGGGCGAGAGCTTGAGGGGGTGTCAAAGTTTATCCTTGACTGCCAAATACCTTGCCGCCTCTTTTTGTTTAGCCGGGCGGTTCTCACATTGTTCTCCCTTGTCCTCTGTGTGTAGAGGTTTGTATTCTGGGGGAGATCTCTTCCCAGCTGTTTCTCCGTTTCGGCGAAGCGCTTGGCTGCCGTCATTATGGCATCCCATGTGGATGGCATGCCGTCTTTACCCGTCAGAGTGCGGATAAGTTCTGGGTACTCAGCGCCCTGAATGAAAGCGGCGCGAACGAGGTCTTCGCTGATGTTGCCCAGACTCAGCTTCTTGGAGTTGAAGCGGGTGATGAAGTCCAGTAAGGATTCATCCTCTTCTCTCACACAGTTGAGGATCGTCCACTGCTCCTCAGTGTGCTTCCTCTGTTGACTAAACTGTTGACTGAACTTGTTCTGGAAGTCTGCCCAGTCATAAATGTGGTGGACCGGTAAACGGTCGAACCATGCTCTGGCTGCTCCTACCAGAGTCATCTGGAACATGTAGCACCACGTGGGTTCCGTCCAGTTACTGACGGTTGCCCCCGCAATGAACCTGTTCAGATGGTCATCTGGGTCGGATAGACCATCGTATGTGCCAATGTTGGACATTTGTTTGGCACTCCTCGGGGCGATTGCTTCTGCAATGTCCCTTGCAAATTTTGACCTTCCTGCGTTTGTGGCAGTAGGTCTAAAGGCCTTGGAGAAGTCACGCGAGCTTTTTTCCGTGACTGGTTGGAATGCTTCTCCGAAATTCCTTTTTGGCTGGGGATCCGTTTCCTTACGCTTCCCTTTCGCCCTATGGCGAGGGTTCGCGTCGGTGTCGGAGTCTTCCCTCTCGTCGTCCGAGTGCTCGTACTCACTACTCATGTTGAGGTGCTGGCGAGTACTACCGAATTCCTCAGCTTGTTGGACTGAACGCAAGCGTTCGTCCAACTCAGCCTGAAATTCTCGTTGACGTGCCTCGGCCCATGCCTTCACTTGATCAAGTGTTTGGCGAGGGGCTCGAGTTCGTTTTTCCAGCTGGGTATCAGTGAATCCCAGTGGAATATTTACTCCACTTGCCCCTACATGAGTGACTGGGGTAGTGTTCGTAAAATGTACTTCACTTGCCCCAGCTTGGGTGGCTGGGGTAGTGTTTGTAAACATTGTGTTGCCGGTGTTTACCCCAGTGGCTGGGGTTGTGGTTACCGGAATTTCTCTAGTCATCTTGGAAGTTTTGAAAAACTGGAGAAAGATGTAGTTCTAGCTTTATGCACGGATGGCGCCAATGAAGAAACACTAAGTGACCCCGGGCAGATTATAGGTAATCTGGGGGCTAAGTAATGTTTCCCACGAAGGTTAGGTCCAGCAGAGTAAGTTGTACTTCAGGGAACCTGCAAAACAGACACCGTAAGCTCGTCACTGAGAAGGGGGGGGGGGTTCCTCCTTGTGACCACCCTCCGGCGTGAGAATCAGTCTATATTGCTCTTTGAATATAAAAGTATATGAATACTATTAGAGCAGTTATCAAGTAAGTTATATGAGATAGTAGATGATGAAATGATAATACCATTTGCTGTCTTTTATAGCCGAAGGTAGGTTTCCAAGGGGTTTAGCCGGCCCAACACGCTACCAACTGTAACCTATGCACGTGCCCTACCTGTGAGTGGTGGATAGGTAGCGGCTGACACAGAGCAGGCGTGCCATGCACTCTTCGTCTTCTACCAACTGCAGGCTAGGCACGTGGTCTGGCAGGAGTTGGTGGGCAGGCGGCGGCTATTGGTCACAGTGCTGTGGCATGCTGTCTGCCACGCTGCTGTCAGTGAGCTGTCGCATTCTTGGTCAGATCTTTTGTCTTTACCTCGTCAGGTATCACGCAAAAGATCCTCCATCATACGGACTGGCCCATTTTGGCGGGAGTTTTCCCCCTCCCGCCTTTGCTCATTCTTTCAGGTGACACTGAATATTTGTAAGTGTTAAGCCTTATGCGTGTAGCTATGCTGTGCGGGTAGCCTTCCCTGATGGCTTGTATCCGCAACTGCGGGAACAGGCGGGTTACTTTACCATTGGGAGGCTTTTCCCTGCGTATGCAGCTTGCATACTGCGCGTAGGCTTCTCTGAGCATGGTGGGTCCTGCGGGAGTAGATGGTCTTTGCGCAGACATCCCTGTTCAAGGTGAGTCATGCGGGACCAACTGAGCCCTGCTGGGACCTACCTCTTCAAATATAATGCTTACTAAACAAAATTTTCCTTTAAAAAGAACAAAAAACAGTCATATCAAATTCTATGTATAAATAATTGAAGTACAATTTAACACACAACAGGTTTATGTTTGTTAAGGCGGTAGGTGAGGTTTCGAGCAGCGATGTCAAAAAAGTCCGAGTCCGGCGGATATACTCGAAACCCAAAATAAATGGAATGGGTATGCCCGAAACCCGATGGCTATGGGCCGGGTATAGGATTAGGATTTATAAATTTTCACGGGTACGGGCCTGGTAAGGGATTAGATGATATACGGCCCGATTACCCGAAAACACATACCCGTTTACCTGAATCATATACCCGAATTATATACCCTAAAAATTCTTTGTATTTCATAGATTGTGAAGCATATATATATATATATATATTTATATTGATATTATTTATTTATTGTCATGCTTCTATATATAGGGTGTATTATATTTAAATTTGTAATAATTGTTGTATTAATAAAATGTATAAAATAATTATAATAATTAAAAAAAATTGTACTTAAAAGTCCTAACGGGTATACCCGATACCCGCGGGTATGTCTGATATCCGACGGGTAAATACCCGACAAATACCCGGTGGGTAATGGGCCGGGTATGAGACACAATTTTACAAACGGGTATGGACATGAGATTACCAATTCCCGGCCCGAACCCATCCCCTAGTTTCGAGAAAAGGGACGGAAAGAGTGATGGGGAGAGAGCTTTGTTGAGATGTTTAACAAGGGGAGAGAGTTTTGCAAGAAAGTTGGCTTGTTGAGGCCGCACAAACCGAAATGATGGAAGGAGAACCCCCCAGAGGTAGGTCGCATAGGTCGATTGATGGAGTTAAGGATGAACCGCTCATGTAAAGCGAGACAACACCCACTTCTCTTATATGATGGTGGGTGTTGTTCCAATCTTCCCACACTTCACGAATTTCTTTCCCTTTACTAAACAATGGTGTCATCCAAACTTCTCGTCATTCATTTTTTAATGAAATAAATCATATTAATTCATTTTTTTAATAACAATGTATATTTTAATAATAACAAAAAATGTAGCGTTAACAACATAATGCATTTATTTATAATAAATAATTCAAAATAAAAACATAATAAAAAAAACGCCGTGGAACTTCTCATAATGTAACCTTAAAAGAAAATACATCTCATTATTTAAAAAGCAAACATAAATAAAATAAAAAAAAATGTGCAGGAAAGGATGTTTAAAATATAGTTAAACAAGATATATTATTTATATTTAAATATGTATTTACATATACATTGTATTATGTTTATAAGTTTGTTTAAAATAATGATACATAATTATAATGGTTTAATATAGGGTTGAGTTATAATAAGAAGATTAGTTTTCTTAGGAATGATAGGAAATAATCTTGTTCATTCATTTGAGAATTGAATGGTTGAGATTAGATTAGAGAGATCATCAAGTGTAAAATAAGGGTAGGGGCATAATAGAGATAACACATTTGTTAACTTTCTCTCTCCACATGTCAAATTCCCCCATCATTTTAAAACGTCCATAACTTTTTTTTACGACATTTTTTTTTCAAAACAATTTCACCATAAAAACGAGTGTTTTTTTATCTTTTATATGAGTACCATATTGCTTTATAAAAAAAAAAAAAATCATGGGTTTTTACAATGTGTGTTTTATCACAATTGTGTTTTACAAAATTGTGTTTTATTTTTTTATAATGTTTTTTGCATTGTGTTTTTTACATTGTGCTATTTAATTGTGTTTTCATTGTGTTTTTGTCATTGTGTTTTTATTTTCATAGTTTTTTTTTCATTGTGTTTTTTACATTGTGTCTTTTTCATTGTGTTTTTCATAGTGTTTTATTTTCCGGTGAAATTTCCGAAGACTTTTCCGGCAAGGCGGTGGCGGTGGGTGGCGGTGGGCGGTGGTAGTTGTAGGAGATGAGTGAAAATTTAAGTGGGTTTTAATTAATTGGGTTTTTGAAATTAAATTAAGTGGGTTTTAATAGTAAGGTAGTAGACTAAAATATCCTCCTTCCTAGCCTTTTTAGAAAAACCAAACTTCTTATTTAACCCTTTCTTGTATAAATGATAATATACATATGAAGTTATTCAAAGAGCTTGAAAACTTATACCATCACCAGCTTCTTCAATCATTATTTTACCATCTGCTCAGTTCACTAAGCCGCTCTCCCCCCTCCACTTCCATATCCCTAATAGATGGAACGATGTTCACCACCATGGCAACATGGGCGATGGATAATGGAGACTTGGGTGGTTCCCGACACCTCCTTTTTTTGCTCAGTAGTGTTGATCTATCTGTTTTTGCCCGAAAACTTTTATAAATAGTAGTTTATCCGTTTTCGTCTAAATATTTTAGTTCCCTCTCGTTTATGAAATTTTTTATACGTACCCCTTAGCGATTTCGTCCACAACTATACACCAACCTTCCTTTTCTTGTTTCCTAGTTGCTCCCCCACCATCTTTAAGATAATCTTTTATCTGAGCATTTTTTTTACTAAAAAGCTGATAATATGTTTAATATTATATACGTGAACTAATAATGTAAAAAAATATTTAATAACAAAAAGTAAAGTAAAATTTTAAATTATACCCTTTATTTTTTTTTCTAAACAACTAATATTACATTGTATATAGTTAAATATTAAATCCATCTTAAATAGTAACTTTTTATTCTTGTTGGAATCAGTCATGATTTAAAACCTCATCTATACTTGTTTGTTTGTAATACTTTATGGTTTTATTTAAATAAATATCATAAATCAAATGAGGTGAAAACAAAACAAATTAATCAAATAGTATTTGAACATGGTAGACTTTATAAATCTGTTGCAATAATAATTGTTGTAAAAATTGAATTATTTGGTGGACAACTAGCCTTGGAATTTCTCTACAATTTGCATTTATTAATTATAATAATATCAATAGTAACAACAATAAAATCAATTGAATGCACATGGTAATTTACAAAAGTGACCCCCATATGTAATCAACCAGCCATTTTCCACCCTCTTCTTTCTAAGATTCCTTACAACTTGTGACTCCGATTCAAATCCGGGACGACTCAGTATTGCCATCTCCTTAACTCGGTGAGTCAACTCGGTGACTCAGTAACACTCTCAAATCTCACCACCCCATTTACATTTCGGGGTAATTAATTCCGTAAAATACAAAAGATACAAAAGTAAAAGAATTCATAAGATCTCTCATTCTTTTATCTTTGTGTAACTAAAATTACTAAAATGTCCCCAAATCGGAGTCGCGCAATAACTCTTTGTGCATGTTGACCGAGTCGACTCGGGGTCAAAATCTGAGCCGACTCGACCGTTTTATTATCATTATTTTTTTTGGTTTCCATTTTTTTTATCGAAGAAGAGGTCGAGACTCTGGCCAGAAGTCAATATTACTCCTGATGCCTACATGGCAGTGACGTTGAAACTCTTCAAAATTAATGTACCGGTTCGCTGACGAGTCAGACCGTGACAAGAACCGAATTATTTCTTCAAATAAATATTCGTCACACGGGATCGCTAATGGACCCGGTTGCGAAAACCCGAATTCCTCTTCGGCTTGCACTAGCAATTTTTTAAAAACCGGGTGGTTGAGATAAGTAGTTTTAACGACAAATCTTCGGCAATTAGAGCCGACACATACGGCCACGTGGCCAGCGGGGACATCGGATGGGATGCATTTGCGGGATGCAAGTGCGGCTTTCTTTCTCCAACGTCGTAACATTTGTCGGAGTTGAACAATGTGGCGGATTTTGCTGCAACCAGTCATGTTAGGAGTTGTTGGTAACGTTGTTTTTTTTCGGTTTGTACGTTTGTTTTGTGTTTGCGTGTTGTGTCAAAGAGAGTGGTGTAAATGTGGAATAGGATGGTTGGTTTTATAAGAATGTTGGTACGAAATTGCCCCTGGTGTTGGAGTTAATTACGAATATTTGACGGCTCTAAATGGGTTATTTTATTGTTTTATTATTATTTTTCTTTTCTTTTTTAATATTTCTTTTGGAACAACTCTGGCACTATTTACGATAATTATTTATCTACAGATGTAAACTATTTACGTGATAATATTATGTTTTAAATTAAAAAAAAATGCTTACTTGGTATAACTTATTTTTAAAACTGATTTTTTAAACTATTTTTAACTAATATAAAGAAAATCAGTAAGTATTAAATATTAATGCCTAGTAAAATAAATTACTTTATAATTTAATCTATTAATATAAAAGTAAATTGTAATAATTTAAATAGACTAAAGTAAGCCATCACCACTTTAGTGGAAGGTTCATCTAAACGTTTTTATGTTTGACATCACGGATTCGAAACTTACTCGTGCGTTATATTTCTAGGTTTAAGAATGGATGAAGTACTATTAGATGGATTAGGTTTTACAACATTGAGTCCTCTGAGAGTTTTTCAGGGATCAGGCTAGCGTGCGTTTGATTATAAAATGCTTTAATGTTGGTGTATATAGGTATATGTATATGTATATCATATGCCACTTTATCTTTGCTTATAGCTAATAATAAAATGGAAAACAGAACATGCAACAGGAATGCATTTATTGAGATCTTAAAGTTGTGTGCTAGCTAGACCGTTAATTCCATTGCGACATTGACTACTAAATTGTTTTTCATTTCAATGTTACAATGTATATGTGCATACGCACATATATTTATATATTTACACATGCAACTTTCGAATTTTGATAATTAACAAATAGCTGAAATTTCAATTAAGTCATATTTTATCAGTTTAATATTAATCAACAAATGGCAACATATCATTCACTATTTTTGTACCTGAACTCGCAGCTCACAAGTTTGTTGTTAAACCATCTTTAATACTAGTAGGTGAAAAAACATGTTTTGCCAAACATATTCTGTTTAAACCAATTAACTATCTGCATTGAGCTTTAACTAGCTAACCCTTTAACAAGGGTGCCATGGTTTAAATAGATACCAAGAAGAAGAAAAAAAGTGACGGTAGGCCGTCTCTAAGACAACAAAATAAAGTTAGGACTTTGAGCTCTCACTTCATAAGACCTCCCCAATTTTCACAACAAAATAAATAATTATACAATTGTAATTTGGGTTTGGATTAATGTGTTGATTTGAGCGGCGTTTAAAGTGAATTAGGTCTGGGAATGTGTAAGGAATTGCATTAGTTATGTATTTGTAAAAAATGAGAACATCTTAATTTATTTACAGTAAAAACAAGATAATTTTTTACAACAATGTATCGTTTTAAACATCGGTTTAGGCCTTTAAAGTGCTTTAGCCGGTCCTGGTGATTGGCTGAAATGAGGGTGGACCTCTACTTTTTAGCCTCTTTAGCGTTACCCGGTTGGCGAGAGGAGTGGAGATGGGGAGTGGCGCCTAGAGAATGTTGTGGTTTGAAGCATGGTTAAAGATTGACTGAGGTAGATGTGGTGTTAAACTATATCCCACCTTAAAAGAGAGGAGGTAGATGTGGTGTTAAGCATATGAGAGAGAGGTTCACTTCACCATTGGGAGGCATTTCCTGTGGGAACAGCTTGCGTACTGCGAGTAAGGACGTCACGTCTCTGAGCATGGTGGGTCATGCGGATCCAGTTGGTTTCTGCGCAGACGTCCCTCTTCAAGGTGAGTCTTGCGGGTCCAACTGGGCTCTGCTGGGACCTACCTCTTCAAGTCCCCCCAGTCCAATGTTCTTCTCATGAGTGTTTAATAAATTGAGGTGAACTTTTGGACTTAAGCAAAGGGTTTTGAAAAGGGTTTTTTAGGTTTTCCATGGGGATTCTTCCCGCGGAAGTCCTTGTCACTTGCAGAAATTCCCGACTTTCCTGCTTGATCTTTGGGTATGATGCGGGTAGGTCTGTAACCTCCTCGCAAGTCAGGAGCGTTGAGTCCCACTTGTGTGGATTCTCCATGAGGTTTTGGTAGTTTTGAACATAGTGATCAATTATGTTAAAACCACCAATTCCATCCTGGAGCTTCAAACAATGTAGTTCTCGACGTTCCCGCTATGCGAGGATGTTATTTCCGTTTCCGCACGCATTGCCCAGAAGATCCTTCTTGGTTTCAATTCCCTGCGGAGCGCTAGGTATGTGAAGGGTTTTGCCTTAACACTGTACCTGCGCTTGTCTTACGGTTACTCTACTTCCAAGGTATTCCTGGCGTCAATTTCCTGCGGGTGCTAGGTATGTGAAGGGTTTTGCCTTAACACTGTACCCGCATCCGTCTTACGGTTACTTGGTTGCCAAGGTATCCTTGGCTTCAATTCCCTGCGGTTCTAGGTATGTGAAGGGTTTTGCCTTAACACTGTACCCGCATCCGTCTTACAGTTACTTGGTTGCCAAGGTAAGGGGTATTTTCCCGCTTACTTTTGAATCTTTTTGAATTTTTTTGAAATTCGAAGAGTTGGTGAAAGGATAAGAACAGTCCAAACCTCTGAAACGTCGTGGGACGGTTTCTTCTGACTGTGTCAGGACGTGCAGGAAGTTATGGTGACGTGACAGTACATGGTCATTCCAGACGCTTTTTCAGGCGCGTGGGCGCGAATTTTCGGGCGCGTGGCCGCGAAATTAATGGTACGCGTCCTGTCAACAGCTGTTGCCAGCTTGCTTTTTGCCACGTGTCATAGTTTCATTGCACCTTCAATTTCTCTCTCTTCCGCATTAAATTCATCGCATTAATTGCGATTAGTATATAAAGGGGGATAAGGTTCTTTGTAATTCACACTTTCACTCTTCTCTTCATCTTCAAAACGATTTCCGGCGAATACTCATCTTTTCAGTCGAGCATTCCCTTGAAATCGTTTTCTTCTTTCTGCAAGATGTCTTCACGTGATCTTGAGTCTACAGCCGATGACAAGAGTACTGCTGGCGAGTGCCAGTGTGCTCTGCCCGTCGATCTGTATCGGTACGTCGTCAGGAAGTTCATGCTCGAGTCTCTCGAGCCTGAGTTTCCTGAACCCCATCAGACGGTGTACGACGCCCCCAGAGGCAAGATCGGGGTTTATGCTGCATTCTTTGTCTATGGGAATCTTAGGTTCCCATTGACAAAGTTTGTTTACCGTGTCCTTGAGAGGCACGGTGTGCACCTGACCGAGGTGCATCCGATGGCGATTGCCAAGATTCGGCACTTCGAGTGGGTGTGCCGGATTCTGGGCATTGAGCCCTATGTTGACCGCCTGATGACTTTCTACACTTGGAGGTGCATCCAGGGGTGGTATACGTTAATAACCCGGATTAAGGGTTTGAAGATTTGCGCAACCGAGCGCAGTCTTCGCTCGTGGAAGCGGGAGTTCTTCTACATCTCCGCTCGCGCCATCCCCCTTGCCATGAAATTCAAGAACGGGCAAGCACTTCCCAGCCTTCACGCCTCCATCTACGAGGAGGCGGAATGGTTTTCGAAGATATCCCGAGTCCAATCTCCGGTTTACCGGTTTGCGGAGTCCGGGACGGTGATGCTGGGGATGAGCCGGGTGTGGAAGGCTGCGGATGCGCAAAAGATCCCAATCGTCCTCGAATACGGTTCGAACTCTGTTCCTTACGGTATGCTTTGTTTCTTTTTGTTGATTTAGGATTTATTCTAACTTCTTTCCTGTTTATTTCAGAGGGGAACGACTTGCAGTCGCTCATGTACCCGCGGGAGGCTGACGGTCCCGCTCGGATGGGTACTCGCGCTCTAGACGAGAACGAGTTGCCCATCCTAGAACAAACGGCGGATCGGTTCGTGGAGGTCTATCCGCTAGGCCACGAGATCCTTAGCGCCAGGCGGCCAGGTAAGGCGCTATTCGACCCTCGACCCCTCAATGTTGAAACCTCTGCTGGAATTCCTTTAATCGTATGTTCTGATGAGGAATCCGCAGATGGTCCTCCGTTGGTGCGGAAGAAGAAGGCTGCCGGCGGGAAGGGGAAGGAGAAGGTGGCCTCCACTGCCGATCCGGCGCCTCGGTCTGATTCGGAGACCGAGAGCGAAGAGGTGGCGGGGAATCCCGGTGGTGATAAAACCGCCGCTCCGGAGGCTGCGACGATTGTCACCTCCGGAGAGCCAAGGATGACAACGGTAACCGGCGCGAAGAGGCCGGCTCCATCGGGTTCATCCCCGCCCGTCCGTACTTTCAGGCTAAAGAAAACCCGTAAGTACAAACTTCCTTTATCTTTTAACTTCATAGTTTTCCATCATTAATGCTTATCTTCTTTGTGCAGGCGTGGATGTTGACGCATTCCAGGGTGGAGCGCAGAGTACTCCGCCCATGACGGTAGGCTTGGTCAGCCTACCTGAGGCGACGACCCAGGCGTCTGCGCCTGCTTCCGCTAGTTCAGTTGCTCATTCCTTTGAGCCGACTGTTCCAGCTGTGATGACGTCACCGCCGGCTGTGAGTGCTGTTTTTACCGCATCTTTCACCGAGCCGGCGGTTACTTTTGCTGCGGATTCCGCGGGCGGCGACCGCGGCGGCGACCGCGGCGGCTTCTACCATGCCTTCGTCATCGGCGACGACAGCCGAACCTTCAGGTATGCATGGGGCTTCCCGCCAATCTCTGCCTCCTTCCCATCTGCCTGACCTTTTGGATGGATTTCCTTTGGGTTCAGGTGATGGGTTTGGCGGCTATCGGCCTGTTATTGACCCTACAGGTGCGTAGGGTTCTTTTGTCCCATTTTATATATATATTTTTTTTTGTCATCTTTTCCTAACTGCTTTATGTTTTTTGCAGTGTCGGATTCCAATGAAGTGTATGTTCCACGATGGAACATTCGCCGAGGAACAACCCTTCGCACCCCTGTGGAGTGCGTGGAGTGGGCTCGTCACGCTGCTCTTAGTGGTGCGTTGGGGGAAGCCATGGCTAGCTACCAAGAGGGTAGGCTAACCAATGAGCTTCGGGTTCTCCTGGCCCGGATGCAGCCGCGCGTCGAGCTGCTTT